>NW_027510486.1:1581250-1897500 GCF_048772815.1 Callospermophilus lateralis | reverse complement strand
ATATTGCACTGTTACACTATTTTTTTTCAGAATTTTATTCCCTTTCAACTATAAATTCTGTGATTCTTATAAACACATAAATTCTGTGATTCTTAGCTTCTGCCTCTATTCCCAGATGGATATATAACTGACTATTGAGTAATGCACCCTAAATAGAAATAATAAAGCATATTGGGGTTAAAAAAGATGATTGTGAAAAATATCCCATAAAGGTAAAGCTGGTTTTTAAATAGTCTGATTTTTAGATCAAATCATAGTATGGTGCCAGGACGAAATTCAGCAAAAGTATTCTTAGACATTTATAAAACAATAATAATTATATAGCTATTGAAGGCCTAGCGTGAGAATTTAAAAATGTTTAAAAGTAAAACTAAATATGGATATTTTAAATATTTTTTATTATCTGGATTTATCACTTTCAAAAACAAGTAAATAAATAATCCTACACATAAATTATATTTTTCTGTATCAATTAGTTGCTTAATTAAAAATTGAGCTCTAATTAAGCTTCACATATTAAAAGGAAATCATAACAAATGAAAAATAAGTATGTAGATGAGAAAACCAGAACATTTAAAAGAACATTAAGGTATATGGTCTAGAGAGAAAAAGATCATCTTACTTTTTAATAGTTTATATGGGATCTATATTATATTTTTCACTTTTATAGTGGACTAAGAAAAAAGAATAAGGTTAAATAAAGTTTCACACTATTTACATAAGATGAAAAATGACAATGTAAGATATGTAACTGCCTAAAATTAATAAATTCTTTTTCTAAAACTCATTGAGAACAGGATAGGAACAAACTGACTGATTCTTGAGTATATTAGAATTAGAGCTTGTCTTATTTAAATTTAT
The DNA here is from genome assembly GCF_048772815.1 of Callospermophilus lateralis. Lineage (NCBI taxonomy): Eukaryota > Metazoa > Chordata > Mammalia > Rodentia > Sciuridae > Callospermophilus > Callospermophilus lateralis. The sequence goes on along the minus strand of NW_027510486.1, from coordinate 1,896,639 downwards.
AGGTATGAAATACATGACATTGAAATTTTCTTGAACTAGTCACTTCTTCAGGCGAACAAAAGTTGAAATGTGAATATGAAATGAATTTAAATGAAAGAATTACATTCTAACAGTATAGTATGTCTTGATAGGATAGCTCCATTAAATTATTTCTTTCAGAAACTGATGTACTCATTTGCATTTTATTGAGTTGATAACTTAATAATATTTTGTTTTTTTAATAAATGAAAGATATAATAGAGTAGGACTTAAAGACTTGAGTAATAGGAAAATTGCAGTTGTCAATACTAATTTCTGATTTTCAGATTCCCCAAAAGCTTTCACAGATTTGTCACATCCCTTTCCAAATTTTTTCAGATTCTCACACAAAGCTGTCAGCATGCTTGTTGCAAACACCTATTCCAGCATTTCTTTAGTAAGCTTTTGTTTTCATTTCAGTCTGGAGTGGTTGCTTTCTAGGCTTTTGGACAATTCTTATCCTTGGACTTCTCTATATTCCCATAGTCTTGGAGTTCTTGTTTTCTGTATCTGCCTGCATTCTTCCCTCTTAATTGCCCTTATTTTGTTGAAGATGGCTTAGGAGAATTTTTGAGTCCTTACACAATTGAGAATGTTATTATTCTATGGTCATTCTTTGCAGATAGTTTCTCTGAACATGAAATTTAACTTCGCATTTGAAGACATTGCTTTTGAGAGGTACAGTGACAGTTTGAAAGTGACTCCTTTGTATGTTACCTGTTTTGTGTCACTGGGAACTCTTAGTCACTTTTCTATCCCTTTTCTTTAATTTCATGGTGATGCTCTGGTTTGGCTCATTTGTTTTGCTATTCAGTCACCCTTTTAATCAGGAAACTTGGATCTGAAGTTCTACGAAATTTTTCATTCATTTTCAAAAAAGAAACTTTCACTTCTTCCCTTTTTTCCTTTCTTTTTTTTTAATAGCTGCTACTTGTCAACTACATGATATATGAGTCTAATAATGCCCTGATGTTTTAACATTATTATCTATCTGTCTCTTTATTATAGTTTCTGGGAGATTTTCTTATGGTACTTTCTACCTTCCCATTGATTTAAAATTCTTGCGCTTTTAGTACTTCCAACAAGAATTCTATTTTTGTTCTATAATAATTTCTTTCTCCATTTCTTTTTAATTTAAATCTAGTTTTGTTTAATAAGATCTTGTTCTTTATTCTGCTCCTAAGGATATTAGGGAAAGTTTTGAAATTCTCTTCTGCTGTTTTTATAGTCTATATTTATTTGGAGATCCTTTTACATTTGTTCATTACAAAAATGCATTTGTGTCTGTATTTCTTCAAGTATTGGGTGGTTGGACTGTTCATTTACATTCAAGAAGATGGTAGTAAAGTGAATTGGAAATATACTATGTGCAGAGGTGGGTTTAACATCTACTGTCTTGCTGGTTTTTAAGTTTCCCTTGTACATATCAATTCATACCCTTTTACTCATTTATTGCTATTTTAATAGTATTTCCAAATGGCACAGATAAATGCATTATTAAGTTTGTTAGTTTTAAGAAGTTGTGTAAATATATTTAAACATTATTGGCACTTTCCATTTTTTTAGTTACTATTTGTAATTATCTTAAAGAATTTTGTATTATTCTGCTGAGTAAAAGTACTATAGTTTGCCTAACTGTTACTCTTTTGTTATGACATTCGGTTATTCATGGTTCAAAAAGCATCATTCATCATCACTAGTAAAGCAGATATTCTATGAGGAAATTCTAATAGAATACTGTTTGTCTAAGCTTAGTTCATTGATTATTTTATCTTTAATATGCTTTATGCATGTTCTCTTCTCTGACCATTGTTTGGTAGAAGTATAACAGTGTTTTCTCTTTAAAAGTAGCTTACTATACTAATGCTTTGAAGAAAAAAATGGGTATTTGTTAATTCATAATTAACAAAACTGTTGTGATTTACTATTTTTCCATATAGAAATGAAACATGGTAATAAATGTTAAATTAATAACTGGACCAATTTTAAATATACTGGTATTTTTATTTGTTAATAATAATATAGATTTTATTGCATACAGATGATTTTTGGATTTAGTATTTAACTTTCATAAAAAATTACACTTTGATCTAGTAAAATGAATTAGAATGACTTTAAATCATTTTTGATTTTGATATCTAAAAACAATTATTACTTTTTGAAATTTTTAAATTAGTCTTTCTGATATTTGTATTAATATTTATTTTGAAATTTATCATCCTACTTAAACATCATTTCTTAAGTAAGTAAGCATATAATTCTATTATTTTTTCTTTGTAATATTTAAAAAGAAATATAGTGATGTGATGCATAATGATGTGAAGGTCAATGGCAGACCACCTGTACAATGGTGATCCCATAAGATTGTGACAGTAGTGACATGGAAGCCTCCTTGCTTGTATAAGGACAAGCAAGTATAAGTACATTCCTTGGTGCTCACATAAGGAAATTGACTAAAGTCACATATCTCAGAATGTATTTCTGTAATTAAATGACACATGACTGTAATTATATATTATTTTTAAAGCTTTTTAACTTTAGTTTTTATATAATATTATCTTTAGGATGGTTAATTTTTATCCTGTGTTTTTAGTTATTACTATGAACTAGGATTAATTTTAGATGCTGTTGATATTTTAAAAAGTATGTAATGGGCAATTTTTCAAATAGATCTTTGATTTGTGATTTGTTTTATGAGAACCAGTAGTGGATAATATGTAAAATTTTTCTGAAGCAGTAAAGAGAATAGAATGTACGTATAGTTCTTTTCTGTTCTTTAGGATCAGTCTGCTCAAAACATTATAAATTTAATGATTATTTAATCTGCCTTTTTTGATTATAAATTTTAAATATTTATGTGGACGTGTATCTACAAATGCACATTTAAAATGATTTGTTTTGTCATAGTTACTTGCCATGGTTTGAAATATATTACAAGCTTCTAAATACTCTGGCAGATTACTTGGCTAAGGAACTGGTAAGCTATATTTTTAATTTTATTTTTATTGTGTTAAAATATACATAACATAAAATGTTACCATTTTAACCATTGTAAGTATATAGTTTTGTGGCATTAAATATATCCACATTATTCTACATCCATCAATTCTAGAAATCTCTAGAAGTTTTTATATTGACAATCTGAAACTTAATACCCGTTAGACTTTAACTACCCATATCCTTCTATCCTCTTTCCTGAAAATGACCATTGTACTATATCTGCCACTATGATTCTATGTACTTCATGTAAGTGGAATCACACATTATTTATCCTTATATTCAAGATACCCATGTTGTACCATGTGTCAGAATTTCCTTTCTTCTTAAAGACTGAAGGTGGCTTTCCATTATATCTATATATGCTGAAGTCTGTTATTTTATTCAACTGTTGGTGGACACAGATTGTATCTGCCTTTTGGCTTTGCTTTTATGAAGACACTTGTACAAATACACATCTTTCAATCTTATACTCAGTTTTTCTTGGTGTATACCTAGAGGGGTTAATGCTGGGTAATCCAATAATTCTGTATTTCAGTTTTTGAGGATCCATTCTACCATTTTCCACAGTGGCTACATCATTTAACATTCCCACTAGTAATGTACTAGAGTAATTTTGATTGTATTTGCTTGCTATATTTCATTTATTAATTGATTTTTTTTTCTGTTCTAGGAAAATGATTTGATTGAAACACTCAGATCACTCTATAACCACCCAGTACCAAAGGCAAACACTCCCGTCACTTTGAGTGTGGTAAGTAATCACTAAATGCTCTAAGAAATCTTAGCAGTTTGTCATTAAAGAACAATGTTACTTTAAAAAATTATTTACCATGTCACCTATGTTTCTGCTTCTGGAGAAGCTTTAGCGATAGGACTAAGATTAGTAGGTGATAATTTTGAGCCTTTTGATGAGCTATACTTGTCATAACTTGATATATTTGAGTTGTGTATTTTAGTAGTTATTAAACTGAAGAACTAAAAAAATATTTTGAACTGAAAATAACTGTGAGGTTGTGATGATCTGATGAACTGAATGGTTGTGATGATCATTCATACTTCAGGTGAAAGTCATTTATAAATAAAGGAGTACATACAAAATGTATGTGTGTATATGTGTATATAAAATCACTAGTCCCCCTAAAATGAAAACAATTGTTAATAAGAATAGAAAATGACATTGCCACAAATGACATGCAGGATGAAAATACTGGATGAAGAGTTCTTGTTCTTTCCTTAGTCTGAAATATGTCTTCTGATATAATTAAAAAATAATGTATCATTAGAGTGTGTCAAAACAGCAAGCCTGTTTACTATTGAAACTTTTTAATGAACTGTGCCATCTATATCTAAAAATAGACTAAAAACAAAGTTTATGGTAGTAAAATGTGGATATATTCATTAATATTCTCCATTACTTTGGCATGTGAAACTGAAGGTTGAATTTTATTTATATTGATTTGTTTCTTTCACAATGATAGTAAACTTCCATATTAACAAACAAGAAAAAATTTTACCAGGCAAGAAAAATTGCTAGGATAAGTAACTTGAAGTATAGATAGTAATAGGTATTTTGTGTTTTTGCAAGATAAGGAAATCATTATTATTATTCTTTCTTTGGTAACAAATTTCTCCTTGCCTGATAAAATTATATTTATATTATAATTTAATAATAGTTTTTTTCTTACTTAACTCCATTCTTTACATTTTCACTGTCACACCCTCATTCAGGTGCTAAGCACTTCAGATTGTCCTTAGTCTAGAATCTTTCCTTCCAGTTCTTTCTTCAAATTAAACTACCTTAAAACTTGTAAGTCCACTACTGAAAAACAACTCCTCATTTTATATACAGAATTTGTTTGAACTTTTGGCCAGGCTTTCCGGACCATCCAATTCCTAATTTTACTCTAACTTTTCATGTTCTGTTTCACATTTTTTTCTTAAATCATTCCATACAGTGGTCACATTGTTTAGCCCAGTTTCTTGAATGAACATTTTGCTTTCCTTTTGCACTGAATCTTATTTATAGACTGTCTATATTTAGACTAGCTCAGGTCCAACCTTTGTGAAGCTCTTGCCACACACCTCAAGGTGTTCTTTCTTTCCTCTGATCTCTGCTGCCTTGTGTCTGCATCATCTTTTGTTGGATACCGCCAAAGTGGAAAGAGACTGGGGATGGAAAGCCAAGAAGACCCTGGATATTTTTAATCAAATTTGAGAGTCATCAGCAGAGATAGTTGTAGCTTTGTGAAGAATATACTGTAGAGAATATGGAGAAGATGCTAAGGTCTAATTGCCCAATTAGACTCTGAGGACAAAGAAAAGAAATTCAAAAATAGAGGAAAAAATAGAGGAAAGAGCAGATATGGAGAAATTCACACTCATAGGTCATGAAAACCAAAAGAATGCAGTGTGTATGGTTAATGGCAATACAGCAGAAAGGCAGCAGAAAGTGCAAGCAAAACAAAGAATAATCATTGGTTTTCCAAAAAGAATTCCTCTTTCTTGGAAAGTATTGTTTGTAGTGATTCTGACACTTTGCTAAAGAGTTATGAAAATTTATTTCCCTTTAATTGACATATAATAATGTTACCTATTTATAGGATGCAGTGTTGTGTATGTGTAGATTATTTGACAATGAAATCAGAATCAGTTAGTTATACTTGGAATCTCTGCTTCTATGACAAATTTTTAGATTTCAAATATGAGTTAAATCACTTATATATCCTACTGTGTCTGACTTGTTTCATTTAAGATGATAAGCTCTATTTTCATGCATGTTGCCACAAATGACATAATTTCATTTCTTATTGCTGAATATTCTGTTGTATATATGTATCATTTAAAAATACCTATGCATTCATTGTCAGATGGGGAGGTTAATGCCATGTCTGGTCTGTTATGAACAATGATGCATTGAACCTGGGAGTGAAGACATTCTGGTTTCCCTTCTTATGGCCAGACACCTAGTAGTGGGGATACTGAATCATATGGCATTTCTATTTTTAATTTTTTGAAGAACCTCTATACTGTTTTCCATAATGGTTGTGCTAATTTACGTTTCCACTAACAATGTATAAAAGTTCCCCTTTATACCCTCCATAACTCTTATTATTTTTTGTCTTTTGGATAATAGCATTGTAACTGGGGTGAGGTGATAACACATTTTGATTTTGATTTGCATTTTCTTGATAGCTATTTTTGTTGAGATTTTTTTCTGTATATATTTTGGTAAGTTAGGCCTTTGAATAGCCCATGATATCTTTCACATTTTCTACACCTAGTCAAAAGTGTTTGGTAAAATAACTTGTTACCTATGTTTAAATTTCATTTGCTTCTAATAACAGAATGTACCCAGTGTTACACACTGCTAATGAGGGACAATTTTGGGATTAGAACATTTATCTTCAACTACTAGTAGAGATTTTAGTTTTATGTTGCCAGATTAAAAATTTATGATCATGGAAGTTTTCTTGAAAGTGGGTTACTGGTCACTAGAATATCAGATTTTATGAGATATTAAAAGTCTAAAAATTGATTTTTTTGAAATTGTGTTTCAAAATCATTAAATAACCATAGTGTTCTCTACTCTCACAATGTAAAAATACTTTCTTTAGGATTTTTTCTAGCATTGAATTACCAAATCAGCATTTAAAATAACACTAATAATCAAAGGATAATGTAGCTGCATGAGTTTCTCTCAAAAACACTTTTACATAAGTTTCCCCTATATTCATTTTTTCTTATGTATTATAAGAATCAAGAAATATTTATTGCCAGTGAACAAGTATTGAAAGATCAGCTCTCACTAATACCGGTGAGTTGAAAGACACTGGCTTCTAAAAATCATTATGAAATTGGGAAAAAAGTTGCTTCTTTTTCTCTGCCTTTAAAATTCACCTCAGTCCTATGGGAAATGATAGACTAACTCTTTAAAAAAATAATCATTTCGAATATATTTTCTGTTTATACTATCTTTTAAACCATGGTCTTATCAAATATAGTTATTGAAAAATTATCCAAATTAAATTAATAGAGACCAAATATGCATGTTCCCCATCTTCAGAAAAAGCAGTTGTGAAGCACATTCACAGCATGAAATTTTTGTCACAAGATTATCTTGTGGTTTATCTCAGATTATTTTTCCACCATGAAAAATTATACATTATGACTGTGTTAACCAGCCTTGTTCTCTCTAGTTTAATTGTGCTCTAATACTGCCTAGAAAAGTTTCTGTCTGAGTCTTTAATTACAAAGATGATACTAAATAAAGATATTAAAATAATTTGGAGCTTAATATGAACAGAAAATAAAACAGTTTTTGATGATTAAGTTGCACTTTGATTTTATAAATATTTGTAAATATTGTGGGAAATATGAAGGCATATACACTATGTTTTGTATGTAAATATTTCAGTGAGCTATTGTATTGTTGGGTACATTGTAGCATTTGATCCTTGTTCACTTGGTGTGTGAAGGTCATTTTTTGATGAGCAACTATATTTTTAAGATTTAAGCATTTAATAACTGTGTTTTACAAAGAGATTTATTGTGACTTAGCTTATAAACTCTGGAATTTTAATATATTTTGGCATATTCTTTGGAGGAGAAGCTTTATTTCTCTAGTCTACCTAAATTAGATATGTTTTAAGAATATATACTCACAGTGTTATATATATATATATATATATATATATATATATATATATATATATATATATATATATACACACACACACACATACATACAGGTGTATATATGTGTTTGTGTGTGTATAATTTTTTTGTTCTCTACTTTTTTACTTACATTACGGATTACTGCATAGAAGAATAGTATAATTATGAGTATATCTGCATTTGTGAGAAATGTAATGAAGAAATAAGGAATAATGGTGTTATGTCTTTTTCCTTTTTATTTCTTCTGTTATACATTTCTTAATATGTTGTTGATAAAGAAATTAAGAAAAATGATATAAGGGAAAGTATTTCTTCATTTAGAACATGTAGGTAGGATCTTACACATTCAGTTAGGTCCTGAGTTTCCCTTAATCAAGTTGAGGTATGTGTATATGTGTATAAAATCTTTGGTAATATACTCTTTTTGGCCTTAACTGAAAAGTCATTGTTAAATTTATGTAAACCTGCTCTTTCATTTAAGAGTTTCTTAAATTCAACAAATCTTGAGTGTCAGCCCATGACATTTATTAATTAAACTATTTTCTTATTTTTAATCCCCAAATTTAATTCTTTTCTTACATGATTTATTTTTACTGATTAGCATTCCTACTTCATTGCCCCTGATGTAACTGGACTCCCAACAATACCTAATAGTGTAAGTTTTCTGTTTTTTTACTTTTATTACTTATATTACAAATTTTATTTATTTTGGTCTCACTTTTATGGATTCCTGCATAGAGAAATAAGATACATTATAACTGTCTGTATTTTTGAGAAATAATGAAGAGAGAAACAATAATGGTGTTGTATTCTTTTCCTCTTTATGCATCTGCCCTGTTATACCTTTCTTAATATGTTGTTGATAAAGAAAATTGGGAAAAATTATCTGAAAAATAGTTAGTTATTAACATTCTGTTAGGTTCTGCTTCCCTATACAAAGCTGAGAACGTGTCTCAGGAGATGACTACTTTAATGAACTGACCACTGCATTTTAGATTTCTTGTCTATGACTCTGTCCTAATCTAAGTGTCCTATACTTGATTTCCTGGTTTTATTTTAAAGTAATATATATTTCATGAAGCTTAAAGAGTATTATAAGAAATTGAAAAAAATGAATTAATTTTGCATTTTAATTAGAGTTCAAATTAATCTATTGTTGATAAAGAAAATTAAGAAAAATGATATGAGGGAAAGTATTTCGTCATTTAGAACACTTAGGTAGGGTCTTACATATTCAGTTAGGTCCTGAGCTTCCCTGAATCAAGTTGAGGTGTGTGTATATGTGTAAAAAATCTTTGGTAATGTACTCTTTTTGGCCTTAACTTCTTGTGTGAAAAAATTCATTTAAGAGCCTCTTAAATAGTAGAAATAGTCTGTGTTTCTATAATGTCACAAATTAATATTTTATGGAAAAGTTTACATGGGTAAGTGGAAATAACAAATATTTTTTGCTTTTTTAAATAACTATGAAAATAAAATATTCCCTTATATATTTTTTCTTCAGTTTCTCTTGGAAAGTTGAACTGAATCTAAATAATTCAATCAAAAGTCAAGGGAAAATCAATTGGAAAAAATATGTTCAAATACACTTATTATTTACCTAAGAATTCTACTCTTTTTTCAAATGTTTTCAAACCTACTGAGTGAAAATAAAGAAGGCAAGTGTAAATATTCTAATACTCAAAATAGAATATCTAATCAAAACTGTTTCTAGTAGAGGTGAATCCTGGGAAACCCTATTTAAAAGGATTATTTTAGACAACCCCTGTGAAAAGACTTAGCATTATTTCTCTTACTATGGGCCTGAGATAGATCCTCAAGTGTCAAGGCCCATCACAGATAGGGGGGTCTTGACCTCTGCACCTTGTGTGCAGGACATCCTCCTATATTTACCTCATGGACAACTGACCATATCTTGGCTTATGTGGTTATGGCCCATTCACAGCAGAGTTTCTAATACAAAGTCAAAGTAACTCTCTTCTACCTTCTATCCTCTCCACCTTTCTCTTACATTTACCAACAGACAACTAATTGCTTTAATTAACAAATACCATGGATTTTTAAAGACTATTAATTTTAAAGTTTTAGAGAAATAAACATTCTAATGAAATACCACTGAGAATAAAAGTTCTAAAAATCTCCCTTAACGCATTTTATTTAGCAAAAAAGTCTTGTTTAGGGGGAAACAAACAAACAAACAAAGGACACAAATATCAAGAAGCATTCTGTGTTGTGAAATAATTCCCTATCTAAAAATTATCTATCTTTAAAATTATAGGAAAAATTAATATTTAATGTTGTGAATGTAACTTTGTATATGCAATGTTGAAGTGGAAGGTGAAGTGGGCCTTAATTAAAACAGGAAATGGATCTCTTCCCATCAATTCAACATCACTGACTGATATATAGTCTGTACTGATATGTTCTTCTCTGACTACCAGTTTATTCTGATAAAGTTTCTGTCTTTTCAAAATTGAAAAAAAAGCAGGATTTCTTTTTTTTTTGCCCAACTAAGTTTCATCCTTCCAGGTCATAGTTCACCTGGTAGTACAGTTCAATTTATTATCATATCTTAATCAGTTTCTTCATTACTTTATTGCTTTCTGTTGTGCTTAAATTTGATTACAGAAAGCTAAAAATTAGTAATTTCAAAGAGAGAATCTGAAAATCAATGTAATTCATCCCAATTTCATTCTTATGTAAGATACATCTTATAAGAGTTGTTAAATCAAGGAATCAATTTAGGATATCACCAAATACATTTGGTTATAGTGGTATAAAGCAAGCCTGACATGTGGTATAAACAAAGGATATTCCTTAATAAAGAATCAAGGACTTCTTATAAATCCATCTTATCCTTTGGTTGTCTTGTGTATTGGACAATAATTTTTGCCTGCAGAGTGAATGACAAACATGAGAAGACTCAGAGAATTCTGGAACAGTGGTTTTTCAAAAATCACTGTCTGTAAGAATCATCAGGAGAATATGTTTAAACAGCAGTTTCTTGGGACCATGCTCTAAAGATAATAATTCAGTAGTTTAGTGGGGGCCCAGGAAATCAGCTTCTTTTCAAATACTTGGTGTTGGGGGAGGGAGGCTGGGAAATATGCAACCCTCTGATCACCCTCTGAGAAACACTTTTGTGGAGAGGGTTATACTTCCAATAATAATGGAATATTGCATGCTTCATGTAGCAGCAGAATAGTATTAAATTTGATTATTTTAATGAATGCCACTTTTAATAACAACATCCTTTGAACTTTAAGGCTTTTTATAAAAGTATAAAATGTTTTTCTTCATTTTCACCATAAGCTGTAACTTGAGAATTATTTTTCACTTGTACAGAGAAATCTTACAGAATATTTTGTTGCTGTGGATGTGAACAATCTGCTGCAACTGTATGCCAGTATGCTGCACGAAAGGTGCATCATTATTACCTTTAGCAAATTAAGCACTGTAAGTGCTTCACACTTTCCTTTTAAATAGCATGTATTGAGTGTTTCACAAACAGACCTAAAAACCTCTGCAGATTTAGAAATGTGTTATGTGTACTTATAAGACAATATCTACATATTTTTTTATATATGGTTTTAATCTGGCTCTTGAAGTACAAAATTCTGATTTATAGAAGGCTTTTTCAGATGCATTAAATCAGGTTAATTATTTTTTTCTTATCAGGAGATGAGAGGTTTTTCCCTCTTTTTAACTCTCCACAGTTCATTTTAGTACCTTCTACCACATAAAGAATTCTTAAGTGCTATTATGAGATCTTTATTATTCACTTATGGCTTTTTCCATTGGAGCTACTTGAAAGAAATCAAGGGGCCATGATAATAGCTGCTACCCTAACCTGGTAATAGGTAGATTCATCTTTGTTGCCAAGTAGTGGTTTGGGAGTAGGTTCTATAGTAGTTCTGGTTTGGAGGAGCTCTTCAGACTGATAATAACTTAAAAGTCAAAGTAGCATTTTTTATAAATCACAGGTTTTATGACACTCACTAAAATGTTCTTTTGGAAGGTCTTCATTACTGTGGTAAAGGCTGTGAGAATAGGAGGAATTTCTTGGGTTACAGAAAAAATTTTAAATGTATTTTACTAGTTTTCATAATTTATTCTGCATTAAGCATAAAAATATGTTTTTTTTTCAACTTTTTAGTTAATACAAACTTAAAGTTTTGAGTAATCTGTAAGATATTAAAAACCATTATTCAATACTGCATGAGTTTGCTTCTCCACATATGTGTTTACTTGATAATAAATAAAACTATAATTTTAATATTTTATTTTCCTAGAGTAGAAATAAAAAATTAATACTTTAGCACCTAAAAGTAGAATGAGGGTTAGGATTTCTTTATTTCTTTGGGATATCTGTTTAGTATTTAATAATGAGCAAGGTATTTTCAGAGACATTAAATGGTCATCCCAAGGCCAAAAAACTAGAAATAATTAATGAGAAACTAGGTTTCCTAATTCTGTCTTGGCTTATTTCTTTTGCTTTACAACTGAAAAAGTAAAATTTTGAGATTTTAAATATTTAATATTGATGAACTCACTTTTCCCCAAATTGAAATACATTGTACATGTTGAAAAATGTAAGCATATAAAGGAGTAAATGTGAAAAAGTGATGAGGTAGTATCAGAGAGTAAGTACTGGTCAGTAATGTAGGTTATATTTTTCTTATACTTCTTTAAAACATGTTGAGATGTTCAGTCTGAGTCACATGGTACTTTGACTTACTGCTTCAGAGGTTCAGTCCATGGTTGGCTGCTGATTCCATAGTTCAGGGCCTGAGGTAAGGCAGAACATCATGGAAGAGGGCATGGTAGAGGAAAGATGCTCAATTCATGAAGCCAGGAAGGAGAGAGAGAGAGAGAGAGAGAGAGAGAGAGAGAGAGAGAGAGAGAGAGAGAGAGAAAGAGAAAGAGAGAGAGAAAGAGAAAGAGAGAGAGAAAGGGGGAGAGAGAGAGAGAGAGAGAGAGAGAGAGGGAGAGAGAGAATATTAATGAGAGAGAGGGAGAGAGAATGAGAATGAGAATGAATGCAGGTATGTGAGAAAGTGCTTGAGAACAAGAAATCATGGCTAATATAATCCCCAAAAGCATACCAGCAGTGACCTACTTCCTCTACTCATGCCCTCTCTGTCCAACCATGAATCCATTCAAATTATTAACCCATCAAATGGATTAATTGACTGATTAAGTTTCAGCTCTCATAATCTAATTATTTGACTTCTGAACATTCCTTTATTGGTTCACACTTGAGCATTCAGGGGTTATTTCATATCTAAACCATAACATTTTATATATTTGAGTTTCTACTGTTTTTAACTTATCACTGAAGTAAACCCATTCTTTATTCTCTGTCCACCTCTTCCTCCTTAATTTTTAAACATGATATTAATATTATAAAGGATATTGTTATATTGATTTTATGAAGATTAAAATAATTGTACAAATTGTTTTATAGGATTAACTTTATAAGAACTAATTTTTAGTAGGATTAATTCATGCAACAAATATTTATTAGGCACATATTATGCATCAGTTTTTTTCCTACATACTAAGAATTCAACAGAAAGCAAAACAAAGTTCAAGCAGTCTTGGTGCTTATATCCAACTATTGTGAAATAGATAAACAAATGAACAAATAAATAGTTGTTATGTCATACAATGCTGAGTACTATTTGTTAAAGGATAAAGTGAGTGTGTGTGTACAGAGGATAAGGCAAGAGCCAGGTTTTGGTTTTATGTAAGGTAATTGTGGGAGGGAATGCCTCTCCAGTGAGATAGAATTTAGGCAGAGATCTGAGGAAAATAAGCTATGTGAATGGAGTGTAAGCTGCTGAGTTTAGAACACAGTAGGAATAAATCTGAACACGTGTTTTTGAAAAATATTTGGTTTTATTTTAATTTTTATCCTTCTCTTAGAGGATGTGTAACCTTTCTGACTTGGTTTCTTCAAGAGTAATTGCAATCTAATCTCATAGGGTTGCTATAAGAATTAATGGACACAAACACATAATTGAAGTGCTTAAGATTGTGTCTATGTAGGATAAATGTTCAATGTTTAGGTATTTTTATAAAGAGAGAGAGAGAGAGAGAGAGAGAGAGAGAGAGAGAGAGAGAGACAGAGAGAATTTTAATTTTTATTTTTTAGTTTTTGGCAGACACAACATCTTTGTTTTGTATGTGGTGCTGAGGATCAAACCCGGGCCGCACCCATGCCAGGAGAGCGCACTACCACTTGAGACACATCCCCAGCTCTTAACTGTAGTTTTATAATAGCCTAGATTTGTAGTTTAGAGCAAAAATTAACATGCCTATCCTATAATGTAATATTTTACTAAAACGTATTGTTTTAAAGGTTGGTATTATGTAGGGAGTTGTTTCCTATGTTCAAGGTCAACTTAATATCAGCAGTTTATGACAGTTCTTAAAAACTTTTGGGTGATTTCACCTGTAAGTATCAGCTCTGTTTTGGATCATTCTCTGGGGCAGTTGAACTGATAAAATAAATATAATTCAATTTGCTTTTCATAATCTTCTTACCCTTGTAATGTGGGAGAAGCTGCTTTACTTGGATCTATCTTGACCAATTATCTGATATATATAGTACCTATAAATATGTGTGCTATAACTTCCATGGATAGTAAAATTTAAGATGAAGGATTAATATCATAATATAAATTAGGGATAAAGTATTTTTTAAGAAAAACTTAATGAAATCGCTGAAATATCCAAAGAATTATCACTAAAGAATTGACTTGATTTTAAGATTTTTACATTCTTGTATTTTTACATACCATAGGAACTATAACTTACTTAATATTAATGTAAACATTTTTTCACCCCTTGATCATCTTTTAAATATATATAGCCAAAATCTCAAGTATTATAAGAACCCATATAAGTTAAAGTGTCTTAACATTCACAATTCTATTATTTTAGCAGTTTGTTTGCCTTGGTTGTTTACTCTTGAAAACCATAATATTTTTCTGATTATGTTAAAGTGATGTTTGTCAAAATATAGCTTGCTTAGTTTTTTTTTTTTCATGGCAATACAGTGGTAGGGAATCAATTAACTTAAGGGGACCCTTTCTTCAGATGCTATTTGTAATTAAGAATGATTAGTTTTAACTTTTGAGAAAGATAAAAAATAAAATAAAAATATTTAGTTTTAAGATGTATAAGCAAAAATAACAAGACTGTTATTATGTCTTGAAGATTTTACCAGGTATTCCTCCCATTTATTCAAGTGTGTATTGTGTTAGGATTAATTATTATATTTTTACATGTTTGAGTTTAATAAACAGGGACATCATCAATTTTGTTTTTATTCTTTGATTTATACATTAATAAGTATACATGAAATGGTTTACAATAATCCTGAACTAGAAAATTGATTTTATGCATGCTGTAGACAGGCCTTAGATGTTTAAGCCCCAAGTGAATCTTGGTAGACTAGCAGAATATCCTCTCAGACTCTCATATATTCAAAGCAAAGGAATAAATCATGGTATTACAAGGTTGTATCAGTTGACTTATTGCTCTTTTGTGACCATAGGTAGGGAGGACTGCTGTTTAAAGTCATGTCATCCATTCTCAAATCAGTCAGGCATGAAGCCTTGTCATATGCCTCTATAATTGTACCACACCAGACTTTCTCTAACTAGTCAGCTGGGGCTGTGCATTTTGTCTCAAACACCCGGCTGGCCAGCATCTGACAGGAGCTTTCTCATCATCCTGTCAGTAATATGTTAACTAGAGTGTATCTTTGTGGCTTGTAGAAGCAAGTGGAAGGGATGCTTCTCTTTAAAGCAGATGTCTAAGTGTTAGCTACTATTTGGACCAATATTTAGTTGGTAAATATTACCATTTTAAAGTCTGTAAGCATATTAGTTACAGAGATTTGATTGTGCAGGGCCTTTTCTTTCTAGAGTATTTAGAGCAAGCAATATGCTGTGAGTTTTGGAATTGCATTAATAAACTGTAATTTCTTCCTTTGTTATAGTTGCCCCCAGGCATTTAAGCATATGCTTTTCTCTCCCTTTCTCATTAATTCTATCAAGGGCATACCCAAAAGGAAATCTTGTGATTCCCCAGAAAATCAGCTCTTAAAACATAGATTTTATATGTTTAGTTTGACTAAAGAGGAGTCCAGAGGATTTCAACCTCTCCATCTGGATTGTTCATATTCTTGATTTGTCTATTAATGGTACCACCTGTATCAGCATTTAATCTGAAACCTGAACCTCAGAGATTCTTCCTGGAGATTAAGAATTGAACAGTTAGCAGAAGAACAAAGAGTATGCAGGCCTACTTGTTTCTTAAGGTTCTTGAAGAGTGCTTTTGACCTTTATGTTCTTAAGGCTTTAAGGAGTGGTGCAGTTAAAAATTGTTATTGGGCTGAGGTTGTGGCTTAGTGGTAGAGTGATCGCCTTGCATGTGTGAGACCCTGGGTTCGATCCTCAGCACCATATAAAAATAAATAAGTGGAATAAATGTATTGTGTCCTACTATAACTAAAAAGTTAATATTTTTAAAAAATTATTATCAGAACCTTTTAGGGAAAGATATTTTAGGAACAATTTTTAGATCGTGAATTCTACCCAATTATATCAGCTGAAACTCTAGGTAATAATTCTGCTTATCATTGCATTGTCTGACATGTACACTGCTGCTGTGAACATTATGGTATGGCTGACTGCAGTGTTGAAATGGGCATGTTGATGTCATCATGAAATGCCTTTTAGGTAGGGATATGTGGAGGTTATTTGGAGGAGGTCTCAAATGAAAACTACAAGTATTTCTAACTTGCAGTTCTCTTGGAGCTAAACGCTCTGTTTTTCTTGGAATTAATAACATATGTTTCTGGCTTAGAGTTTAGTCCATTTGTCTTTTAAAAGTGAAAAATTTGCTTTTAATTCACAAAGAAGAATTTTTAGTAAAACAATTATAGAATTGTCTCAGCGGTGTATTAAATTGTTGCTCCCCTAGGTTCTATAAGTTTTGTTCTCATAACAAATCACCAGAGTGGCCTTGGACAATTTCAGCTTACTGAAGAATTTTCTATAAAGAACAATGACTTAATTTTGTGCTATTAGTGATTATCAACATTAAATAAGAGAAAATTTGTATGTATTGTTTTGTTTCTTTGATAAAACTGTTGAAGACAGGTTATTTCTTTTTAAAAAATGTATCTTCTATTTTATATATTTTTACACACTATAGATTCTTTTCATTTTGCAGTTCTGCAAGTGTTTTTTTTCTGCTTCTGATGAGCAGCCTTAGATTTGAGCTATAGTTTAACTCATCATAGTTATTTCAATCAACATTGAGAAAAGAAGCTCATCATTTTTTTCCGCCATCTCTTTCTCCTACTATACAGTGATAATTTGGGGGGGCTCCTCCTTCTCTTCTATCTTCCCTGCCCAAGTCCTATAGATTATATTCTTAAAGATTTCTTCTCTGATCCCTGTTCTCCATTACAGTTGTCCACTGTCTTAGTTTAGGCAACTATCACTTTCTTTGAATATCTTTTTAGATCATATATACTGAATACTAGCATTATCTCAATTTACATAAAATTATGACAATGATTATAGTCATAAGTATTGTCTATATGTGACAGTGTATACTATCTGTCACCCTTATGAGAATTTATTTAAACAAACATAATTATCACTAACTGTGTAATAAATACTGTTGTTATCCACAATAGACAGGTAAACATGAGGATTTTGAAATTTATAGATAATAAGCTGCTCAAGCCCCACATGTGGCTAAGCCAGTTCTAATGTCAAAATATATATTTTTATCCTTTATGTAATTTTTCCTTTTACATTGACTGTCTAATAAAACCAAATGCATATTTACCTTCTATACCTATATTGCATCCCTCTGCATAACAAGCTTCAGTTTGTCTTTGCCAGTTTAGTTACCTGTCCATTAATATCTTACATTGCTACCTTTTCCCCTCTTTTTTTTAGTATTTCAGTATTGCTTGCTCTATCTATCTATCTATCTATCTATCTATCTATCTATCTATCTATCTATTTATCTATCTATCTATCATCTATCTATCTATTTATTTATTCTAATCAGTTATACATGACAACAGAAATCTCTTCAGTTCATTGTACACAAATGGAGCAGAGCTTTTCACTGCTCTGGTTGTGCATGAAGTAAAGTCACACCATTCATGTAATCATACATGTTCCTAGGGTAATGATGTCCATCTCATTCCATTGTCTTTTCTACCTCTTCCCCCTTCCCCGCTTCCCATTGCCCCATCTAAAGTTTCTCCACTTATCCCATGCACCCCACCCCACCCCATGTGGATTACAATTCACTTATCAGAGAAAACATTCAGCCATTGGTTTTTTGAGATTGGCTTATTTCACTTAGCATGATATTCTCTAACTCCATCCATTTATCTGCAAATGCCATAATTTTATTCTCTTTTAATGCTGAGTAATATTCCATTGTGTATATGTACCATAGTTTCTTTATCCATTCCTCTATTGAACAGCATCTAGGTTGCTTCCACAGTTTAGCAATTGTTAATTGTGCTGCCAGAAACATTTAAGTGGCTGCATTACTGTAGTGTGCTGTTTTTAAATCTTTACAGTTCTCCCATTTTAACACTGCTTTTTTAGTAGTGGCACTTATCTTCTATTTGTATCTCCCATTTTATCACCTATTAAATTAATTCTATTTGTAATTACTTAATACTTCAGAATTAAAAACCCCTCCTATTTATTTAATACTTCTTAATCTGGCATTAAAAACTATCTGTTCTCTGACCCCAGACTTTTCTCCTAAATTCTTTCACTATTTATTATAGTCTACTATGATCTCTAGATAATAAACTCCTCAGGGCAGATTTTTTATCAGATTCAGTCACTACAATATATTTAGCTCTTAGGACAGTGATGATACATAACTGACTTTTAACAAAGAAATTTTTGAGCAAATCCATAAAATAGCAGTTTTTCCTTTGCTTAAGTGTATTTTGAATGCTCCTAACTCCATGCCTTTGAAATTTTTTCAAAATACAAATTTCTTTGTAGAAGCCTAGTAGTTATAAGTAACTCTTATTAAATCTTGCATCTATGAACTACTATAGCTTTCTCAAATTGAAATCATTAGTGAATTTGTTGATCTCTTTTTTATTGATTTTATTATTATTATTTTTTAGCACAGTTTTTCGTATCTCTATATAAAGTATGTTCCTGTCAATTTATGCCATTATGCATGTACTTTTTTGCATTATAATTCTTTTTCTTTTTTTAAAAAAAGAGAGTGAGAAAGAGAGAGAAATTTTTAATATTTATTTTTTAGTTTTCAGTGGACACAACATCTTTATTTTATTTTTATGTGGTGCTGAGGATGGAACCCAGCTTCCCGCGCATGCCAGGCAAGCGTGCTACCGCTTGAGCCACATCTCCAGCCCATAATTCTTAATATACATATATACCACAATTTTTCATATCTCTGTTTGTATATAGGTATGTTGACACCCAATTCAAGCCTTCATACATGTATTTTGTATAATGATGACCATCACATGTTGATCTCCTATTAGATCTTAATCTTTTAAAAAGTTAAAGACTATCGTTTTTAAGTTGGAGACTAATTTTCACGAAGGTTTGGACTTTTATTTTTATAAAACAGATTTACATTTATGTTTTCTACTGAGAATTTCAATTTTAAAGATTTGTGCTTATCTTTTCTGCAGAGAATTTCAATTTAAGGTGTATGCTAAAATCAGAATGCCTTGGGGGTAGAAGTTATCAGTGCATGTACACTTGTTTTTTATTTTCATGAATTTCTGTTGCAATATTGATTCTTGTTCAGAACTTGTTTTGACATTTTTTGGTCTTTATATAGTACTAAGTATAAAATTAACTGCTTTTTCCCTGTGGAAAGTTCATTTGTTTATTCATTGGATCTTCCTCATTATGGGTCACTGAACTCATGCCAGGTAGCATTCTACAGGTAAGATGATGAAGTCTCCACCTGTGCATCATTCTGGGTCTAATCAGGAGACAGATACTATGTGGTAATATGAACATAGAAAGTTTAGCATAAAGAATTAAAAACTATTATAATGTGGGATTCAGTAAAGAGGGATGAGCTGATAAGAAATAGATAACGCTAAAAAATATAAGAATAGCAGATTTAAAGCAGTTATTAGTTTTAAAACTGTGAAATGGCTCCCCAGAAATAGCATCTGAGATCCAGAGGCCCTGATGAAGTGTTCTTACCATGCCTCATTAGATAGTAGATAGTTTCTATGGTGATATTCTGGCAGAATTTGCTGAAAACCTGTCCTTTAGGGTGCCAAGGAGACCTGCCCACAGAGAGATGCCATGTTTTCAAGCCTTACTGGAAAGTCACATGAGGAATGCTGGGGAAGCTGTTCATAGACCTGAATAGAAGCTGTTCACAGGACTTGTCTCAGTGCCCTAACAAAGCAAACAAGGAAAGCTGCTGTCACTCAGGAAAGGAAATGTGTAGAATGACATGCAGAAGGACTATTCTTTACCAAGTATTTAGTATCTGCTTTATAAGGGGACAGGAATTAATGTCATTTGCTACCTGTGAATTTAGACCTGTGTATCTGTGCATTGTAAACACACATATACCTACATATATGTGTTTATAGGTTGATGTATATACTTACATATATATGATATACATGTTAAATATGTATATTAAGCATATATAAGGGAATTTTATAACAACATTTAAATGTTAATATAGTAAATTATATATAATCATTCTTAAATGTTATTTATAAATTATTAGATTTATTAACCCCATTAATAAAGATTTGGAAGTTCCTTTGGAATTATTCACCTTTGTGCTTATCTTTTTTTCAGTTCCTTGTAGCTTGTAGTCAGTTTTGTTTTGTTTCTGACAAGAGATATTTTAAATTGTGGTTTCGGGATACGTGTAATGGTTAAAAAGTAGCTTCAGTTAGTTTTATTTTATTTTTTGGTTATTTGAAATGTTGTCTGCAAATATGGTAATAATGTGATTATCTTCTAAAATCAGATTTTTGTTTTGATCCTGGTGACCTCATATAAGCCATTTAATTTCTTATTTCATGAACAACATACCAGGTAACCACATATAAGCCATTTAGTTTCTTATATCATAAACTTTCTTCTCTAAAAAATGAAGAAATTCAATAAGAATGTAGCCTAGGTAGTTGTGAGGTATATTTAAGGAATGTTGTAGTGTTAGACTTATTAATTTTGGTGAAGAAGTAAGTGGGCTTTCCACAAGAAAAACAAAACTTCTGTTGAATCGATTGTAAGTAGGAACTAGAAAGAACATATTAGTAATAAGGAAAATTCATATAGGAGAGGGAATGTGTTTGATGGTGTTGGCACTTATGTGTATTGTGAGAGCTATGGAAATACAATGAGATAAGAAGAGTTTCATGTGACAGTAATGGCTATAGAGAGGTTTGTTTATTTTGTTCATTACCCTGTCCCCAGTACCAGTAACATTTGGTGCCTCACTTACTAGCTGTGTGATAAATGGCAGTTAATCCAGCCTTGCCTCAATTTCTCTATCTCTATAATTAATGAAATATATGAAGGAAGAAAGCAAACAAGAAAAATTTCAAATCATTTGGCTAGAATAAGCCAAAGACCAAATATGTGATTATTAGAACTTTCCAAAGGATTTGGATATGATGGAAAAAGGAATGGATTTTTAGGAATGAAGTATCTAAATTTACTATCTACTGTGGCCTAAATATCTCACCCCTCCAATTCTTATGTTGAAATGTAATTGCCAATACAATAGTATTAAGAGATGAGACTATTAGGAAGTGACTAAATTGAGGGCAGAGCCATCATGAACGGGAATAATGACCTTATAAAAGAGGTACAAGGAAGCTCTTGCCTCCTCCTACCATGTGAGGACACAGTAACAAGGTGTCATCTGTGGAGCAGACAATGAGCCCTCACTGGACAATGATTCCACCAGCACCTTGATCTTAGACTTTCCCACCTCTAAAACAAAGAAAAATAAATTTCTATTACTTATAAATTACCCAGTCTCAGGTAGATTGTGAAAGCTGTCTAAATGGACTAAAGTACGATCTAATAAAATAAAGGAAAATAATGAAACAGAAAATAACATTTTATTTTTAAAAATTGTAAAAAAAAATCACCATACTGTCTTCCAAAGTGGCTGTGCTATTTTGCGTTCCCATCAGAAATGAATGAGAGTTAATGTCGGTCCAAATCCTCATCAGTGTTTTGGGTTGGGACCATTCTAATGGGTAAATAGTGGTATCTCATTGTTTTAATTTGTATTTCCCTGATGACATATGACATGTGATATCTTTTCATATACTTATTTGTCATATGTATATCTTATTTGATGAGGTGTGTGGTAAGGTTTTCAGCCTATTTTTTTTTGAGTTGTTTTCTTAGTGCTGAATTTTTTTTTAATAACTTTAATGACTATGCTACTATAGCCAATTTATTTATTTATTTATTTATTTATTTATTTATTTTGAGAGAGAGAGAGAGAGAGAGAGAGAGAGAGAGAGAGAGAGAGAGAGATTTATTTTTTTAGTTCTAGGCAGACACATCTTTTTTTGTATGTGGTGCTGAGGATCGAACCTGGGTAGCACACATGCCAGGTGAGCGCGCTACCGCTTGAGCCACATCCCCAGCCCAGTGCTGAATTTTAAGAATACTTTGTTTACTTAGGATAACATCCTTTATTAGATATGTCTTTTGCAAGTGTTTTTCCTCAGTCTGAGCCCTCTGATTTTGTTGCATTGATTGTGTCCTTGACTAAAAATTTTAATTTAATGAAATCTAGCTTATCAATTCTTTCTTTTATGGAACATGCCTTTGGTGTCATAACTAAAAAGTCAGACCCTAGATCATATCTAGTTCATATCGATTTTCCTCAAAATGTTATATCTTCTGGATTTTCAATTGGTATATATATTATAATTATGCATGATAATAGGATTCATTATGATACATTATATATCTATGTTATCTTCTTGCATTTAATAATTTTACATTTTAAATCTGTGATCGATATTGAATTAGATTTTTGTTAGGGGTATAAGGTCTATATCTACATTTTTTTTTTGGCCTTGTGAATATTTAGTTTTTCCTCACACAATTTGTTGACAAGACTGTCTTTTCTCTATTGTATTGTATTTGCTTCTTTGTCAAAGATCAGTTGATTATATTTACATGTGACTATTTCTGAACTCTCTGTTCTGTTTAATAGATCTACTTGTCTATTTTTTTTTCTTTAAACAAACACAACACTGACTTAATTACTGTAGCTTTATGGTAAGTTTTGAAGTCAGTGTCCATCTCCAGCTCTGTTCTTCAGAATTCTTTTGGCTATTCTGTGTCCTTTGCCTTTCCATATAAACTCTAGAATTAGCTTATATGTATCTACATAATTACTTCCTGAAATTTTGATTGAAATTGCATTGAGTTTATAGATGAATTTGGGAAGAACTAAGATCTTGAAATATTGGGTCTTCCTATCCATGAACATTTACTCTCTCTCCTTTGACTTAGTTATTTCATTTTTTAAAAAAAGAGTTTTGCAGTTTTTCTTGCATAGTTCTTGTACCTGTTTTGTTACTTTTATACTCAAAATAGTTCACGAAGGATTTTATTGATAGTATTATGGTAGATGCATATCATTATAAATTTGTTTATACCCACTGACAGAAATTTAAGCTCTATAAATAACTACATGTAAACAGATTAAGTAATACAAGAGAGAATTCAAGTGTAAACTGTGGACTTAGGTATTAATGATGTATCAGTGTAGGTTTATCAACTATACGGTGTGCCACCCGAGTGAGGAATATTGATAATTGGGAAAGATATGCAACAGTGAGAGTAGGGGAGTATATATGGTCAATATCTGAACATTTTGCTCAGATTTTCTTTGAACCTGAAACAGTTCTAAAATAAAATTTAAAAAATTCACAACCAAATGCTGATTTTTTTCACTGTTAAAGTTGCTGTTTCTTTAATATAACTATCACTTAATTTGAGTATTAAAGTTTTGTTCAAATGAGAATACTTTATAATTGGGATAACATTGTAGTTTTTCAGATATTGAACTGACACTTTTTTTTGGCCTAAACTTTAAAATGTGAATATAAATTAATTGTGTTTCAACAGATGCCTTCTTTATGGTTTCTAGAATTTTTCTTTTCATTCCAGGTGGAATTTATCACATTACTATCTCTAGCAGTTTAATCTGTATACTTATAGTTATTTATAGTGCTTAAAGTTATAAATGAACTATTGCTTCAGTTAAAAGTCAAATGACATCTCTAACATATGTATTTCTTCTTTTATGCATAAATACATTTGGGGGCAATATAAATATGCCTCTCAGTAACTCACATAGAATTCTAGATGTAATGAGTAGGATTTCTACCTAAGAATAAGGTACAATCTGGCCACATGATACAAAGACTAGAAAAATGGGACTGGCAATGTGTCAATATGAAATGTTTCCCTCTCAAGTGTGTCAGTTAGAAATTTTTATATTTTCCATTGTGGTCATTACATTTGATGAGTCATTTTTCTGCTGTCTCCCTGGGAATCTGATGAATGTGTTTTTTGCCTCCACAAAGCACATGCCTACTTAATGTTTAAAACACTGCTTAGTTTTTTGTTATTAGGCTAATTGACTCTAATATGTGGAGTTTAACTTCAAGAAAAAGGAACAGATCACACCAGAATATTACAAAAGAGGAGAACTTTGGATTCAAACTTAATTGTACTTTACTCCTTACAGGATATATCATCTCCGGAAGTTGTTTTAACTTTGCGTCCATGTCCTGACCTGTAAAATGGGATTAAAGATAGTTGTACTTATTTCATTAGATTTTTGTGAGGATTAGATCTGTATACTTCAAATAGTCAAAATATGGCCTGGCATATGGTAAACAATATATAAATATTTGAAATTATTATTAATATTTTCAGTAATTATGAATGTCAGTCTGCTATTAAACCAAGTGGCCTAGAATTGAAATTTGTAAGGGCATTTTATTCTGTAACTAAATTCACTATTGCTGACCTTAGTTTTCAAGGTTTTTAATCTGAAGATTTTATAGGCCCCAGGTTTTGAATCTTTTTTCCCCCCATTGGTTCTTTTTAGTTATACATGATGGTAAAATCTATTTTGATAATTATGAAAGCATGGAATATGTCTTGTTATCACATGGTTCTCATATATACTTATTTTAAAATTGGAATCTATAAGAAATTTAGATCTCAATGTTTTCATTTGCCCTTTGGGACAATATCAGTTCAATATTTTGAGTATACTTTATGAAAGTGAATGTGTTTTAAAATATACGTATGCTACTTAAAGCTAAGATTTTTTCCCCTTAAACCTTTAGTCATATGTCTAAATACAAAGTTCATTCATATTTCATCTATACCCTTTTTACATAGCCTGGAGGTTGTTTTATGCAATATTTTAGTGCATCTATATTTGACTGCAGTCCATCACATGAGCTCAGTTAAGGGATTTTCCATTTGTGGTGTCATGTTAACATTCAAAACTTTTTGAATGTGGGGGAATTAACAGATTTTGGATTTTTGGAATAGGTATGCTCAACCTAAAATGTATGTTTTGCTTGTTTATTATTTGTCTTCTTCATAACACATACAAAAAGGGACTTTGTTTTGTTCAATATTGTGTTCCTTTTACCTAGGAAAGATTTATGAAAACACAAAGCAGGCCCTTAAAATTTTTATTGAACTGAGCAAATGAATTAATATATTTCCAATTGCATAGTTAACCTAATGCACTGTCAAGCACTGAGAAGTAATCTTTAGATGTATTTTAAAGGTAGATCTGAATTATAGTTAAAATATGCTGTTAACCCTTAATGGGAAAATATGTATTACTAAGTATCTAAAAAAAGTAAGAATTGAATTTATC
Source organism: Callospermophilus lateralis (assembly GCF_048772815.1). NCBI lineage: Eukaryota > Metazoa > Chordata > Mammalia > Rodentia > Sciuridae > Callospermophilus > Callospermophilus lateralis. Next base: position 1,870,962 of record NW_027510486.1, on the reverse strand, counting down.
TTATTTAAAGAATGTTTGACTTGTGAAAGGCAATGCTTGCATATCATCTAGCATAATTCTTATTTTAAAGATTAAGAAATTCACAACTTATTATGTTAGATGTGCCAGAGGCCACACAGCTTATTAATGTTAGAGCCCTAATTTTTTTGACATATAATTTTTTTTTGTACCAGGAATTGAACCCATGGCACATTTCACCACTGAGCCACATTTCCAATCCTTTTTTTTTAATATTTTTTTAGAGGTAGAGTCTCAATGAGTTGCTTGCTAAGTTGCTAAGGCTGGCTTTGAACTTGAAGTTGATCCTCTTGTCTCAGCCTCCCAAACTGCTAGGATTACAGGCATGTGCCACCAAGCCTGGCTCTTATACTCGATTATAATTTTATATATCATATATGAATGTGTTTGATTTTCTAGTAAATTTATTTTTACTTTCTTATAATTTACTTACAACTTTGTTATGCTTTCTACAAAGTAGTTGTTAAAATGATGTTGTTCTTGCATGCAACTGGAGGCATATAGGGGATTTTTTTTTCTTTTTGGCCAGTGTTGGGGGTGAACCTATGGCCTTACACAGGTGAGGCAACTGCTCTACCAGTGAGCCACACCCCAATCCTTTGATATGATTCTACTTTGTAAATATCCACTTGGATGTCTCCTGGTCAACAGAACTTGCAAACTCAAGTTCTTTATGATTCAACCTAAGCCTGGCATTTTTGTTATATTAGTCTTAATAATTCATTCTCATTGCTTAGGCTAAACACTGGGGCTGGGGAGAGGTTGTTGTATATTCCTACCTCTCCTTGCCATTTATTTTCCATATCTAGAAAGTTGTCACGTCCTGTGAAGCTTTATTCTCTCCTGATCTCTCCTGATAGATCTTGATTATCAGGGATGACCCCCTGCAAGATGTTGGACATAACAGAAATTATTTGACTCTGCTTATGATCACTGAAACTATCCTCTTAAAAAAATACAGTCAGATACAATTGTGCCTTGTTAGTGAATAATGAATAACTTCATTTAAGGGTGACTATTGACGGATAGAGGAAGTATTCTGTGTAGCATTTAGAAGGGTATTCTGAACTTTGGGTGTGGCCAGTGAAATAAGTAAGCCTCATTATAGATCATTTTGAGAATTTGTTTTGCCTCCTGCTTCACTATTATTATTTTCTCAAAAATAAAAAGGAATAGTACCCCTCCCTTTTTCTTTTAAGATTTAAAATGAGCTGTTTTGAAAGTCATCTGTGTGCAGATGGAGAAATTGAGTAATTAGCTGACTTTCAAAGCTACTTTCCTGACCCATCAGGTTATGCCAAAGGGATGGAGAGAGTTAGGACAGCTTTAAAGATGCCTAATTTATGACCAGGAAGTACCTAAAAGCTCTAAGAGAATTTGACACAATGAGTTAGAGCAACCCCGTTTTCATTTCCTTCTAGTTCAATTTTGTAACATAAATAAATCCATGATCTATAATTGTTAAATAGAAGTATTTGAGTGCCTCCTAGTGGAATCTGATATGCTCTGATTACATTTTTTAAAAAATAATATTAATTGAAAGAATACTCATAAATTAATAAAGATAGCAAATTCAAGGCATTAAAACCCTTTAATGAAAGTATGATGTGGAATTAGATACATTATCTTTTGTACAAAATTAACCAAAAATCTGGAAAAATATCACACATATGACAAAAATAAGTACATTTCAATGAAATTTTTTCATGTTTTTGGTTTGAATGACATTATTTAAATTGTTTTTTCAATTTTTCACTTAAAGATAAACAAATTAGCTTCCAATATGATTGGGATTGCTTTGGTTACATTTATTCTTTAAGGTAATTGTGATTCTCATGTATATGTTTTAATTTCTTTGCATAACAATGAAATAGAGAAAATGGTTTATAGAAAGTCTGTGGTCCATTTTCAGATAGTTTTTTAAAAAAAATTTGATTCCCAGTTTTATCAAAATTATTTTATTAGTAACCTTGAACTATAGGCTACAGAAAATCTTTAAAATGACAAAAGAAGAATGCTGATTTAATTACTAGACACTAAAAATGTACTTTACCTCTATACAAACATAATTAAAATGAAACAAAGTCAAATGGAAAGAATTGTTATGAGGGTCAGTAAAAAGGAGAAAAAAATGATATCTCTTTGTTAAGCATTAAAAATGTTCAATTAACTGCTTGCCAAAACAAAACAATTAAAATGGCAATTACCTTTAAAATAGCAACAATGTAATTGCAGCTGATGTGATATAAAGCTAGGAAACAAAATGTTAATCTAGAATGAACAGTTTAAATTTGAAATTATGATATACTTGGCTTCCTGTAGTACAGCTGTCAAGCTTGGGCAGTTTGATATAAAGCTAGGAAACAAAATGTTAATCTAGAATGAACAGTTTAAATATGAAATTATGATATACTTGGCTTCCTGTAGTACAGCTGTCAAGCTTTGGCAGTTTGCTGGTCAATAGTGACATTCTATGTGTCAGTGAACAGAGTCTCTTGATACCATAACCCACAGTTCACACATTACTGAAGCTCCAACTGTCGAACATTCAAGTCCCCTGGTATTATTGCAGCTTCCAGACTCTCCTGACTGGCACATGTTTCATTCTTTGTCAATTTGCCCTAATGATATCCCTCAGGAGCTTTCAGCCTCTCTTCTTTTCCATATTTAATCGTTCTGTATTAATCTGAGTGATGCGCAAACTGTGCTGCACAAATTGAAATTTCCTACAATATATTCTGAGATGCTTACATGATTTTTCAGTTTTAACTTTATTTATTTTCTAAATTTTAACTCCAAAGTGTATTTTTATGTGGTTATAACTATCTACATATGATTCCCATGAAGCTACTCTTGCTTTTTATATATATTTTTACAGGAGTCCCTGAGACATAAAGACTTTATTTATATAACTGATAAAGGCATTGTGAGTTATGTCATTGTGTAAATTTTTTCTATGATTATCATTCATCTTTGATACCTTGGACATGGCTTTTTGTTTGGAGGGTCAGCAGCTACTTATTATTGTTGTCCTTTTGTAAATTTTAGTTAACTGCCTGTCTCCATGGATTGGCTGCTCTGCTCTACCCAATGTATTGGCAGCATATATACATCCCAGTGCTTCCTCCACACCTGCTGGACTACTGCTGGTAAGCTGGCTTTTGCCAGACTGCTTTAAATCCAGGTTTCCTGATTAGAAAACAGATCAGCTTATTTGTAGATTAGGTAAACCTCCTGTATATGTGAAAAAAAAATCACAGGAACTTGACTTTTGTGTTAGTAATACATACTAGAATACTTTTATGGAGGCCAGAGTAGTTCTTTCCACAGAAAATTTGCCCTTGGCAAACAAAGATGTTTAAATTTTGTGAATTTATTCTGTAGTCATTTAGATAATTCAGTACATAAATAGAAACAAAATTTTTGTTTGTGGCTGGGAAAATTGGACAGAAGTATGGTATTAATTAGAAAACCCAGTGTTCCAGGTGTCAAAACTTGTCTGGAAAGTCTGCCAGTTACCACATTGTCTCTTTCAGGGCACACTTTTGTTTCCTTTACCCCAGGATACACTTTCTTTTACCTCTGCTTTCCCTAATAGCACACTAAATACCTTGTATTGACAAAAGGGTTGCTTTTAATATAAGAATTATATTAAAACATAATATTGGTTTAAGTCAAAATTTCAGCCTAAACCTGCTATAAAAATAAAAAGAAAAAACAGTTTTGGGATTAATAATAAAGGGTTTGCTTGCCTTAGAAAGAACTCCCAGTGATTTCACCAGTCTGAATTTCTAATTATGAGAACAATGACCAATGACCCCCTTGTTCTACTCCCTAGAAGAGTCTACATACTTAGAGTGAGGATAGCAGGGAGCAGACTACTAAAAAGCAGCTTTGGGACCTTCTTTAGGACTGGGGATGTTATCTTTACTGCATAATCATTTTCTGGAGGCATACCTTAATTTGTAAGAAATTTGATGGGAATTTTTCCCCTTTAAATCATACACATTCATGCACAGGAGGAAATCATTTCAGCTTTAATGTGTTTGTTTAAATCCTAACTAATATTAGTAAAAATCAGTTCCTTTAAAAATAACATTTATTTAGCTTTTTATTTCTTGAAGAACAAATTAAAGTATTTAAGGATTAAAATTATATAAGTTCATACATTAAAGTTTTTAAATTAAGTTTTTTGTGACTAATCTGCTTTTAATAAGTAATGATAATAACAGTATATGTACTTGGACACATATTTTGATTATACTGCTCTATTGGTTTCCACAGCATGGCAGTAGTATTGATAATGCTGTGAAGTAGGTACCAGTGACCTACCACTGCTCTTCTGCCCTTGAAGAAATGTTTCGCAGATTATAGGAATGCAATTAATTATATTGTGAAGTATCATATTCACAGGATTAACTGAAAAGCTAAACCTATAAATAGTCTCTTATGACATGTATTTTAGAGTTTTCTTTTGACCAGCACACCTACAATATCTTAACCATCCTTGAAGGCAGAGATTGGAGTTCATTCATGTCAACATTTGCAATAGTTCTTTGCACACGGTTTTCTGTAATTAAAATTTACTGTATTGATGAACAGTTTTAAAATATAGGTTAATTGAGTGTTTCAAGAACTAACACTTCTAATTATGAAGTTTAGAATTATATTTTATCAGATTATAATGCTCATGTCATCTTAATTTTTTCTATTAAAATAATCTGACCTCTTAGAGGTAACATACCTCTAAGCTCATTTGTCTATAATGAATTACACATTTAATATTATTTAGAAACTGTTCAAAGACTCAGGGAAATTTTTACTAATTCTTTCCAAAGCTACCTTTCTGATACTTTCCATACCTGACATCAAATCCTATTTTTTTGCAGCTTCCATTATAATGAAAGAAGCTTGTTCTATATTTCAACCCTGGAATTTTCTTTCTAATGTCTGAAGTAGCTGTTAGGACAGGTTCTAACAGCTTTTATAACAGAGCAGTGATACCCACGCAAGGAGTTTATCTGAAACTTTCTGAACTTTACAGACACAGTGATAGGTTAATTTCTACTCTAGGAACTGAGAACTATGATTTTTTTTCTAGAAATAGCCATTTGAGATTCTGGCTCTCTTCCATTATTAGAAAATTTTGTGGAATAAACAATTTTCTAAGAAAAATGTTTTTTCTTCCCTTTGAATCCTTCAAGTTAAAATCATATTAATCTAGCTGCACATGGGGAAAATATTTCATATTATCCCTTCATTCTCTTTGAATAAATGATTTTAATATTCCAGTTCAAAATAACACCATGAAGGTTTGATTGGAGTAGATGTATTATTGTTAACTCTTTAGAGTGATAAGAGCTTTCCAAATCCTGAAGTAATTCTAGCTCCTCAAAGTATTTCTGTTTTTGTATCTGATAGCTCTGGCATAGAATGGGTTGTGGAGAACCATAATGCCATCTTGTGACCATGGGTGAATATTGCATCTTGGTTTATTGATAAAACCTAACTACTTTGTTGGTCTGTTCATTCATCCATACATTTGTTCATCAAACATCTAGTGAGTAACTATTTGCCAAGATGTGTGTATGTAATGTGATGAATAAGATTAAGTTTTTGCCCTTGGGAGCTTCACAGATAGGAAGACATACACATATACTAACATAAACTTATATGTGCACACACATACACATATAAAGCTCAGATATTGTAAGTCCTACTGTAGAGACATACAAAAGAACCATGCATGGAAATTGAAGAAACAGCCCACCTTCTTGGAAGGTTAGGGATGATTCTTAGAAGAAAGTTATACAATCTGTATTTTCCCCTTAATCAGCCAAAATAAGAGTATTTTAATGTGGCAAGTTTATGACACTGATAAACCATCTGAGTTCATAAATGTTTAAGAGGTGTTGTGAACTACAAGTAGTAAAAGTAAATTGTTGTTTGGTCAGGGAATGATTAGTCAATCTTTTCATTTAGCTCATCTATCTGATTCTGCTATGAAATGATCAATTTAGCTTCTAAGGGAACAGTTTTTTTTTAATGGAAGATTACAATCTTAATACTACCCCCAATAGATCGCTGTTATAGTTATAGGTAGTCTGTTTGTTAAGAAAACCTAAAAAGAAAAGAAAGGCAATATTTTGAGTGAAGGTTAGTTTCTACCAAAAAGAAACAGCATTCATAATAGAGCCTTCTATATTCTGTCTTTTCAAAATAACTTCACTGATGGAAAGATCTAGGACAGTTTTGCACATGGATGTTAACATCTGTGTTGCCAAGGATCTCTTCCTGACTTATTAACACCCTAATTTAATTAGGAAATTTCAGCTAGGGTTCGCAAAATTTCTTTCCACGAGACTTGGCTTATTTTGTATTGGTGGGAAAATTATGAAAAGGTGGGAAGGAAACACCTATTCAATTAATCCCATATTCTGAAAAATATAATTACTTTAGAAAATCTGTGTTGTAGATTAATAATGCTTGTGCCTCAAATAGCTCTATTTTTGGATTTTTTAAAAATTAGTGAGGAAAAAACTTATGGATACATAATTAGCTATCTTATAAACAAATTTTGAATTACTTTATTATTATTATAAAAAGTTTTTAGTTTATTATTTTATTATTTATTACTCTGCATAGATGCTTTTTACTGAATTTTTCATTCTATCTTTACAATTTATATAAACATTGTTTGTATCTCAAAAGATAAGTAGTCTTTATAATCTTTAACAAGTATTTTTCTAGATGTATTTCCTAGAATTTTAGTAGATTACTTAGCAGTTTGAACTCTCATTTAATAAAACTGTTGTCCATCCAGTATCCCTTCAACATGTATAAGAGGAACATACTATGTTTTAAAGCCTTGAATATTTTGGCAAGAAGAGTTTCTATTAAAATGTGTTTTGGAATTTAAGATACCATAATAGACTTTCTGTATTATACATCTTGTGGTTAGGATATCCTAACTGGGGTGAATTGGAAGGTTTTGTGGTAACTAATAATTTTATACTATTTTGGATGTTTGGAGGGCTTCACATACTTAAAATCTTGAGAGTTGCCTACCTTATTTAGTGACAGTGACCCAAGCCTGATTCTGGGGGCCCAGAATAGTGATCTATACTTTGTTTGTTATCTGTAGAGTCCAAGGGATGAAAACATGAACTAGGGAGTAACTGGCCTTCCCTTATTTAAGTAAAAGTGGAGCAGTCCACATTTGTTCTTCCTTTTTCTTTTTGACGGAAGAAAATCTATTGGGTCTTAAGGATATTGAGACCTATAAATAGTTCTCAACTTTCAGTCAAATGAAGTATCCAGAATATCAGATCAATTCCAGATGGTCTGTTGCATAAAAATTAAAAAAGAATAGGAAGGAACAAAGCTACAAAAGGCAAAGACAACTGGGAATTAGAATGTAGTACAATAATAAGTAATGAACTAGAACATACAGGCTACTGAGAAGCAAAGTACTTCATCCATTGTGTGTGTGTGTGTGTGTGTGTGTGTGTGTGTGTGTGTGTGTGTGTGAATTCTTGAAGTATAGGTTACAGATTATTCATCCTTAAATAAACTTGGAACTTTCTGAGGTTACTTTGAAATACCTGAATCTGTCAAGGTGCCTGTTATTTTTATCTATTATTAGTTCTCAGTAGAAAAGTGAACACAGAGTTTGGACAGCACTGTTTTAATAATGGCAGTGATGGTTAGAAAATTATGCAAATCCTTTGAGACAGAGGATTATCTGTTTGCATTAATAAAGCACGAAGATGCCCATAAAAGAATTGCTAAAATATTTTATTTTTATATAGCTATTTGTTCACATATCTTCTATCACTTTTGTAGACATCTGTACATTCTTAAGTTTTCCTGTTAGATAATAATTTTGTTTGAAATGTCAAGTTGAATAATTTTCTTCTTGTATTTCCTAAGAAATATTTCTAAAATTACTAGTAGCATATATTTTGTATATTAAAAGTTTTTTAATGTTTACATTTCTGCTAGGATACAAGATTCACAAGGAAACACATTTCAGTCATATTGTTTATTATTATTCCCAAGCCCCTACCTCAGAGCCTGGCACCTCCAATATCAGTCATTGAATTAATTAATACAAAATCCTTGTTGTATTTGAGTATTTTTAATTTATTAAAATTATTTTAATCATTACACTGAAAGTGGAATAAATCTGAATTTATAAAACTTAAATTAAAGGTGATATACACGAGGGAAGAGAAAGCACACTATGGGAGGAACTTGTTTATTTTTTTGCAACTCTACTTCTAGAATACTGCCTGGTACACATTAAGTCTCAGTAAATATTTGATGACTCTGTGACTATGTAACTGACTGACTGACTGACTAAATATTTGGAGACATAGTAGGTATGAAATAATGAAGACATATTAAAAAATCACAGAAATAAGAATGAGAAAATATGTGCAAAAATGTAATAAATTTGATGATTATTTAGGATCTATTTGCTGTGAGGTATATGGAAAAGATTCAACTCAGAATATGGCCTAGGCCTTGAGAGTCTTAAATAAAAAAAAATGCTTTATAGGTATTATAACTCTTAATTTAATTACAAATGATTTTGTGATTTTTATATAAGCCAACCTTAATTTAAATATTAATGACCTCTAGGATTAAATTTGAGTTTTATATATTGAATAATTTTGAATGTAGAATGTGCTGTTCTGGAACTGAGCATTTAGTAAATTTAATTTTTTTAAGCACTTGAATTCTATTATTGTTTCAGTTTTAACAAACTATGAATCTCTCTCTCTCTCTCTCTCTCTCTCTCTCTCTCTCTATATATATATATATATATATATATATATATATATATATATATATATATATTTAGTGCCCCAATGCCATACCTGATTGGAATTCACTCCAGCCTCATAGAGGTGAGTATCTAAATTTACTCATTAAAAATAATATTTAAAACAGTTTTGTTTGAAAGAATAGCAAATGAATAATACCAAGCAGTGACTAACTTCATATTTAGGAGCTAATTAAATGATCATTTAAAAAAGTTAGCATTGAAATGATTTCATTTAGATTAGTGTACTAAATGAGCATTTTTAGTGGCATGAAACCCATGAAAATAGGTTATATTTTATAGAAGTCATATGGCAAGTTTTGAATACTGAAAACTTTAATCCTTAATAAACTACTTCTCTTGATGGTAACTTGATATATTTTACATAACTTTTTCTCAGAACTATATTTTGATAATTAAAATTTACGTACTTGTGGCTCATAAAATGAAATGTTTATATTTTGAAAACTTCATTTTTTAAAGTTTATTTCTATGTGGTTTTAATATGCTAATGACAAACTTTGAAATTAGAATATAGCTTCTTTTTATATTTTAATTTTCAGTCCTGTTGGGGATGAAAATTTGGGATTTTTTTTTAGCTGTCATCAGATCATTCCAAAATGATTTTTTTTTACTTAAATTATCCTTGTAGTGAAACTACTTAAACTTCAAAGTTCTTGAATCTGAATCTGTGATACTTCCAGAGTAGACTTTTTGGAAGATTAGCCTGTGGAAAAAATAAACAAAGCTTTGTATGAAAGCAGAAAATTTGAGTCAGTTGAGTGGAAACATTATGATGGGTGATTTCAGTTTTCTTTGAATACTTTTCTCTTTTGGATGATTGTACAGATTAACAATTTAACCTAATTTTTAATTAACAAAATAATGAGTTAAATGTGGTTTTCTTAGTTGCTGTTACTATATACATCAGTCCTTCCCTTTGATCAAAGAAGATTCTTTTGATGTATTTTAAAATTCTCAAAGATCATATGAGAGAGTCATGTTCCTGCAAAAGGCCTGAATTATAGAATTACACCTGAGCTCTAGTTTGGGGCATTTTTTTTTTTTTTTGCAAAATGGTAGGCAGTATTTTTTATTTGCTTCATCATTAATAGAAAGTAAATCTTAATGAATTTTTAATAGGCTTGAATTGTTTTTTATATTGAAATTTGGGTTGGATAACTTTATGATTTCTTATATTTTATTCATTTTTATAAAAGTTTTCCTATAAGCTCAGGCATTTTCAGTGAAAAAACAAAGTATATGAAATGTAGAATAGATGAATTTAGGTATTCAGTTGGTATTAGATCATGGAATATTTTGTAGCATTTTTAAAAATATTTTTTTAGATGTATGGACATTTGTTTTATTCATTTATTTGTATGTGGTGCTGAGAATCGAACTCAGTGTCTCACACATGCCAGGCAATTGCTCTACCATTGAGCCACAGCCTCAGCACCTCACTAGCATTTTATTGATCAGTTTTTTGTTTGTTTTTGTTTTTGAAGTGCTAGGGATTGAACCCAGGGCTTTACACATGGAAAGCAAGTTCTCTACCACTGAGCTGCATCCCAAGCCCTGACCAGTAGCTTGACTTGATAACGCATCTCAACATGGTTAGGCTTTTTTTTCCTAAGGAAATCATCAAATTTGACTTTCATATTATTGTGCATATTATTATGCATTTTCACATTAGTGAATTTCTGTATTTAATGAATGTAAGATGATAATTTTTCTGTATATTTATACAGATGCAAAATATTTAAAGTTGTTGATACTACCTATTGATAGGTTATTTTTTTATATAATATTCTATATCAATTTTTAAAATTGGCTTTCCAAAATTAATATAGAAATTATACATGTTTTAAGTGTTCAGTTTCATTTATCATATATTTATTGGCCATATGTAAAGAAAATATTTTTTAAGGAGCAAACTTAAGAATTTTTCATGTTTTGAAATTATTGTCTTTAAAAAAAGTGCATTCTAACTTTAAATAAGCTTTTGTTATTAAACAAGAATATTTAGAGCCACAGTTAGGTTAGTTGAAGTTTCTATAATTTTTATTCACTGGGTTTATTCAAGTGTTTTGATAGTCAGCTATATTTGGTTTATCTGGTTTAATAGTGAATGAAAAAATATACTTGGGCCTTCAAGAATTCTTTTAAAACAGTTGGGTGTTATTTAGTAACTTTCTTCTTAATGTATTACACAATAATATTATGTATTGCAATTTTATTCTTACTATTTCATTATTGGACTTTTCAACTAAAATTTATTTTGTGCTTATTTATTTTATAATAAGTAATTTATAATTAAAATGAGGATGTAACTACTTACATAGTTTATATGTTAAACTGAGATGAGTAAGTTTTTGCAGTTTTTTAGCAATTACAATGAAATTTTTCAAGGAAGAGTCAAAATAGTCTTTTTCCTCTTTTTTGTTCAAGACAGTTTCCACATATATTATCAGTTTATAAAAACTTCCATAGATATTCTAAATCATATTAATGATATTTGAATTTTTTCAATTATTTTTTACGTAATCATTAAGTAAAGAATGGCAAAAAGTCTCTTTTTAAAATAAAAAAATGCTTCTAAAATAAAGGAAAAACATATTTTGTTCTTCCTGAAAACTAAACTTCAGGGATGATCTCAAAGCAGACTAAAGCATGTAAAAGTGATTAAGAGTAAATGAGTAAAAGCTATAAATATGAGAATTGTCTTATTTGGTTCATTTTACAAAGGACTATAAGTGACATGTTGTTCAGTTTTATAAGGTCATATGATTGCTGCTATGGTGTCATTTCTTTGAATTAATGTGTATAATGTACATCTGTAGTCACATTTGCAGAAGGGTTGAATAGAGGGCATGAAAAGACTTAACCTACTTTAACACCTTACTGTTTTCTTAATAAGCCTTTTAGTCTATGTCCAGTTATTATTTTCTTATTTTTGAAGGAAAAGGAATCCTTTTCTCATGTTTTCCCACTCTTATTTTTATATATCATAACTTTATAAAGTATAAAAATATGAGACAGAAAAAAAGGTAACATTTGATCTTTACATACCTATTTAGAAAAAAAAAATTGCTTAAGCTTGATTCGAAGAGAAAAAATAGTTAAAATACTGATGCTATTCCAGATTTTCTTTCAAAAATACTGGTTTGCCTCCTTCCTTCCCTCCTTCCTGCCTTCTTTCCTTCCTTCCTTCGTCTCTTTCTTTCATTCTTAAAATTATTTCAATATTAGGGCCTCTCAGTTTCTTAATTAAAACTCAATACATTTTTATATTCTTTTTTTTTCTCTTTTTGAAATAGGGTCTTTCTCAGACCCTATTTCCCAGACTGGCCTGAAACTCATGATCCTCCTGCCTTAGCCTTGAGAGTAGCCTGTATTGCCACACCCTGCTTCATGTTGTTATTCTTATTGATTAATTCTTTGAAAAAATTCCGTGGGCACTATTATCTGACTTTATAAAACTAAAAGTAATTTTGAAAAAAGTGAACATTTCATATTAATTATTCAGACTTTAGTGTGTTATCACAAAACATCTGGGGGCACATTGGCACTATCCTGTGCTTTTTTTTTTTTTTTTTGATACTGGGGATTGAACTCAGGGGCACTCAAACACTGAGCTATATCCCCAGCCCTATTTTGTATTTAATCTAGAGACAGAGTCTCACTGAATTACTTAGTGCCTCACCAGTGCTGGGGCTGGCTTTGAACTTGTGATCCTCCTGCCTCAGCCTTCTGAGCTGCTGGGATTATATAGGCTTGCGCCACTGTGCCCATCTATCCTGTGCTATTTTTAAAAACTCATTTTACTTCTTAAAATATGTGTCTAGCTCCCAGATTATTTACATATTTTCTGGTATAAAGCTAACTTAAAAATGAAGATGTATATTATAGTTATAACATAGTTTGTCCAAATACCATTACTACAAGTACACCAATATAATATATATTTGCTTACAATATTAAATGGATTATTATATTTATACTATAGTTAATTTATAAGTAAACACATATTTATGTATTTAAACCTCTCTTAGTGTGTATAGGAAGAAAAAGAAATGAGTATATTTATAAATGTTTTTTGAAATAGTATCATTAGTGTCACCAGAAATGGTTCTCTGTGTCTTAGAAGTGACTATCTTTAAGGTCTTATTTTATAATACAATGTGTTTTTACAAGGTAGATGTTTAAAATAGTGTATCTCCCAAGAATTCATATCATACATAGATAATATACCTCTCTTAAAAAATGAATTCCCTACTTTAGGCTGTTAGTTCACTAGCAGATGTAACATTCTACCAAATGTGCAGAGATTTGAAATTCTTAAATAGATCAGAGAAATTTCAGTCATAATCAGTTTAAAAAATGATTGACTTAGCCAATTTAAAATTTGAGATATTTAAATAATAAGTTTCAAAAATGGCTTTTATTCTGCAATGATAGTTTTTGAAAATATCACACTGAAATTATTTATTGATCTATTACTAGTTGACCTATAAAATTATGGAATTATAAATTCATGGATTTATTTCATAATGAACACATTACTTATCACCATTTGCTATAATTTAAATCAAACAAATAGAAATCAATGCTTTTTTAAAAGTATATATGATAATTTAAATAGGACAAAATAACCATAACTATTTTCTTTATTAGGTCAAAAACTTTGATAAAATTGTAATTTAGTATAATTTGTGAACATATTGAGGTATGTTGACTATTTTAAAGCTTTTAAGTAAATAAGACAAATAAAATGGTCATTCTGATAGGCTATTAAATTTCATTGTTTACCATGAAATTGATGTAAGGAATATTGCTAACTATAAGTTTCAGCTTACTCTCCTCTCTGTTACTATCTCTTAGACCACTTTCAGTCCTCATCATCAAGTTATATCTACTGGTATGGAAATGTAGAGAAAATATTTATTCATTTTAAAATGCAGATCAATACTGTGGTCATAGTTATTATTTTATGTTGTCACTACAGTATGATTTATGCTAAAGATAGGTGAGGAGCTGGGTACAAATTACTGTATTATTGGGTTGATATTCATTTGATGAATTTTTAAAGACTACAGGTTTTTATGATGCAAGTGTGCCAATTTTATAATAGTTTTTTGTTGCATTATCTCTTTGGTAGTTAAATTAATTAGTATTGTATGAGCAAATACTGCATTTTAAGCATTTCTACCAAATGTTTTGAATGGATTATGATCAAATTTCCTTCCTAAGATTACAAAGTTGTTTATATCCTTTTGTAATGTAGAATTTTTTTGTTGAAATTTTCAAGCCTATTGCATTAAGATAATGTTTTGGTGTTTAAAAAAACACCAAAAAACATATAGTTTGCATAGAAAATATTTTGTCTTTTTCATATATGTGTTTTTTAAACAGAGAGTGAAAAACAAATCATTGGAAGATGTGGTTATGTTAAATGTTGACACAAATACTCTAGAAACACCATTTAATGACTTGAACAACCTGCCAAGTGATGTGGTAAGTCTGAAGGATATTTTGTGGGGAATGTATATGTTTTCTCCTGGACCCTTGAGTTAAGAGTTATATTCTCACTTTTTATCTTAAATAAAAGGGTTGGTGTGTACAAGTGGTGTGAGAGGAATTGATGTAATTCTATTTTTAGCATTTTTACCTTTTGGCAGTTGAGGAGATGTAGAATGGGACATCATATTCCTTATTGTAAAAGTACCATCATAATTAAAAAGCTAGATGCATTCATTAGGCAGAGTTTCTTTAAATGTAAGTCTCTTCATCTCATCTTAATCATTATATTACAAAGTAGGCATTTCTGTCTGCCTAGTGGCATGTCTTGCAAAAGAATGAGAGAGTTTTTGAAGGCAAGAAGAAAAAGGGGGCCGATTATCGGCTTTTGCTTCCCTGTCACCTGCCAGCGCTTTTCCTTTTAATTAATGATCTGATGGCACTGGTCAATATAATAAGAAATGCTTGTACAGTTGGGGTCAAAAAATTCTGGCTTTGATCTCCCTCAACTTTCTGAAACATTTATTTGTTTTCTGTAAATTATTTCAGTTTTATTTTAATCTTTTCTATCCTGCTGAGTACCGCAAGAATGAAAACCTACACTGTTTGTCATTTGCTTTGGCAGAACAAAGACTGCTTACTTAGAATTCTATTTGTAAATTAAACTGCAAACGCAGTTTGTCATAAAAGACATCTGATCTTTTTGAAATGACGAAAACTGTCTTTTGTCTGTAAAGGCTGATAAATTAAGTGCCAGTTCTTTTCTGGTCTTTGATCTTGCAGAGGGTTTGTGTGCATGTGCGTTTGTGTCTGCAGCTTATAATGGGACATATTCTGTATTTCATGTTAAATAGTCTCAAAAAGTACATTTTTCTGGCCTTCGTATTCCTTAGTATAGGGCAAAAATGCAAACGAGTACTATTTCTGTATATATTATATTTAATGGGTTAGTTAAAAACATCCTGTGATTTAGTTCTAAGTTAAACTAACTCCCCTTTTTCAAAAAGCAAAGCATCTTTTCAAGGACATTAAAAATTGGCAATTAAAAATCATAATACATTTTTGTGTAAATTACAATTGCTTTGAAATACATTATTAAGGATTTAAAAATTCCAAATTCCAAATATACAGCCACATGATCCTTGATTGTTCTTACGGTTAGTGATAGGAAAAATATTATTTCAAAGTCCAAATCAGATTATTTATGACTATAAATAACCTAAAATGCTTGCTGACCTTGAGGCACATTACTCTGAACTCTTTTATCTTAACTCTAGTAAAAATTCATGCTGTTTGAACACGTCCACACTCAGGCCAATGAACAATTATCTTTACAGCTCATTATAACTAGATTGCCTCATTATAAACTTTTGCAGAAACTACTAGAAATGATTAGTTATTCATTTAGAATTCCATCAAAGTATTCTTCAATGGATGGAGAAATAATTATAAAAATAGAATTCCAACTTTTAAGAATGTTTTCCTGTGTGCATATATCTCATACTGTTAATGCTCAATTGAGGAAGGATTGTTTATTAAAGAAAGAGAAAGAAAGAAATTCAGCTTTTCTGTATATGATATTAAAAATTTTATTGTCAGCTTTAGTGAGATGATTCTTTGAGAAGAACTCTGCTTTTTTAAAATTGAGAAGTACTAGAATTAGTTGATAATTAAGACACTTATTTAAATAGATGGGGATGATAAGTAGTATTCACAAAATGTACAAATATGAGTTTTAAATATAAAAGATGATAGGTCATCGTGTAGTCTACTCATAAACAACATTATAACTAAACAAAACTGAAATATTTAAAATAGGTAAAAAGGAACACTGCCAGGTGTGGTGGATTGATTATATAGAAGCTTGAAACTGAAGGCCACAGAATTACAGATAATTTGAAGGCTACATAAATGAAAATGCTTCTGAGATAGAGCAAGGATCATTTGTTGAAAATATGAATATTTTTAAAGTTATAGTAACTTTTTAAAAATATTTAAGGTGATTGTTTAACCTGTCTTTTTTAGCTCCATAGGAAAATGATGAAGTATCACAACATATTTTTTAAATGGCAAATGTTTTAAATGAGATGTGTTAAAATCACAAATGATTTTACTGAATTTTTGTGTGTAATTTAAATTAATAGTACATATTTGAAGCCTAAAGAATATTAGTATTTGTAATGGTTTGATTGTTTAATAAGTTGACTGAGATTTAGGTGGAAGGTGTTTTAAAATCATCCACCAAAGCATTTAAATTATACTTACAGGCTAGATGATTTTCTATGCATGTGCACTCTATTATTGTGTCAGATTGGCCAGTGGTCTTGGCTGTTCAAAGGTCAGTGGTCACAGTTGTCCTGAATTACTAGGTCTTTTTTCCTGTGGACCCTCTGCTCTGTTGCATGTTGTAATCTTCTTAATGGCTTCATTCCAATATTCACACATAATATTTTAGATTTATTGACTGTTAGAAATACTACCATGCCAGTAGCAGTTCCGCTACTCTTAAGGTATTTAAAATTGGAAAAATAAACCAGGGCAAAGCTTCCAGGAATCCTTTGTTTTCTTGAGGGAGGGGAAAAAACTCTCTTCATGTCTTCTGAAAAGAACACTTGTTTTTTTATTTCATCATTTCACTATAGATTTGTATCATTAATACACACACATACACACCCAAATATTTTATGGGCAGTGATTTTAGTGATACTGATTATTACATGGAATTCCTTTTAAAGCCATTAGATAAATTAAAACGTGGTTTATGTGTTTTCTGTCTGTGAACACATGACTAAATTTTTGGTGGTAGTATCATATAGAAATCTTTGAACATATATAGTCTGAATGTTTTGAAATAAAAAAGGAAATTTTAACTATCAATCATAGTTAGGCTTATTGTTGAATGTTTTTATAAGTGGGAAAAAGCTAGTTGAATTAAATATAGCATTTAAATCTCAAATGAATCCATTTTAATTTAAGAAAATATACTGTTGAAACCTCCCATTCCAAACATTTATACAAATTTAGTTTTAATTACCTAACAGTTTAAAATGATATGTTTCTAAGGTATTACTCTTCATTTTTAAAAGTATTTTGGAGATTGCTGCTATTTCAAAAATAACAAATAGCATAACCCACTCTTTGGAAAATTAAGCTAATGATTAGAATTATAATAAGATTCAGGAAATCCAGACTCAAAAAAATTAAGGTAAACAATTGTAAACTAACTCCCATAGACAGAAGTAGGTTAGAATTGACATTTGAAAAAGTTTTGTGCATTAGGATATTCATTACAACAGGCAATTAATTTGCCTGTATTTCTTAACTATCTGTAAATAATTTTGTCTCATTCGGTTTTAAAATATAATGTATTCTGAGGTAGATCAAAATGCTTATCCCTGGGCTGGGATTGTGGCTCAGTGGCAGATTGCTTGCCTCACACATAAGAGGCACTGAGTTCCATACTCAGTACCACATAAAAATAAATAATAAAGATATTGTGTCCATTTACAACTAATTTTTTTAAATTCTTATCCCTATTTTAGATAAGAAAATCAAGTCACACAAAGCATGGTGTATCTCATTTAGTGCAGATAGGTTGATCATCAGTCATATGCACCAAGTACTAGACCATGATCTGCTCAGATAAATGTGATACACAGTGTAATAATTAATCATTTGAAATTCAATATCAAAGTTTATTTACCATGGTCATATTGTTAAAGAAATATCAAAATAATCTATTTGATTTAAGATTTTCAGGATTGTTCTAAAAATGTTATTCTCATATTGTATATTATACTATTGGAAAATTTGTTTCTGTTTTCTACTGTAAGAGTGTATAGAAAATATAGTGCATTTAGGAGTTATTGTACAATTCACTGTAGACCCCAGTATGTGATAAAATAGCTATGATTAGTAAAAAGAATTTTTGATAACTAAAATATTAGAAAGATCCTATTATAGGGCTGGGGATGTGGCTCAAGTGGTAGCGTGCTCACCTGGCATGCATGCGGCCCGGGTTCGATCCTCAGCACCACATACAACCAAAGATGTTGTATCCACCGATAACTAAAAAATAAATATTAAAATTAAAAAAAAATCCTATTATATAAAATGATCTTATCTAAAATACCGTGCATGTTACAGTAAAGCCTTTAAGTATTATCTGAAGAAATGTGTTAATGATTTAATGTGATAGGAAAAGAAAAGACATAAATTACTCTAAGTCACCCAGAATCACTAAAAGCCTAAAAAACATGAGAAAACACCTAAAACTTTGACTTTAAATAACATTTTTGGATATCTACCCTTATTTGGGAATAAGTTGGAAAAAGAATTATCTTAGAGAATTTTTAAATCACCTTTCCTAAAACCATTGTATAGTGACCTCTTAGGCCATGCAAATTGTCGATAGATATGTTTAATTCATTGAATATTTCTTCTAATCTAACATGAAGGTTTAACATGTTAAATGTCATAATATACATTATAAAGAAAAAAAAGGCCCCAGAGAATATTATATTAGTTCCAGGTTTGCCTCAGCTCTGCTATAATCCTTATTGTGTCTGATGGTAAGTGAAGCCCCTAACAAATTTCTGGGATGGCCATGTGAGAAAGTATACAGTTTTATTCAGCTTATTGCAGAATTTGGAGAACATTTTATTTGGTTTAGAGTAGATTTCAGGGAAAATACTGCTTTCAGTGTGTCTCTGAAGTGTGTTCATGCGCATGGTCTGAGTTCTTAGCTTTACAATCCAGGCATCTAGTTATGTGTTTCCCCCACCACACATCCTTGACACAGTACTTTGTACATAGTAGGTATTCAATAAATGAATTATATTAAGCAATTATGTTGAAAGGAAACATAATTGCTCTTCTTAAAAGCTTGCTTTTAAAGTCCCTGTATACAGTCATCTCCTGGAAAATTTTGTAAGGATATTTTCATTTGACTTTCATAATAAATAAAAGAAGAAACATATAAGCATATTTGAAATATACTTTTTTGTCTAAGAGTATAGCATTCTATTTCCTGTATTTGGAAAAGGAGGCCATCTTGTAAGGATATGATTGTATTTCTGTACACTAATTGAGTGTCTCTGGAAAGTCACTATTCTTTTATAAGTGATTATTTTCAGAGATGTGATATTTAAAAATAGACTTTTTGCTTGTATGTTTGTAGGTAAAATAGTGTATATATATAACTATTTTCCAACTGTTCTCCTGGTGTATATTTTAAGAACATAAGTCTTAAGTGCAAAAACAAAATAAAAAATTGCTGAAGCCTTAAATATGCTTCCAAACATTTCAAAGATCTTTGTTATTTTCTCTTAAATGAATGTGGCAAGCTGTCCCTCCCACCAGACTTTAGTAATCCCCCCTTTTATGTCTCTGTACTTTTGCCATTTATAAAGTTGATTTATTGTTTGTTATTTTTAGTGATTTTTAAATGCCCATGAAGTCTTTGGCTTCCTCATGACTTTGTATTTCATTTTAAATTATCCCATCTTCTTCTGTTGCCCACACCCTCTGCCTCCCATATTACCTTAATAGCATGTCTCTCTCTGTTCTAAAGCTATTTTTTAAAAATGTAAACTTTGATTTTTGACTATTAAAAGAATTTCCAATTTATTCTAGTCCTTTAAATTGTTGACTTTTCCGTATTCAAGAAACTCTTTTGTATGTGATATTGAGAGCACTGTCACCATAGTTACTCCCCAGTCTTTCTTATATCATGACTTGGTTAACTTTTAAATGAATTATGATCCTGGTGTCCATCACAGATATTCTGCTCGAGTAAACAAGAGGAATAAATGTAAAACTATGCCTGAAACAGATTGTTGATATGCTAATTTAGTTACTTTTTCAGTCTTCACTGATTCAACAAGTATTTGTCAAGCATCTGCTATCTGCCCATATTTTGCTAAGAGCTGGGGATATAGTGGTGAACAAAAAAATATATACCCCAGTTTTATGCTGTTTACATTGTGTTAACAAACACTTATCTAGTATTACAAGTTGGGTCAAATGTTGTAAAAGAAAGGAAAAAATGCAGTAGAAGAGAAAAACAAGGAGATTCTAATTTAGATTAAGGATGAGATTGGTAGACTGGATCTGTTCTAGGCTCATTGATACAGAGAAAATCGTTTGCAGTTGTTGTGTAGCAAGTAATTGTCTTTTGTGGTAATGTACAGGTTCTTGAGAGCTCAGATGTTCTCCTTGTGTACCACAGCAGTAAAGACTGTAAGCCCAAAGTTTGTTTTTTTGTTAAAGCATGACAACCCCCTGATGCTGTACCAGTTGCATTGAGGGTGGGATTTCAGCAGCACCTGTTTGAGAAACTATGTAAGCAGTCAGAAGCTTGGTATATATTCTTATTTCATATCTGTCACATATCCTTTTGTACTCTTTGTCTCTTCTTTAGATGACATATTTATTAGGGTACAGACTAAGCTGCTGTAATAGAGACCTCTAAACACCCTTTTCTAGATAAAAATAGAAGTTTTTTTTTCTTTGTTGTGTAATAATTAAGAGGAAAGTTGTTCAGAGCTGTGGGGTGTCTGCTATCCTTCACACATGGCATTCATCTCCAGGGTTAAGGTAGCTGTTCCACTAATCTTTGCCCTCAAATAACAGGGGAAATCCAGGGAAGGGCACTCATACCCCTTTTAGGCATAGCCTGAAAGTGTCACATTCCTCAGTTCACATCCCTTTTGTTAGAATCCAGCCATATGGCCATACCAGGTCACAAGGGATGTTGATAAATAGCTGGGTTTAATGTAATATTTAAAACTTTCATTACCAAAGAAAAGAAGAGTAAATGTTTGTGGACTGACAGCCCCATTTTGCTACCAGCAAACTAAAGTGAAAATAATTTAGCTGGACTGACATATTATTCTTACTAGTCCACAGTGTTTGTGGTACAGCTAAGCTCAGTGTGTCAGGATTGTCTTTCTTCAGAAGTAGCCTGAATGGTGGGTATGAGTCAGACAGACAAGCAAAGGAGGAAGAGGAAAAGCATTTACAAAAGTTGGGCTATGGTGAATAGGTTGGAAAAATTCAAGAAATGGAAAGAAGTCCTCTAGGTTGTGTGATGAGTAATAGAGTTATGGGAGAGTTAGGCAGGAGTGATCAAAAGGGACTATGGTTCTTTAATAGGCCTTTGGACTTTATTGAAAATTCAGTGACAGTTTTTAACAGAGGAGTAGTGTCATCTGTTAAAAAATATCATTTTGGGTTCTGTGTCTGGAAGGTCACTGTGAGTTTAAGAAATAAAGCAGATCTGTGAAAACTATTTGCAGTGGTCAGGGTGAAACATGATAATAGTTTCTTGAATCTGGTAATACAAGGATTTAGAGAAAAGTGGACAGATTTGAAAAGTATATCAGAGGTAGAATTGAAAAGCCTTGGTGAAGTATTGCATATGGGGATGAGAAAGGGTAAAATGCTGAGGAGGACCTAAAAAGTTCCTTTGAGAACAACAGAATAAATGAAATTGACACTGTTATGACCTTGAGTTTGAAGTGGAGTGTTAGTTAGCTCCAGCACTATAACAAAATACCTGAGATAAACAACTTATAAGAGGAAATGTTTATTTTAGCTCATGATTTCAGAAGTTTCAGTCTTGATAGGAGCAAGTGGCAGAGGAATTGGCTTCCCTCATGGTAGCTTTATAATGAAGAGTCAGGAAAAGGCCAGAGCCTGAGTATCTTTCAAGTGCATGCCCCAAGTGACTTAACTTCAAAAATAAGAAAACAAGACATTTGATACTTTTTCCTAATTAATAGGATTATGTGATAATAGCCATATGACTAAGATTTCAAATGTTTTTCTAAATTCTGAGTTATATTCAAGTATATAGAATTCCTGGGAACATACACAATTTTTTTCCCAACTTAATGTACAAGTTTGGAAATTAAATCATAAAATGTCATTTCTCAGACCACATATTGAAAAAATGCAGAAGAAACACCATCGTTTAATAGATAAAAACTGCTAAAAGCTAATTAGTGCTGCAAAGGGCAATGGTAACGGGTGATAATTTACTCCAGTGACCTAAAGGAAGAGAAAACAGTAAAGTTGACATAATCATTTTATGTGAGATTGATATCCTTGTATCTAAAATTGATTTTTAAAAACAATTTCAGTTTTACAGACTATTTTTGAGCATTCATTGTCTCATATAAAAGCAGTTAATTCAGCTGCTTTTCTGGTCTCTGAAAAACAGGAACAACCTCAGATCTACAGGTACTAACAGTTGAAATCTTCTACTTTATGTTGATGTAGTTTGTAAAAGTTGAAATAATATATAAATAGCACAGGAAAAAAGGGAACCATATTTATTGCTATTTTCAATCCCACATATTTGTAGGAAATTAGATGGTATGCTCATGAAGAATAAACACTGTCCAATAGAAATCCAATAGAAATATAATGTGAGCCACATATGTAATTTAAAATTTTTAATCTCATTAAAATTCCAAAGAATTTGATGAAATTAATTTTAGTGATATATTTTATTTATCCCATACTTACAATACTGTTTCAAAATATAATCAATATAAAAATTATTCATGAAATAGTTTCTATTTTACACTTAGAGTAAATCTCAGTTTGGATGAATGACATTTCATTTGGACAGTGCAGTTCTAGAACACATATTTTCATTTTCTATACATTCATACAAAGCTCAGAAACTATGACTGGGTAACTAGAAGTAAAGGTTTAAAGTTTATGATTTGGTCAGGAAGGGATTGTGAGATTGATACTCCTGGATAGCTCAAGCAACAGTCATGCAGTCAAGGGCATAATGGAGTAAAACCAGAGGAGTGGGTACACTTGATTCCATTGCCTGTGCACAAAAGTATTATGCTTATTCAAAGAATAATGTGTGCTTAATTTATAGAGAGCTAATTTATCAATTTCCTATTTTATTAAAAAGTACACTTTTTTGCACACATATAAAGCATGACTTATTTGTTTTTAATTTTTAAAAGCAAAAATTAAAAATTCCCCAACCCATTTAGGTTAAATAATATTTCTAAAAATTGAGAACATTTTCTTTTCCTTCCATCGTAATATATTTTGGGGATAGTAATTAAATATGTACCCTGATATTCATTTCTACAGTTTTATATTTTAAAACCGTTTGAAACTTAGAAAAAAATAATATTATTCAAACTAGAATAAAGAGCATTAAGACAGAAGATTTATTTTTGTATCCTTCAACTGTATTATTATTTGGATATGTGGATTACCTAAAAATGTTCATTTATTGAGGTTAGATTTTAATATTAAAAGTTCCCTCTTAAATGAATCCTGGTATATGCACTTTGTGGGCTAAATGAATTAGGCTCTAAACTTTTATCTGAATCTATGGAGCTTCGATGTAAATTGAAAAGATCACAGCTATGGGGAGAAGACCTATACCGCAAAGGCCTTTCTGCATAGATTATGAACATCATAACTCAATAATTTTTTCAAAACTATGGTTATAACTGGACCCATTGGGGGTCTGTTTCTTTGATCAGATCACAGCAACTGTGACTTCACACTGGAAAATGTCACCACTGTGCAGGTTTATCACCTGTAGAGCTGCTCTTTCCTCTGATGCTGTGCTCATTTCTAATTAGCATTATTCAAAGTTTAGTTGTTAATTAGGTTGACACTTCAATTACAATTATCATCTACAAGACTAGTCAGGACTACTTGTATAAGGAAATAAAAATATTCCTTTTTGCATATATGTGTAAAGGATAAATGACATTATTTTATTATCTGGTAGTTTCATACAGTAAGAACATGCTCGGTTAAGGGAGGAATCCAATTGGAATTTGTCTCAGTTTTTATTAAGAAAACAGAATTGTTACATAGTTTCACACTTCTGTTTTAAGCATTGATGGGGGTTGTATATGAGGATCAATATTTTTAAATATAAATACTATAGTTTTCCGTTTTATGTGAAAGAAATTAATGAAGTGAATTTGATGCATAGGAGCATGTTATATATCTTCTCCCAAAAAAATCAGTTTACATCAGGAGTAGAACTCACTTAAACATTAATTTGATAATATTGTTCTCTAAAGTACGTAGCACTTGAAATTAAAGGATGGAATATGTCTGAAAAATGATAACACATTTAGGTGACTTTTAAAATCATACAAATTCCTAGATGAATCTTTCTTAATTTAAAAACATTAGTACTTTTTTGATTACTGGATTATAATATAGTGATATTGAACTTAAGGCCAGCATGTGGTAGTCTGAAAACTAGAAAGAAAGTGTATATCATATATTTTCCTCTTATTAGCTACATAGTGAGGGCAGGTTAATTCATATCTTTGCACCTCTTATCTCTTCATTCATAAATGGTATATGAATTCTTTTATTAGAAGACTATTGTGAATATTAAATGAGACAATGTGTAACATTTGCAGAACATAATTTTCCACTCATGGTACGGTCTCAATAAGTTTATCTCTTCTTCCCTCTTTTTTTTCTAATAATGACAAAACATATCAACAAATGACTGGAAAATTACATATGCAAATGAAGCTTCCAAAAGTAAAATAAAATTCTAAGTCATCCTGAAGAACCCACAACAAATAACCTTACATAGCAGAAATGAGCTATATTCAATGAGCTTCACCTCAAAACAAGTGGACACATGTTGTAATTGCTAAAAATCTGCCGAAAAGTGGCTCACAAGCAGTTTACTGTAAAATAATTAAAGCTTATTTATGTCAAGAGGGCTTGGGAAAAAAAAAAGAGAGCATAAACCAATTTGCATTAGCACGTTACTATTCACTCCTGCTTTGGTTTCAATTAACAGACCAGCAGGTGCTCACTGCAGTTAAAAAGATAAGCTATCAGGAAGAAGGATGAATTTTTGGCTGACCTGCAGACACTGTGGTTTGCCTGCTGATTGGGTTCGTACCTCGCTGTACCAATTTCTGAGGTGTTAATTTAACTGTTCTTCTCTGTCATGCAGGTCTTGGACTTGAAAAATAAACTGAAGAAACAGTCTACAGCTACCGGTGATGGACTAGCTAGGGCCTTTCTTAGGGCACAAGCTGCTTTGTTTGGATCCTACAGAGATGCTCTGAGATACAAACCTGTAAGCATTTTATTTCATGACTATTGTATAGTTTTTTGGAATGAGGCAAAAGAAAGAAACATCATTTTAATATCACACCTTAAAAAAGCATCATGACTATCTTATAAAATCCAACATAGTATACTATAAAACATCTCCAATTCCTTGGCTTTCTGTGTTAAGTTTTTTGGTAAACTTTAGTTAATACTTCCCACATTCTTTTGCATATCACCTTATTAAAATTCTAAAAATGGAACACTTACCTTTTAACTAATTAATTGTGTTCAAACATAAAGCACTTATCTGATCTTGTTAAAATTATTAAGAAATTCATCAATCAAACTTATTTAATGAATTTAAATATGACAAGTACAATGTGAAAGTTTAAGAAGTTAAAACTGAAAATTTTTGCAATATTTGGAAACTTAATTGTTTGCCTAATGTGTAACACTTTTCTAAAGTGGGCTTATCTATTTAGTGTATTTTGACTCATTTTGCTGTTAATTTCACCTTCTAAAAATGGTTATTGTGTAGAATTATAGCCAAGTTTTTATGTGGTCTAATCTGCATTATTGATTAAGGTATGTTAAGTTGATTTATAAAAATGATTATACTACTGTTCCATGACCAGAGAAATATATTTCAAAGGATAAAAGCATAGAACTAGTAAAAGTAATACAAAGACCTGCTGTTTATTAGGAAGTTTACTAAACTGTAGTACCCTTAGTCACTAGACTTTGATCTTATTTGTAGAATGAGAATTCTTATAGTTTCTCTATCTTTCAGGGTTGGTTTGTAAATCCCTATTGTAAAGTAGGAAGTATTAAACATATGTGGATGTGTTTAAGGGTTATTGAGTTATTGGAAGAGTCTTAAATGCATGAGCATATTGGCTGCTGTCTCTAAGTAAATGTGTATGTCCATTTTACATGCTCTGTTAGCTTTATGTTAGCTATAACAAAATACCTGTGGTAATCAACTTATAAAAGGGAAGGCTTTATTTTTAACTCACAGTTTTGGATGTTTCAGTCCATGGTCCATTGGCCTCATTGTTTTTGAGCTTTGGGAAGTCAGCTCGCTTTTGCAGGGAGCACGTGCAAAGCTCCTTATCCTTACTTCATGGCTGGGACACAAAAATTAAGGAGAAAGGGTCCAGGATCTTAATATCCTCTTCAGGGGTACATACTCAACAAATGGAAGACCTCTCCTTAGACTGTGTCTTAAAAGATATCACCATCTCCCAATAGCTCCACTGGCTGAAAGACTAAGCCTTAACATGTGGGGCTTTCAGGGACACTTATCTAAACCATAGCACATGCTAATGCTTTAAATGTATGCATTTATAGAACTCATAGTACCATACATAACATACAGAGCTCATATGGGAGAGCCTTAAATATTGTTGTTAGGATCTCACTCTTTGCAAGACTAGAAAAGAGTTATCTACTTTCTAATAAGGCATATACATATTCAATTTATTCAACTTAAAACAGAAAGAATAGTTTGAAAGACAAAATTAATGATTTATTATGATTATAGGATTTTTTTGTAATAGGAATTGATTTTGAGTTTATAGTATAGGAAAGAAGGTTAAAATATAATTTTGCATAATTTTACCACATTTAAATACTTATTCATCTTTATAAACTAACTTTTTCTTTTTGTTTTCCTTCTAAAATTTGTGAAAAACTACAGATTTGAGGAGAGAAGTAAACTGAAGTGAGAAGAGAAACATTTTTTAATAGATTTAAATTGTCAATATGTTGGGTACAGTGTGGAATGATTAAAATAGCATGTTTTTAACATTTTGAGCTTCATTGAGCAGACAGGAATATAAGATTTCCATGATTTTCAGTTTTTTCAAAACAATCTTGAAAGCCATAATCTCAGTACCTGTTAGAAATACATAATTTTATCATAGAATATCTTTGTTTTTATTGATCCTATTTGTTAATTTTTCTAATTTTTTCCTTTTAATTTTTGATATTTTCTCTTTTTTATTGCTAGTTCTTTTAGGGAGCTGGGGAATAGTATTTTCATTTTGTATGCATTTTTATTGACTTTGAAAAGTTTTTAAAGTTATTGAAAACATTCAGGTTTTTTAAAAATTTGTTTTTCAAAAGTAACAGTATTCAAGGGAAACTATTCATATCTTTATTATGTTTAAAATGTGTTTTAAGCCATTTTCTTTACAAATTGATTGTGTCATAATTTATTAAAATGATTGCTTTTTTTCAAGATTATTTTTGGTCATTTGTGTAATAGTTATATGTACTTTATATATTTTTGATAGATATAAATAAAGATGGATCAAGTGTTGAAATTACAATATTTCATGGTTTTGCCTATTCATGAATATATTTTAGTAGAATCTTCTTACTAGTAGAGTATAACTTTAAAGGAAAAACCTACTAAATACCTTTAAGGTGGATATAAATTCTTTCATTAGGCCTAACTTTTTAAAGTTTTATGATTGTTCATGGGTATAAAAATGAGTCATTATTTCCTTTACTGACAACACTTAAAATGTGTTTAGGCCCAGACTAACCAGGGTGTCAAGCTATCTCTTCACCTGATGCTGAGCAAGTAATCTGTCTCCCTTTTACTTTCTTTCTATAACTTTGACCTCAGTTTATATAATTCTGCCTGAGGCACTAGTAATCTCAAACTTCTCAGGCTCCCAAACCTTTATTTATAATTTTCTTTCTTTCTGGCAGTTCTTTAATTTCCTTTGATTTTAATGTTCAGCCAAATTACTTCCTGATTCTTGACTCCATACTTCATGCCTGATCCTTTCTTTCTGTGAACTGTATATTAATTTTCCTTAATATACTACTTCTCCAATGTTCACTGATTATTTTCTTGTTATTTTTACTTATACTTGTAATTTTTGATTGCTGGGCACCCATTAGATGCCAGACATTGATAGGCCCTAGAGATAAACACTTCCATTTAATTTTTACAAGCCTTCAAAACATTACCTTTTTATTTTAAAGTTAAACACAATGATAATCATAGAGTTAGAAAAACCTCACTGTGTTTCCCTAGCTAGTGAACAGTAGGACCTGGATTAGATTGTTCTTTCCACAGTCCCTCTCTCCAGTGTAACATGTTCCTGTTCAATCTTGCCTGTTATCATAGACTCATGAAGGTACATTTCCTAAAGCTGTATGTCTTCTTAAATGAATGTGTTGGGCCTCAGAAAAATGATACCCCAAGCTGTGCTTTGACGTGCTGATCCAGAGGAAGTCTCAGAACTAAGGTTTCTCTGACCTTCTTGCCTTCTTTACCCTATACCTGCTGTGTCCCTCAATGTCTTTGGTCCTTTCTTCCCAAAAGCACAGGACGACTTTCTCTGAGATTGCCTTCCCAGAAGGAAGGCAGTTGTTATGAAATCTTATCATATAACCAGAAACATTAACTGTCAGAGACAATACCATTGCCATGGCCATAGGGTAAATTAAAGTATGGTAACTTTAACTTACCCTATGGGCATGGGTAAGTCTGTATATGTATCTAGTGTATAATGATGGAAATCAGAGTAATTAGCATTTCCATCTCCTCAAACATTTATTATTCCTATTTGTTGAGAAACTTCAAACTTTTCTAGCTGTTTTTAAGTATATCATAGATTGTTTGAGACTGTAGTTTCCCTTCTAGACTATAGAACACCAGAAGTAATTTCTCCTAAAAGTATTTTGATGCTCATTATTAAACCCAAGACTTTATTTCTTCTTAATCAGTTTTTGTTTTCTTTTAGGACTTTAAATATATCATCCCAATATCTTTTGGCCTCTAAGGTTTCTGATGGGAAATCTGATTTTGTCTAATGAGATTGCTGTAGTCATGACTTGTCACTTTTCTCTTGTTGTTTTTAGAATTCTATCTTTATCTTTGATTTTTCACTTTGACTGTAATATGCCCTGGAGGTCTTTATTGATTGAGTATACTTAGGATCATTTGAAATTCCTGAATCTGGATATCCATATGTCTTTCAAGACTTATTTTCAATTATTTTATTAACTTGGATTTTCCTGTATTTAATATCTTTTCTTTTCTCCTTTCAGAACACTCATAAGATGAATATTTCTTTGTTCAACATTGTCCTTTATGCTTTTAAGAATTTTTTCATTCTTCTTATTTATTTTTTTCTTTTTGTCTGAATGGGTTATTTCAAAATATCTGTCCTAAAGTTTATAAGTCTTTGTTCTGCTTGGTTCTATTTTTTGTTGAAGTTCTCAATTGCATTTATTTCATTGATTAAAGTTTTGGGCTACTGAAATACTGTTTGCCTCCTTTTTATTATTTTTCTTGGTCAAATCTCTCATTTATATCATGAATTATTGTCTTCACTTTGTTCATTTGTTTATCTGTATTCTCTTGCATATCACTGAGTTTTTACTTAGAATTGTTATTTTGAATTCCTTTCCAGGTATTTCATAGATGTCCTTCTTTCTCATGGGTATCTGTTTATGGATAATTATTGTGTTGCTTTGGCAGTATCATTCTTTCTTGCTTTTGGTGATTTTACTTATATGTCTGCATTTCCAGTGTAACAGGAATCTTTTCAAGTTGTAAGGAGTAGCTTTCATAGGAAAGGAATTTTTTGTTCAGGTGTGTAGTGTAGGATGTTGGGTAGGTAGATGCTTTGGCTTTGGGTCTAAGTGAGCACAGTATAGCCTTCATGTGATTTCTTTAACTGTGATCAATGTTAGCCATGTCTACATATGCCTCTGTAGTCTAGACAGCAGCATTTTGGGGTGTGTGTGTGTGTGTGTGTGTGTGTGTGTGTGTGTGTAAAGGTAGGTAGTAGTACAGTTTTACAGTGAATGACTTGTTGCTTCTATGTTATTTCTTTAGCTGTAAGCAGTATTATCCATGTCTACAAGTACCCAGTAGTCTAGACTGCTGCTGTTTTTGGAGAGAGTGGTACAATTTTGCAGTGGATGTGGATTATCAAATATGTATGTCCTCAGGCCCTACAGAGTTGAGTGTTAACAGTGGTGTAGCTTTCAGCAGCTGCGACCACAATCCTAGAGCCATGGGATGCAGAGGGGACTTTCTGTAGATCCCAGGAGTCAAATATAAGTGATCCTATGGTTTGTGGTGGCAATAGCAACAAACATTCCCAGTATCACAGGACATTCACAGGACTATCTCTATGGCTTGCTAG
The DNA here is from genome assembly GCF_048772815.1 of Callospermophilus lateralis. NCBI lineage: Eukaryota > Metazoa > Chordata > Mammalia > Rodentia > Sciuridae > Callospermophilus > Callospermophilus lateralis. Next base: position 1,840,329 of record NW_027510486.1, on the reverse strand, counting down.
GTGAGCATGGGTAATACTGGAGTTTTTCGCAGCAGCAGTCCAGTCCCAGTCCCAGAGTATTGGGATACAGAGGGGCCTGCTCTTTGCTCTGTGAGGTAGGTGTTGGTTCTGAGGACTTTTAGTAATATCAGTCAATATATTGGGATGCTCATGGAACCCTGAGGCATAGAGTCTAGCAGTGATTCTGTTCTAAAGATGGTGCTGTGCTGCAGTGACTTGATTTCTGGGGTTGAAAATTGAATTAGGGGTTGGGAGGGGCTCATTGTGAGTTCCTTCTCTGGGTCCAAGCAGTTACATGGACCCTAGGCAGCTCCTTCAACTGGATTAAGCCTGTGAGGCTGTGGAACTCTCCTCTACTTAGAACTGCTGACACGCTGTGATGATGGTGGTCACTTTTCCCCATAACTTTTTCCTGACATTGTGAAGTTCCTTCTGGCTGAGGAGCAAGGGTCACAGTTGCAGTACGCTTTGTTCTTCTCTGTGCTGCCATTCTGTGTTTCCATGCTATTTAGGGTTCCTGTTACTCCTGTGCTGAATTTCAGTTCTGCCTTAGTCACATTCCTTGTGATGCAGCCCTTTGTTTGTTGCCCTGTTTATCCCTGTGCTGGAGTTGAATGCCAGGCCATCTCTTCAGCTGTCTTATAACTTTCTCCAGAGGGTTTTTACCTATTCTTCTCAGGAATGCTATGAGAGATTACCTGGGAAACTTTATCTAAATAATGAGACAACCAGCCTTTGTTCACAGTGAAGTTCAACCCCTCACCTCCCCTTCAAAGTAGAAAAAAAATTTGTCTCAGTCTATTTTCTGTTTTCTAGGCTTAATTTCCTTCTCCCCATGAGAGAGGTATTTAATCTTCAACTATCTGACATACCCCCCACTTTTTTTGGTACTAGGCATTGAACCCAGGAGTGTTTTCCCTCTGAGCTGCACTCCCAGCCCTTTCTTTGGGTGTTGTTTTTTTTTTCATGTTTGTTTGTTTGTTTGTGAGACAGGGTCTCCCTGAGTTGATTATGGGCTTCACTGAGTTGCCCAGGCTGGTTTTGAGGGCAATCCTCCTGTCTCTGCCTCCCAAGTCTCTAGGATTACAGACTGCCACCATGCTGGATTATCATCAGACCCTCTGAGTTGCAAAAAATTTGTGTCAGTCCCCTGCATATATCCACATTAAATAACTTTGCATGCTGTTTCTGCCTTTAATCTGTCTATTGTCATTTAATTTGAAAGTTGTCATGCCAAATTTCAAAGTATTTGAGAAAATTAGCTTTACCCCTACAAAGATGTACAATTTACACTTACAAAAAGATTAGATTGAATGCAAAAATCTTAGAATTTTCTCAAAGAGATCAGGTTGTATATCATTGCATTGTGTGTATATTAATTGGGGAAACTACTTGCTATCTAAGCTATGTTTTCCAAATAATAGTTGTTTTTGTTTATTTTAATCTTAGATAACTGCCTCTACTCAAATAGCTTTATCCTCTTCTCTCCAATCTTTTAATTCTTCTTTTCTCATCTTTATCTTGGTATTTCTATAAGCAGGACTGAGTATATTGTACTGAAAGGAAATTTTGATTTTTCTCTTTTTTTTCTTTTCAATAGCAAATAATATAAAGTAGAAAGCAGTGATGGAAAACATCACAGTATAAGAATATACTTCTTATTCTGTTTATTCAGATTTATTATAAATACAATTTATACATTTAGAAAATATTATATTGAACATTTCTTCTACAGTAGTATAAAGAAAATTATAAAAGAGAATTATGGAAATGAATCTATAGGAAACAGAAGAAATGTGTAAGACACCTATTGAATATATGCATCATTTTTCTAGGTAAAATAATAGCTTTTACCATCTCCTCAAAAAACAAATAAACCCAAACAGGTTAAGATTCACTCATGTAGAATTGGTAAAACCAGTCATAAATTACTTTTCTAAATCAACATGGAGAGTCTTATCTCTATTACATAGTTATTATCTCTATTACATAGTTAACATACAGTGTTTAAATATTTTTTTAATCATGGGAATGAAGTGCTCAGAATTGTGTATTATAAACCTGAAGGTAGGGAGGCAAATAAGGCTGTTTCTTCACAGAGAAGAAAGGACTCAGTGAGGAGCATCAAGGTTGGCCAGAAGGCTCAGAACTGAGTGACTTTGAAGAAGGCAGTAGTACTGAAGAACCAGTCAGATGTAATTGGGAAGGAAAGCCCTCCCGGATGATTTGTGTATATCCATGTAAATACCAAATGCATGTGCTAACTTATTGTATGAATTAGGTACTTGACAGAGTAAACCACCTTGCATCAGAGCCAGGAATTGAAAGTGGGACACAGGAAGGGACCAAGGTCCCACAGTCCCCTTTGAGGTCATGCTTCTAATGACCTATTAATCCCTCCAAGATCTAACCTCCTCAAGGCTGCACCATTTGCCAATAGCACAACTCTAGGGAGCAAGCTTTTAAAATATGGACCTTTGGAAGATACTTAAGATCCAGAACATAGCAGCTAGCTATTACTAAAAATTAAATTTTAGAAGTAATATATGATAAAAATTCCTTTAATCAAGGAAAAGTACTCATCTTTAATCTCCAAAAGGAAAACATTGTCATAAACATGACAGTATTTATAGTTTCTGTTTTAGATAACAATAAAGGGTCTTTAATTGTACCTTTGTATGTCACTGTGTCAAAAACTGTTAAAAATCAAAGTCACAATTTTGACTAACAGCTAATGCTGAAGAAATGTTTGCTTAGTAAATTAAGGGGAAAATACCTGATTATCCTAAGAACATAGTTTATTCCTTTGAATATGTAAGGTTCTGTCATTTGTTAAAAGTTAATCAAGCTTTTCTGAGTTGCCTTAAGCATTGCTAATGTATCAAAAGTAAATTACTTTTAAAATGAAGATTGCTTAGGAACCTGGGCCTTACTTTGATTAGTTGGAAGAGTTGCCATTCAAATATTTTTTGGATTATATTCCTTTAAAACATTATCACTTAGTAAAGTTGTTGAATTTAGTGATTCAGAATAAGCCATTTATACCCAGGGCTAGCATCTATAATTTAAGATGCTACTTATTAAATCTTTGCTTTAAGATTTCCATTTATGAAATTTGTAATAGTGAACTCTTCTGGTTTTTCTAATCTTGGTTGAAAAGTACCATTTACTCATCCCTCACAGTTTTGTGGTTCCTAAAACATGTTTAGGTATTCATTCATCTCATTAACCATGTTTGAGTATTGATGGACCTTTTGACTTTAGAGATGGTTTCTGCTAAAGAAATGTTTGGATTGTATCTAGCATTTTCTTTCTGCTTTCTTTTACTAAATGTGGAGGAAATTTCTATTAATTGCTTCAGCAAAAATGTAAAAATTTTCTCCAACTACTATGGGACAGGTAAGACTTTGCTTTTGATAATAAAGTTTCCATTTTTATATCACTTGTAAAATATTTCATAAGATTGGTGATTATCTTGTTAGTTTCTTAAATTGTGGTATAGAAAAATTTATTTTTGCAATATGTAGCAAATTAATGCATAATCTATTAATATTATCTAACTTTTCAAATTTAACCAAAATGCTAAATCTAATTTAGAAAAATCAGTGTCTCTTTCCATTTTAAGTTGCTGAATCATAGCCAAATGAAACATTGGTAGGTAGGTGTTATTTTTTCAAGACACATCCTGTCAGTGGCCTTGGAATAAACTGGTATAATATATACAAAAAGAAGATTTTACTATTAATGATTAAAATGTTACAGTTTGAATATAAGGCTTCTTTTTTTGTTGATTTGTGTGCTGATATATTAGCACTGGGGGAAATTTATTTTTTCATGGTTAATAAATTCTGAAAGTAAACTTGCTATTCCTTACATAAAAATAACATTGGGATTCTTGAAAGGAAAATGCTATATAATCTGAAAATCATTTATTATCATTTCCTCTGAGAACCTGCACATATTTGAATATTCCCAGGAGAGACCTAGCAGAATCTTTCAGAGATTATTAAATTTAAATAAACTATCAGTATGCAGACATTTTTGCTTAGTTTGTTTATTCTCCTTATATAATGGTGACATTACATATTAGGTCCCATTGCATTAAGGAACTTCATGAGTAAAATACTGATATTTTAGATTACATTTCACATTTTTGTACAGTATGATTTTTTTCCTGACACCTTCACTGCAAACTCCTACTAAGTCCTGCACATCTTATGGCAAAAGATATCATCTTGTGAAAATTTCTTCTCCAGAGTTTAGTTCCAGAATTTCGTTTCAGATTTCCAGAGTTTATAGGTAAGACTTAAGGATAACTTTTCAAAACAGAGAAGAATCACCAAAGAGATGCTGTAAAAAGGCAGTGATTATTCAGAAGAAGGAAAAGTTACTTTTTTCTATTGAAGAAAATTCAACACTTAGTGAGATAAATCATGTGTTCCATATGGAGAAGATTTATGCCTCCAGGGGGCAGTTCTAAATAATTTTTTCTGCAACAAGTAGTTGATAGGTCAAGTTTAGATAAGATCAGGTAAGGAGGGCATGTACTTCATAGCATATGGCTCTAATGATACCTTTTTCCTTCCTATTCATTAGTCACTATGCAAATGACTCAGTCACATTATACTGAATAATCTTGAATCTGCTCTGATTATGTTTTAAAAGTGAATCAAGTATAAACATTGATGTTTTTACTATTATCAGTAACAAACTACCTAGAAAGCTTCTTAAAATAGTATCTAATATATTATTGTTTTTTTCTTTAAATATAGTGGCAAGTAATGTTGGTACTTCCTTTCTAGAAAGTTTGTTCTCCTCTCTGTAATATGAATGTCATTCTTGTTCTAGTTCATTTTATGTTTTCCTGATATACTTTTATTTATGCTCCTTCATTTGACATTTCCATCAAAATGATTCTAGTTTGGGTTCCTTTCTATTGCCTCATCACTGTCCTAAAGAGCAAAATTCAGTTATTTTTGTTATTATGTTGAAATTGTCACATGAAGAGTTTTCCTTTTGTTTTTATGTTTCTATCTCATTACTCTTTGTTGCCACAGAATCATATGTTTATTTACTGTTTCTGTGAATGAACAATATAGCATTAAACAACAGATTAGATAGCAGATAGAAATTTCTTAATTGCATGAACCATTTTCTATACTGGGTGGTAAGCCTAACTTTAATATGCATTTCTGTATAGATAATTCTTAAGTATATCAAATTACAGACATTTCCATGTTCTTCTTGAGCACTTTGCATTCACCATGCTATAGTAGACACTGCTGGTTCACTGCCTAGACCTCCTGTACTGGCTGGTGATCCTTTCAGTGAAAAATTGCTTTGGATAAATAGGAGGTGCCTTTACAGGGAGAGAATGTGCTTTCCCTTATTACTCCCCTCCACAAGGGGAGAGCAAGCCAATGATACATGCAGTATTACAAGTTGGGATCAATTCTGTGTTATAATTAGTGCTTTCCCCTGTGTAGTTAGGTAGAAGCTGATCTATGAATCTGATCCCATTCTTGCTTGGCTTTTTTTCTCCTTTCCTTATTTCCTCTAGTATCTTTTCTCATATTAATTCTCCAACAAGTTATTTGAACAACAATCCCTATCTGGGCCTCAGCTGAGAATACGATTTAAGATGCACATCCAAATTTATTTCAACAACTTTTCATTAAATACATTTTCTTTCTGTATTTGTAGTGTTTGATAAATGATACCATTTTATTACCCTCAATTAGAAATCTCACCTATTCTGGTGTAGAATTATTTCCCAGGCTTTTGTTTCTGAACATCCTTTTATTCTTTCAAGTTATTAAGGACAACATGAGAATTGCTAACACGATTCATTGTAATGAATGAGTCATTGTCCTTAGTCTCTGTTTTTATTTTGATCATAAAGTTCAGTCACTTATGTTTATTTGTGTTGAGTGGGCAGAGGGTGGCATTTAGGTTGATGAGGGAAATAGCAGGTGGTAGGGATCAGCCACTGAATGATGACAGATATTTTGCAGTCAAATAAGAATAAGTGGAACAAGTGGAATCTGTAGGACTTGAAATTTAAGTCCTTGTTCATTTGAAGAGGGAGCATCTGGTACAGCTATCACAAGATGGTTCTAGAGATATGATTACTTAGCACTTAGGATAAGTAAAATCAGATGCCAAGTGGAATTTATCATAAAATATATCCAATCAGAATTATATTTGCAATTATGAAGATAAGGTGATTGTAAGCATTTCATTGATTTCAAAACAAATTAATTTTATAACAACTAATGGAAACAGCAAAATCATTTAATAATTGTCATATTATTATATAAGTATACATATTATAATAAGTATACATATTATTATGTATTTTAGAAGATTTTTAGTACTGGAACATTTCAGATAGCCTGAAATCCAGCTATTATGTATCAAGGTCTATTTGTTGATTCCTTGTCATATACTCTATGACTCTCCATGTACCTCCTAAAAGAGACTGGTTCTTTAACTGTCTTTATATTGATGCCCTGAAAATCTTCATTTCTATTTAGGGTGAGCCTGTCACTTTCTGTGAGGAAAGTTTTGTAAAGCATCACTCAAGTATGATGAAACAGCTCTTGGAAACTGCTGTTAACCTTCAACTTTTTAAGCAGGTAAGAGTGGATCTACACATTTTTAGTCTGTAACAGAACATTGTCATTTTTGCACGTTTTCATCATCCTGAAACTGTGTCCTAATCCTGAGTAAAGTCTTTTTCTAGCATTTTATAATTTTTTTTTAAACTCAGTAGCTAGCTATGACCTAGCAGTGCAGAAATATTATGTAATAACTTTGCTATTAAAAGGAACTAATGAAAAAATTGCTAAGCTCCAGGTTTCACTGAGGAAGGGCATATATCCACAAAAGAAAACACAACATGAGTAGTTTTTAAGCAGGGAATGTGAGGAGGAGTTATTTTGGAATGGTAGATTGATATGGTAAAAAATAACTAGGATAGTCTCAGTGTTATCTAGTTTATAAAATAATTTACAAAATGAATATTTAACTAACCTCTTAAGCTTTGTAAAAGACTTTTCATAATTATGAATTTAAAATTTAGGGGGAAATTATGGTTATACCATATGTCCTGATTTTCAGTTCAGAAAATATAATTTCCATTTCAAAAAAGTTGTAGCTTGACATTGGAATTCAGAAATTTTGGTATACTAGTTTTTTCCTCTCATTATACAGTCATAGCAAGTATCTTAAGCTTTGTTGTCTTAGTTTTGGTTTACATAATTTAAGTCCTTAAAATTTGCATTTCTTCTTTGAAATGACAATTTTAAGAGTAACGTTGATGTTGTGAATTTAGTGTTAATGAAGAACAGTGGTATTTCAAATACTGCTCAAACAGGATAAAAATATGTAATGCCTTGGAGGAGCTGATGACCCTAATAGTAATTTATTTAGACTCTTGGGGGAAAATTCCTTATAGCTTAAAATATTCTTCAAAATAAGTCAGTAAAGAAATCAGCATGGCAACAAATTAATATATTATCTATATTCTATGGAAATTTTAAAAAATAATCTGAGATTTGAAAGTATTTAGATAATATAACTGTCTTTTAATATATAAAGGAAAGGCTTTCTATATATAAACTTTTAGGATCATGTATTTCAGGACCAGAGATGTCTTGTTATTTTCCAAAGATATAGTTGTATACTTTGGAGTTCCCTATACCTAGATGTATCCAAGCGTATAGTGAATTACTTCCTAGGGTTATAAGGAGGATCAAATAATAGTGCTTTATAAGCGCTGAAGAATATAGTACAGTGTATTCCCAAGTTAGTCATCCAGTATGGGCTTGTTGAATTAAATATTAATGTACCATTTTTGTATCAAGAAGAGATACAACTTTCTATTATCAAGAATGAGTAGTGAAGATCAAATTGTTAAATGGGTCAAGGATTGAATCGGTGGGTAGAATATATAACTTGCTACTTTTGAGTAGAGATTCTGTAACTGGTTTATTACCACTTAATAAGTTAATAAAGCATGGTAAATTTTATTGCATAGTAATTTTTAAAAAGCATTTATAAGAATCATGAAGAATTGGGTTAGATACTTTTCACTTAACAGATGATTGTGCAGAAGTGCATGTTTATTTTCCTTTAAAATACAAATATTGCCACCTACCTAACAGGGTTGTGATAACATTTATGTGTGCTTATATATACACTCAGCATAGTGGTGACACCTTGCAGATGCTCAGTAAGATTTATTGTCCTTCTCATTCTTAGAGGAAATACAATAACATAATCCAAGTCTATGTGGGATTATTTTTAAATTAGTAAAATGAAAAGGCTAAATCTAAAAAAATGAAAATTGTCAATGAAAGTAAAATCCATTTTGTGGACAACTTGAATAGTTTTGCATAGACAAATGTACCATTTTTAGAAGTTGATATCATTTTATGAATCTTAAGAAAGTTATTCTTAAAGATAGCCCTGAAAGTATTTAAAAGAGTCTTGTTGACAGAGTTTTACAAACTTTTTTAAAAGAAAAGTCAGTTGGTAAAAATCTATCAACACAGATGGATCTTCAAAGATTATACTTAGAAATGGCTGAAGGAATATAAAAATTTACTAGGCACAAGTGATTACTATCTATAACAATGATTTTATGATCCATGGTAGATCTAGAATCGGTGTCTCTTTTAGCATGTTAATGCTTCCAGTTTGATAGAATTTGAACCCAGGAGAGCAACATACAGTTTTAAAGAAAGAATTAGAGTAAATTTTTATTTCTGGTAATATGTCAGAGTAGGTTGAGAAATAACTTCTTTACCCAAGCAATTTAAAATGTAGGAGTTGAAAAATATTTTGGCGAAAGGAGGCACAGGAAACAGAGCTCATGGGTCACTTTTTCTGGGTAAGAAGTATAATAGGAGAACTTACTTCCAAAAATCTGGGAGGACTTCATGTAAAAGTAAACAGGAAATAAAGGTACCTTTTCATTTCACTTATTTCCTGGGTATCTGAAAGGAGACTAAAATTTCAAAAAAAATTTCACTATTAAAAATCATTAAACATACAGGGAATCAAATCATGAGTAATATTAAAAGTAAGAGAAACTGACCAAGACTTCAAATACTGGAATTATAAGAAATAGAATATGACATAGCCATGTTTAAGATGTTGAGAGAAAAAAAATCAAGCTTTAATAAAGTTGTTCAGAAACAACTTTAAAGGATATAAAACCAATTTTAAGAATACAGCAAATAATTAGTGAAGCATATAATAATTGAAATTAAAGAAAATTGTTAGGTTTAATTGAAGATCTGTCTTAAATGAAGAGAGATTTAAGGAGTTGAAGATATATCTGAAATAGAAATTATCCAGAATATGGTAGAGACAAAGAAATAGAAGATACAGTGAGATAATAGACATGGAGAGTCTAGAGTAATTCATATAATCAGTTCTAATAGGTAAAGACTAAAAACAGAAGGGAGAAAATAAATGAAATGACTTCACTAGAACCAGTGAAACACTCCATTTTATGGATTTAAAAAGTCCAACATATCCACACCAAGCAAAGAAAAAGAAATCTAATATATTCAGTTACAAAATATTAAAGAGGGATTTTTTTTAAATGATAGGAGAAAAAAGATTACCTTCAAAGGAGAACTGTACTGACTAAACTAACTTTAAATCAACAACAATGAGTATAGATGATCCTGGCCTGATATCTATAACATGTTTAGAAAAAAAAATATGTAGAGTCGGATACCAGTTTAAACACCTTTTAATTACACAAAGGATATGAAGGCATTTCTCAACAAAACCCAGGTTTGCCCCTTGAGCTGGTTTTGTTGATATGTCTACTTGAGTAGGCCACTGTCCCCACTTTATTCATACATTAACTTAGGTTTTGTGATGAAGAAGTATTATAGATATAACTAAAACCCCTAATCATTTGACTGTAAATAATAAAGATTATTGTTATAACCTGACTGGTGGATCAGTCTGAATCACTAGGAAGTCATTAAAAAGAGGAATAAGGAGTCCATGAGAAAAGAAGAGAGAAAGCTATTCCTTAAGAATGAACTCATATAAAATTGGAAGAGGTATGTGTCCTAAAAGATGCATAAATATCAATAAGAAATACAAGAAACATAAAAAAAAAACCAAGGCAACATGATTCCTTTAAAAGTTCACAACTCAGTAGTATCTGATTCCAAAGCAGGATGAAATTCCAGACAAAGAATATAAGTAATTATACTAAAAATGATCATTTAATTCAAAGAGAAAACTAATTAAAAGGTGGATGGTTTAAGGGAAACAATGTAGGATAGAAAAGAGCAGTTTAGTAAAGGAGAGAGCTTCTAAAAAAAGAACCAAAAAGAAATTTTATAGATGACAAACTCAATAGATCAAATGAAAAGTCTCACCAAGAGTAGATCAAAAAGTAGAAAGAAATCAAGCCTTCAAGACTTGGGTGAAGAGTTATCATATTTAGAAAGTAAAAAATAAAAAGAAAAGTAAGAATAAACAAAACCTACAAGTCCTATTTATGATTAAAAGCAAGGTGTGAAATCATGATATAGAAGAAGGAACAGAAGAACAGCCTTGATATTTAGTGAAATAATAGCAGATTCTCTAGTCTTGGGAAAGGTATGATCATCCAGGTATAGGAGTTATTTAGAACTTCAAATACACATGACTGGAAAAGAACATCTCCACATTTATTGAACTTTCAAAATTATAGAACAAGGAAAACTATTGAAAGCTACAGAAGAGAAATACTTACAAAGGCAAACATATCAGAATAATAGCAGATTTCTCTAAAGAAATTTGGAGGGCCTGAAATGATAGATATCAAGCTCTAAAAGAAATAAATGCAATTCTACATAACTATATCCAGTGATGTTATCCTTCACAACTGAAGAAGAAATAAAGTCTTTTCAAGATAAACTAGAGGAATTTATGGCCACTAAACCAGAATTACAGAAAATACTTAAAGGAATTCTACACACAAAAGAGGAAGCAAGATAAACACAATCATGAGAGCATGAGAAAGAATACATCTCCTTAAAAGAGTAGAAAAACTAATAAGAATTAGGAAAGAATAAAATATTATTACCTTATTAGATCATTAGACTTCTAAGATGAATAAAGGAGATTGTTCCAAACAACCAGAAGAAAAACATAGAAAGAGATAGGCCCAAATACAAATGACAGGAAATTGTCCATACCATTCAATAATTATCCTGAATATAAAAGGCCTTAATTCTTCAATTAAAAGAGGCACACTGCCTAATTGAGTTTAAATAAAAATAAAAAAACAAAAACAGAATCTGACAATCTGCTGGAAGCAAGAAACTCACCTCAGTGGCAGACATACAGATACTAGAAGTGATAGAAAGTGAAGTTTCAAATAAGTGAAAACAAAGCAAGAAAGACTAGTTATATTCATATTTGGCAAAACAGACTTCAAGTCAAAATAAGAGACAAAGAAGGTTACTCCATGTTTACAAAGCAAACTGTCCATCAGGAAGATATAATGTTGTAAATATAAATGCACTAAATATTAGAACAACCTCAGATTTATAAAACAAACATTACTGAACATAGTAATGTTTGTTTTATAACATAGTGGGAAACTTTAATATCTGATTCTCACCAATAGATCATCCAGATCAAAAAAATCAACAGAGAAATATCAGAGTTAAATTCCAGTATAGATCAGATGGACTTAACAGACATCTATAGAATATTCTGTCCAACATCTGCAGAATTACATTCTTTTCATTAGCTAATAGAACTTTTTTCAATATAGACCATATTTTGGGACATAAAGAAAGTCAAAGAAAATGAAAAAGGAAATAATTTATTGCATTGCATCAGATCATAATAAAATGAAACTAGAAATCAACAGCAAGAGGAACCACAGGAACTATGTTATATGGAGAGAAAACACTAAACATTCAAAAACTCAGGGGGAGGATTAAGATATTTGTAGAATCAAATGAAAATGGAAACATAACGTAGAACAATATGTGCAATACAGCAAAAGCAGTTCTAAGAGGTAATTTTATTGCTATGAGTGCCCACATTTTAAACAAATGAGAGATCTCTAGTAAGTAATTTGATAATGCATCTCAAGGTCCTGAAAAACAAGAATAGAGCAAACCCAAAAGCAGTAGAAGGAAAGAAATAATAAAGATTGGAGCTGAGCTAAATAAAATAGAGACTAAAATAATGATACAAAGGATCATGAAACACAAAGAGTTAGTTCTTTGAAAAGATAAATAAGATTGACAAACCTTTAGCCAAACTAACCCAGAGGGTGGGGGCAGGGCCAGGGGATGGGAACAAAAAAAATATAAATACAACTGAAAAGGGGTTATTATCACAGATACTACTGAACCAAAGATGATCATTAGGGACTGTTTCGAAAATTTGTACTCCAATAAAATTAAAAATCTAAAAGAAATGGATAAATCTGTAGACGCATATGACCTACAGAAATTGAACTAAGATGATATCAAAAGCTGAATAGATCATTAATAAGCAGTGAGATTAAAGTCTCCCAACAAAGAAAAGCCCAGGACCAGACAGGTACATTGATGAACTTTATGAGACATCTAAAGAAGAACTAACACCAGTGTTCCTCAAATTATTCCATAATGTAGAAAGAGAAGGAATTCTTCCAGACACATTATGCATAGCCAGTATTTCCTATAGAAATACTGATAGATACAACAAACCTGATAGATACAACAAAGAAACTATTGACCAATATCTTTGATAAAAATAGATGCACAACTCCTCAGTAAAAATACATGCAAATCAAATTTGATAACACATTAAAAAGATCATACACCATTATCAAGTTGGTTTCATGCCAGGGCTGCAGGAGATGGTTCAACATGCAAATCAGTAAATGGAATATAGCACATAAAAGAATAAAAAACAAAAATTACATGATAATCTCAATGGATGCATGAAAAGCCTTTGGTAAAATTCATCATCTTTTTATGATAAAAATCTGAAAAATATAAGTGTAGAAGGATCATACCTCAACATAAAGTCTCTACATGACATACTTATGGCCAATATCATACTGAACTGGGAAAAACTAAAAGTATTTCCTCTAGATTCATGAATGAGGCAAGTTCATTCTCACTACTTCTATTTAATATGGTTTTACCACAGCAATCAGCCAAGAGAAAGAAAGAAATGGGATACAAACAGAAAAGAAAGAATTCAAATTGTCCCTGTTTGAAGATGATATGGCTGTATACTTTCAAGAACCTAAAAACTCCACCAAAAGACTGATAAATAAATTCAGCAATACAACAGGGATATACAATATGCAAAGATTAATGTATTTTTAAAATACACCAATAAGCTCACTGAAAACAAAATCAGGAAAACATTCCCGTTCACAATAGCCTTATAAAAAGTCTACAAATAACCAAGAAGGTAAAAGACCTCTTCAATGATAATTATAAAACACAGAAGAAAGAAAAAGAAGATACTAGAAGATGGAAAGATCTCCCATGTTTGTGGATTAGGAGAATTAACATTGTTTAAATGGCCATACTGCCAAATGTAATCTACAGAATCAAGCCAATTCCCTCAAAATGCCAGTGTCATTTTTTCATAGAACTAGAAAAAAATCCTAAAATTTATTTTGAACCACAAAAGACCATGAATAGTCAAAATAATCCTGAGCAAAATGAGAATGCTAGGGTCATCATAGTACCTAATTTTAAATATTCCTTAGAGATATAATAACAAACACAGCATGGTATTAGCATAAAAACTGACATATAAACCAATGGAATAGAATAATAACAAACACAGCATGGTATTAGCATAAAAACTGACATATAAACCAATGGAATAGAATAGAGGACCCAGAAATAAACCCACTCCTGTACAGTCATCTGATTCTCAATAAAGTTGCCAAAAATATAGGCAGCCTCTTTAACAAGTGTGCTGGGAAAATGGCTGTCTCCCAGTAGAAGACTGAAACTAGATCCTTTCACCTTGTACAAAAGTCAACTCAAAGTAGATCAAAGACCTCAATGTAAGCTTGCAACTTTGAAGCAATTAGCAGAGTGAAGAGGCAACTTACAAAATGGGGGACATCTTTGCTAGCTGTTACAGAAGATTAGTATCCAGAATGTGTTAGGAATTCAGCATCAAAGAACGAGAAAAGGGCAAATGAACTGAATAGATGCTTCTCAGAAGAACAAATGGCCAATAAATATATGAAAAAAAAATTGTTCATCATCTTTAGCCATCAGGGAAATACAAATCAAAGCTACCTTGAGATTTCACCTCAACCCAGTTGGAATGGTTATTATCAAAAGAGAAAAAAAGCATAAAAGTTAGGAAAAGCTGGTAAGGATGTGGAGGAAAAGGAACCTTTATAATATACTGTTATTAGGAATGTAGACTAGTACAGCCACTGTGGAAAACACTATAGAGGCTCCTCAAAAAACTAAAGAAAACTACCATATGATCCACCTATAGACTCCTAGATGGATGTATACCTGAAGTAAATGAAGACAGCATATGAAAGAGATACATGCATACCTCTGTATACCTATCTTAATTGTGACTCTATTCACAAAAATCAATTTATGGGATCTGCCTAGGTGTCTGTCAATGGACACTATACACACATACACATTGGAATATTATTCAGCCATGAAGATTGAAATCATGTCATTTGCAGGAAAATGAAACATGTTAACCAAAATGAGCCAGATATAGAAATACTAGTGTTGTATTTTTTCATATATGGAAACAAAGAAAGAAATAACCTATAAGTAGAATAGAAACTATTAGGGAAGAGGGAGAAGGGGGGTCCAGGGTAAGGGTGAAAGAAAGTAGGGTAAGAGATAGTTCTAGATAGGTAAATGCAGTTAAGAGAGGATGTGTGCATGTATGGAACTATCCCAGTGAAACCCACCAACTTGCATAGTTAATATGAGTTAATATTTATAACAAAGTTTATTTTCAAACCATTCTAGTGGTTTGAAAATAAAAGGTACTATTCCATGGCTAAATTGCATTTATCTAAGAAATTAAATAACAAATACACATAAATTTATAAATTTTTGAGTCTAATTTACCATGTTAACTTATTATAGGAGAAAAATTATTATTCTCAAAAGATGCCAAAAATTCTATAGACTTTAATAACCATTTATGATAAAATGTAGAAAAAAAAGGCATGATTAAAGATATTTTTCAACAAGTGTCATTCAAAATTTTGAAACACTAATAGTTTCTTTTGGGGAAAGATGCCAGTATTTTTCACTTAACCTTCTTATATGCACAATTTTTCCCCCAAGAAGGTAAAAATATTTCAAGAGGAAGATACTAAAATTACATTCTCATTACTTTGAAGAAGGAGACATGCTTCTTAAGGCTTAATACTTTGATTTCATTAAAATTCATAACCTTGGTCATCATGTGTATTCACAATAGATATAAACCACCCAATCACTTAGAATCTCTATACTATAAAACACAAACTTCCTCATGACACATATGATTCAATATAATTGTGTAAAATATTTGAATAGATACATACTGGTGAAGAAACCTAAATGACTAATACTGACCTATAAAGATATTCAACCATAATTTCTACTAGAGAATTACAAATAAAAAGCACAGTTTACTCATTCAGTAGACTGGCCAAATTTTAAAAACATGAAAACCCCAAATTTGAGCAAAGGTGTAGAGCAAGAAACTAAATTTTAATTATTTAGGTATAAGTTTATACAAGTTATTTAGAAAACACTTCGATTCTACCATTTAAGTTAAACATGCAAATCTCCTATGACCCAGCAACTATACTCTAATACACATCAAAAGTTATTTACCAAAATTGCTCAGAACAACAAAACATGTGAGTAATTTTAGCATGAAGGATTTGTTATATTCATACAATAAAAGATTTTATCAGGGAAATGAATGGATTATAATAAAACTTGAGATGAAGGAAGTGAAACAAGTGTCAGTGAGGAATGTATATGATGAACTCTTGGAAATAATGTTCAAATGCAATAAAAGCTAAATAATACATTATTTATGTAAACCTAATTATGTGATCAAAAACCATAAAGACAAAGTAAGCATAAGCTGGAGGTTTTTTTGTAGGGAGGGAGGGGCACACAGAGATGCCTTTAAGGAAGGGCAGTGTTCTCCCAGATTATCATATCCTTAAATTGTATAATGTTTAAATTTTATTTTTAAAAAAATTTAATAGACAAATAATAATTACATGTTTGTGGAATACAATGTGAATGATATACAAACACATATATGTACATATGCATCGTGGAATCATATCACGGTAATTAACATCACTCACCTAATGTAATTTTTTTAGTGAGGACATGCAAAAATTTTCTCTTTCAGAAATATTGAAACAAACAGTACTGGTAACTACTCTGTACAGTAGATCTTCTGTTGGCTCACTAAAACTTTGTATTCCTTGTTCCTCATCTCCTCATCCCTGGGCTGCAGTTTCTATAACAAAGCATCAGCCACCAACTGCCTTTACTTTATTATTATTAAGCTATAATTATTTAAACAATTAATATTTAAATTAAATGATTATGAAAATATACAACTTTTTTGATTTTTCTAGATTAGGAATTAAAAGCTGTGTTTTCATTTATTTTAAACTTCTTTGAGCTTTAGTTTCTTCATTTCTAACAAGAGTTACTCTAAAGATCACTAAATTTGAGATACCTTTTGGCTCTAACATTCCATTATAATATGAAATAAACATATAGCTTAGACAGATGATAGGAGGTTCCATTTGGATAAATTGCTCTTTATATAATGGATTTGGAAGGAATCCCAGAAATAGTTCCTTAAATCCACAATCTGACATCACTGTATTTTTTTAATTATCAGTTTTATAAAGATTTAAGCCACTATTTTTAGGTCTCTTACCTTCATTTCATAGTACACTAACACAATAAAGTAAATAATTTTCTTGTATTTATTGTGGGTTATTAAAGTTACTGGAAGAAAGGTCTTCTATACTCGTTTTGCTACGTACTTTGTATGGCTAAGAATTGTGTTGAATTTAGTGCGTCAATCCAGGAGCTTAACTTGAACTATAAATTTAAAGGATCTCCATGAATATAGACCCTCTTAATTGTAAAACTGTTAAGAAATTTGTATAATAGTGAAGGAGTTCAAGTATATTCATATAATGCTCCCCCCATCCCCAAAATAAAAAAAGAATTCTGCTTGTTCAAATTCTAACTCAATTGGGGAAGAAAATGATAGGGAAGATTCAAATTGGAAAAATCCCTTTTAGTGTTCCTCCAAAACCTTTAATATGTTTTTTTCCCATAGAACAAAGTACTCCTCGTGATAGAAGAAAAGGCATATTTTTATTTATTTATTTAGTGGTGCTGGGGATCATACTTGGAGACTTAAGCATAGTAGGCAAGTACTCTACCACTGAGCCACATTTTCAACTGAGAACATGTGTGTTTAAAAAGTATTGGGAAGTGGATATAGGCCTGCTGAGAAGTATATTTTAGGAAGCCTCCTGTATTTTTCCAAAACATCTCTGCATATCCTGCATTCTATACCTCAATATGGCAATG
Source organism: Callospermophilus lateralis (assembly GCF_048772815.1). Taxonomy (NCBI): domain Eukaryota; kingdom Metazoa; phylum Chordata; class Mammalia; order Rodentia; family Sciuridae; genus Callospermophilus; species Callospermophilus lateralis. Next base: position 1,822,705 of record NW_027510486.1, on the reverse strand, counting down.
TTAATCTTCATGAGAAAGTATTTTACATAAATTACTGGTAAAATTACCATCTGTCACCTCCATGTTCAAGGAAAATTAGCAGTTAAGTAAACATACCATGTTAATCCTTTGACTTTGAGTTCTTCATCACACTGCTGTGTGTTATTGATTGTGTGCATATTGCACTGTTAAGAATACTTGGCCCAGGATGCAACAAACCTGGGTTTGGATCTGATTTTGCCACTTTCCCAGAGTATCTCACTATGTAAGTTGCTTGGTCTATTTCTGGGCTTCGAATCTTTGCCCAGTTTTCTATACTAAGGCAATATCCAATCACATTGAAATTACTTCAAATATATTTTTCACAATATAATGCTTTGCATGTGCTAGCAATACCAAACCACCAATGTTGATTTTCTGCCATTCTTCAATATCCTGTTCAAATGTTAACCCTATTGCCATCAGTTCTGTCCTTTGTTTCCTTAGAGCTTTGTTCATGCCTGAGTTTTGCATTTATTCCATGTTGTTGTAATTTGCCCTATTTTCATACTCATATTCACCTCACTAAAATCTTCACTGTGGCTTACTACATCTGCACTCTTTCTCTGTGCCTGTGTTTATCCACTATAACAATAATGTATTGATGATTTGTTTTGAGGCAAGCACTGTCACTCCAAGCACTTGAGATTCAGAACTGTGTAACCCTTCACAGAGTTGTCAATTCTAATGAAGGGAATAGGCTGACAAACAATAAATAAGAAAAGTACCAGTAAGTGAAAAATTTGGAGAAATTTGGTTGACCAATTTAGACTGAGTGATTAGAAAAGGCATTACTGAAAGGGTAATATTTAAGTTCAATCTAAATAATGAATCAATTCTAAGATTTTTTTTTTAAAAATTATCATTTCAGGTGGAAGAAATTTCTGTTGAAAAGATCCTAGGTGAGGAAAACAGGTTAACATTTCCTGGGAACAGAATTTAATCAACTGTGAGCAAGGGGGAGAGTTGGACTACATGGGGTTGGAAAGGAACAGATCAACTGGGGCTTTAAAGGGATAAGAAGTTTATATTTTATTCTGGGTTTAAAAGTATTCCAGGAGGAAGTGTTAGCTGGGACACAACTGGGTCTGATTTTTATTTTATAAAAATTACCCAGATTATTCTATAAGAATGGATTAGAGGAGAGAAGGTATTGAAGCTCCTATTATGAAGCCATCACAGTTGTCCTGGACAGAAGTGGACTAGGGTGGTGATAAAGAAGATTATGTGAAGCAGAACAGACATTTGGTTATGTTAACAGGGTGAAATTTCTGACACTTACTGATGAAAGATATAAAATCAAAGATAATGACTGAATTCATTATTATATAGGCAACTCTAATAATTATTTATTCATACATCAATTTTCTCAATAAGACTATGAGTTTTACTAGGATTATGACCATATATAATTAATATTTGTACATGCAGTTTCTTGCATAATATATTGTCAATTCTAGATGCTAAGTAAATCTTAGGAAAATTTCTCCATAGCATGTTTTTATTATTACATGTACATAATGATTCTGAATTCTGAAATATTTATGTACTATAGTCATGACAACTGCAAAGGATAAATAGGGACTATCTGATTAGAATGGTTTGTTTCATTAAAGTAAACTTCATTATGACAAAAGGAGAACACTAAGAGAACAGAGTATATTCTTTAAGTAGTACATAAATAATCATGTTTTAGTAAAAATCCTTAAGACTATCCACCTCAAATGAAAATCACATTTTGTAAACATGCCACCAATTCCATCCAATTTTTATTATGTAAAGAGCATACTTTTTTGGAGATAGATATAAAAAATTGTATGCCAGTTTCTTAAGATTCTTATCAGGTATTAGAATTAAAACTTATTTTGAAAAGATTAACAGACCTTGTTTGAGCAAACACCCCAAAATTTATGATTTGATAAAATGAATCCCATGCAGTTTTGCATAGAGGATTTAATTCTCAACTAATCTTTGGTAGTTCCTTGGAAACATACTATTACGACACATAAGAAGAATTCGGTGACTAATATTGCTTGATTTTTTTTTTGACAAAAATTTTATGTATTGGGGCTAGGGTTGTGACTCAGCAGTAGAGTGCTTGCCTAGCACCTGTGAGTTGCTGAGTTTGATCCTCAGCACCACATAAAAATAAATAAATAAAGGTATTGTATTCAACTAAAATGTAAAAAAAAATAAAGTATTTACTTAAAATTTTTATGTATTTATGGTATATAATATGATGTTTTTACATTGGAAATATAGAATGGCCAACCATCTAATTAAAATATAAGTTATGTTGCACTTAACAATTTTTTATGGTGAGCACAATTAAAATCTAATCTCATCAATTTCCAAATATATAGTACCTTGTTATTAACTATAATCACTATGCTATACAGTAGGTCCATAGCACTTATTCCTCTTATCTAATTCAGATTTTTTAGGCTTTGACCAACATTTCTTCATCTCCACCTTCACCAGCCTCTGATGACCACTATTATACTCTTGTTTCTCTGGATTTTTTTTCTGTATTGTATATATTAGTGAGATCATGCATTATTTGTTTTTCTGTGCCTGCTGTATTTCATTTAGCATAGTATCTTCCAGGTTCATATTGCCATAAATGACAGAATAGCCTTCTTTTTTAAGCTGCATTGTATGTGTGCATGTGTATGTACATATATACATACATGTATGTCTTACTTATAAAACATATATATGTTTATATATGATAAAGACATATATAAACATTTAAATCTATGTTTTATATATGTTTTTATACATGCACTCACCCATATATAAAACATTTCCTTGATACATTTATTCATCCATTCGTAGGTTGATTCCATATTTTGGATATTGTGTATAATGCTGTACTGAACATTGGAGTGCAGGTATCACTTTGACATATTTATTTCATTTCTTTTGGATGTATAACCATAAGTAGAAATAATGGATTGTCTTTAAATTTTTGAAAAACCTCTGTACTGTTTTTAATAAAGATTGTATTAGTCTACATTCCCGTTAACAGTGTATAAGGATTCACTTTTCTCCACATCCTGAACAATATCTGCCATCTCGTCTTTTTGATAATAGAAATATTAACAGGTGTGAAGTTACCTCACTGTAGTTTTAATCTGTGTTTTCCAATTATTGATGTTGAGCATTTTATTATATAACTGTTGGTCACTTATATGTCTTCTTTTGAGAAATTTCTTTTCAGGTACATTACCCATTTTTAATTGGGTTATTTTCTTGCTATTGAGTTATTATGGATATTGCCCCTTATCAAATATGTTCTTTAAACATATTTTCTCCTATTCTGTAGGTTTTCTTTATTTATTATTTCCTTTGCTGTGAATAAGATTTTTAGTTCAATGTAATTCTGTTTGTTTTAGTTTTTGTTGCCTATGATCTTGTGGGGGGGTTAGTATTTGGAAAATCATTTCTCAGAACATTGTCAAGAAAAATTTGTCTTTTTTAAAGTATTTTTACAATTTCAGGTCCTACGTTTAAACATTTAACCTATTTTGATTTGATTTTTGTAAATGATTTTGAGATAAGGTTCCAATTTCATTTTTCAGCACGTGGATATCTAGTTCTCATCATTTATTACAGAGGTTGTCCTTGCCCTGTATATTTTGACACCTTTGTTAAAGATCCATTGATAATAAATGTGTGGATTTAATTCTGAACTTTCTGTTCTGTCTCATTTGTGTGTGTGTGTGTGTGTGTGTGTGTGTGTGTATAAAATCTTTTTTTTTCTTGTGATGGTGGTGGTGGTTGTTATTGCCAGTACCATGTAGTTTTACCAGGTTTTGAGACCAGATAGTGTGTTGCCATCAGCTGTGTTCTTGCTCAAGATTGCCTTCGCTTTTTGGGATCTTTTATGAATAAATGTGAATTTTACAATTGTATTACTATTTCTGTGAAAAATTTCATTGCAATTTTGGTAGGGATTACATTGAGTCAGTAGAATGTTTTTAGTAGTATGGATATTTTGGTATTAATTTCTGTGATCCATGAACATGAGAAGTTTTTACATTTATTTTTGTCTTTTCAATTTTTTCTCATATTTCATATTTTTTTTAGTTTTACAAAGATCTATTACCTCTAGTTAAATATATTGCTGAGCATTTTATTTTTTAATGCTATTATAAATGGGATCATTTTCTTGATTCTTTTCTAGGCAGTCTGTTACTAGTATATAGAAATGCCACTGGGTTTTGTTGGTTGATTTTTGCACGCTGCTTACTAAATTTATTTATTAGTTCTAACAGATTTTTGGTTGAATCCTTAGGATATTTCATGCATTAGATAATGTCAACGGCAAACAGAGACAAGTATACTTCTTCCTTTTTCCTATGTGGTATCTTTTATTTATTTTTCTGGCTAGGACTTCCAGTAAGTACTAGGTTGACTAGAAGTAGTGAAAGGAAATATCTTTGTCTTAGAGGAAAAATTTTCAACTATTCACCAGTGAGTATGACTTTAGCTATGAAATTCTCATACATAACCTTTCTTAAGGTGAGGTATATTACTTCTAGTCCTAATTTGTCAAGAATTTTTTTAATCATTAAAGGGTATTGAATTTAGTCAATTTCTTTTTCTGTATCTGATGATATACCCATATGGTTTTTGTCCTTCATTCTGTTGGTGTAGTATAGCGCATGATTGATATATGTGTGTCAAACTATCTTTGCATCCCAGGGATAAGTCTCACTTGATCATAGTGAACGATTCTTTTAATATGCTGTTGAATTTGGTTGGTTAGTATTTTATAGAGGGTTTTTGTATTCTGTGTTCATCAGGATTATTGGATATAATTTTCTCTTTTTTATTGTTTTATTAGTATATTACAGTTTTACATAATAGTGGGGTTCATTTTGACATAAACATATATGCATGAAATATAATTTGCTCCACTTAATTCCTCAGTGCTTCCTCTTTTCTTTCTCTTCTCCCTTCCACATAAAGAAGAAAGAAATTATGGCATATTTCTGGTAAATGGATAAAACTGGAGAACATAATGCTAAGTGAAGTAAGCCAGATTCAAAGTCAAGGATCAAATATTTTCTCTCATATTTGGAAGCTAAACCAAAATAAAAGCAGGGACCCCATGAAAATAGAAGGGAGATGAGTAGAACACAGGAAGTGTATTGAAGGATAGGGAGGAGGGACAGGAAAAGGGATGACCAGTGGAATAAAATTGACCAAATTATGCTAGGTATATATGTGAATATACGACAGTGAATTTCACCTTTGTATTTGTTTAGAAATTTGTTTCTTTTGTTATCCAATTTATCAGTTTAAACTTGTTTATGTAGTCTTTTATGATCCTTTGTATTTCTGTGGTGTCAGTAGTAATTTCTCACCTTTCATTCTATTTTTATTTGAATATTTAATTTTTAAATTTTTATTTATTTTTTTAGTTAACCCAATAAAAGTTTGTAAATTCTACTAACTTTTTCACAAATCAATTCTCAGCCTTATTGGTTTTTTGTTTTCCTTGTGTGTATTTATTTCTACTTTGACCTTTATTTCATTCTTCTTCTCACTTTAGTTGTCTTCCTTTTCTAGTTCTTTAGGTTGTTTATTGAGATACCTATTCTGTTTTATCATAAGTGCTTATTGCTAGAACCTACTTCATAGAACTACTTTTGTTGCATCCCATAAGTTTTGGTATATTGTGTTTTCAATGTTATGTATTCTCAAGATACTTTTTGATTTATTCAGGAGTGTGTTATTTAACTCATAGGTATTTGAATTTTCCAGTATTATTTACTGTTACTTATTTCTAGCTTTTTACTTCTTTATACTGATTTATGGCTTTATACTTTATACTTATGATTTTGTTAAGACTTCTTTGATGGCCTAACATATAATCTAGCCTAGAGAATGTTATCTGTGCTTGAGAAGAATGTAGATTCTCCTGCTTCTTGATGGCATGTTTTGTATATTTTCGTTAGGTTTCTTTGGTTTAAAGGATAGTTTACAAGTATAGTTCAAGTCCAATGTTTAAAGCACCCATTCTGGCACTCAAAATTCTTGATCTTCTTGCCTATAGCTCTCTCATATTTCTACAAATACCCTTGTTCCAGCCATTCTGAACTTTTTAGGTATTATTTCTCCAAAACCTGTTTCATATCTTTATGTTTCTGGAATTGTGTTGTAATAGAGGCTTTAAAATAATGAATGAGTTACAGTGAATTATGAATAAATAAAAATAATATGCCAAATGATGGCTTTTCTCAGTAATGTTAAGTGATTTATATAATCTTGTTTAATCTTCAAAATAACCATATAATTACATACTTTATTTTTTGCCATTTTGCAGGTTATAAACCCAAATTGTAGAGAGGCTAAATAACTTGCTGAAAGTTAGCACAGCAGCCAGTATACAGTAGAGTCAGGTTTTGGCTCTAGGAAGCCATTAAGATTTATTCTCCCTCTAGGAATAAATTAATGAAAAAAATATAGTCATGCCTATTCTTGTTTCCTTTGCTTTGAATAACTTTTCCTTAGTTCACATTTGCCCAACTCAGGCTTTTTTTAAGGCTCCGTTTGGGCATTTCTTTTTCCTGCTCTTGACTACCTATGCTATTATAAATTCTCTTCCTTTTAGCATTTTGGATTTGCACCATACAATATTTGTTTGATTTTTTGATTTATGGACTCTATAACATATTTCATGTATTTTTACATCCCTAATATCCAATATATAATAGGCATTTTATATTGGAAAATCAAGAAATAAAAGCTGTGGTGTGACTCCATAGTATAAAGAATAGGCATAAAAATGTTTTGGCAATTTTAGTAGATGAAGAATTTATGAATTAAATGTAATGTATCTCATTTAAGAGTAATGACAAAAATTATAGGAGTCAAGTGATACTGTGTTTTAAATTGAGTGATGACTGCAGTTTTAAACTCGGAATCACATAATGGTGTAATGCATAGAAGTGGAAATTCTCTGAGCTCATTCTACATTTTGTTCCATGACCCACCATCCCTGATTTCATAAGAGGTTAAATAAAACTAGTGGGTCAAAAGCAAATATTTCCCTTTTATGTAAACTAGATATTTTGAAAGATTTTAACATAAATAATAAATTGCTATAAGTTTTCATATTTTTCTAGTAATCTTGTTTTATGATAGTCACTCATGGTATGTGATCTGTAGCTAAGATCAGCACATGCATTGCTAGCACTGAAGATGCAACAGCTTTGTAGTATTAGGAATCATTTGATTACAAATGGATGGGAAATGATAATTGCATCAAGCACATATTTCACATTGTAAAAAAAGTAAAAATAAAATGTGACATAGGGAAGATATGGAAATAGTGTCATAAAGAAGGAATGTATAAGGGAATACAATTTATCAGAACAAAAGATACATTTTTCAGCCTTCTTTGTTAAGTAATTCTGGTAACACTTTAAACAGTGTTTCTCAGAGTGTGTTCTCAGATACCCTGTGTCAGAGTTCCTGGAGAGCACATACTTGAGTCGTACCTTCAAATTATTGTTTCATAATGGCTTGATTAAAGCCTAGGAAACTACATTGTTAATAAGATACTATGAAAATTAGCACACTGAAATGTTAGATAGTCATCCAAGAGTTATGTTATGTTCTTCATTCAACAGTATAATTTGAGTATCTCCTATAATACTAAGCAGTGTTCTGAATGGAACATGTAAGATAACAAAGCAGAAAAAGAACTTTTTACTTTATGATGCTTTTATCTCTCAGGGAAACAAAGACAGGAAATAAATTTAATAAATAAATCATGTAGATATTTAGAGGTAGCTGGGTATATTGGCACATGCCAGTAATCATTCTGGGGAGGCTGAGGCAGGAGTATTCCAAGTACAAGGCAATCTGGTCAACTTAGAGTCTCTCAAAATAAAAATTTAAAAGGGCTGGGGGTATGACTCTGCAGCAGAGCTCTTGCTAAAATGCACAAGGTTCTGTGATTGATCCCCAGTACCAGTCCCTTCCCTGCCCACCAAAAAAGTTCAAAGGTATAAGTACTATGGAAAAATAAATACAACAGGATAAGGGAAATGAGGGGTATAAGAGACAAGGGTATATATAATTTAAAATAGTATTTTAAGTGTATATTTCATGGAGAATAAGACATTTGAGCAATAACCCAGGGGGCGGGGGGATGGCAAAGGTAGACCAGAGACAAAAATTTAGAAGGATATTATGTAATGTAGATGAGAAATAGATGTCAATTTGAAACTGATTGATGGAAGTTATGATGAGACCTGATCAGTTTATGGATCTATTTTGAAGATAATTCTCATAGATATTATAAAGAATATAATATTAAGCAAAGTCATGAGTGATTCCATGATTCTTCATCAGAGAAACTGGAAGGATGTAGTTGTCATTTAATTGATATGGGATTATAGGAAAAAGAGATTTTGACAAGAAAAACAAAAGTTTAGTTTCAAACATGTTAAGTTCACTATGTTTATTGTTTATACAAGTGGGATAGTGATTAGACAAATGCATAAAGAAGGCAAGAGAGAAAATCTGACTTGAGATATAAGTTTGGGAATCATCATCAGATTGATTGTGTAAAGCCTTTAGAGGTGACCAGATGAGATTACCAAAGGAGTGAATATAAATAGAAATGACAGTGGTTCAGGGGGACTGGAAAGTAGCAAAGGAGGCCAAGAAAGAGTGAATGACCAGTGATAGGACAGAAATCAGGAGCTACCACTTTATTTTAGCAGCCAAGTGAAGAAAGAATACCAAACACAGAGGCATAAGCAGTACTTTTGACATGTAAATTTAAAATAAACACTTAGAATTAACTACTGGATTTAGTAACAATGGAAATATGATCACAAAATTACTCAACAAGAGCAAATTTGCTGAAGCAATGAGGTAGAAGTTGTGATTAAAGCCTGAGTGGAGAGGACATGGAGACAAAAAGTACTGTCAGCTCTTTTTAATTTAATATAAAAAGGAACACAACTGGATATAGTACATGGGGCCAAGAGATAAAATATTTGTAGGATGTTGAGAAGATCTAGTAGAAAAAGAAACTATATTCAGAGGAGAAGCAGAAGAATTGTCAGAGAAGTCAGTGTTTGTGAGGAGCACAGGAATTCCTAGCAGGAACATGGGTAAGAGGGTAGATAAAGGTGGTAATAAAAGCTTGCAGAATTACTCTAAAAATTGCTTCACTTTTTTTCCCAATGAAATTAGGAAACAATATCAACAACTGAGAGAGAATGGGGGAGGTAGTTAGACTTTTTATGATACAAAATCATAAAACAGATTGAGAAAGTGAATGGATTGGAGAAAAAGTAGAGAGTGATAATAGTTGTTGTGGTTGGTTGGATATTGTCTAGACACGTGACACCTCATGTAGGCCTAATGAGTTACCTGCTGTTCCCACTTCTCTGCAGTTATTAACTCTGGCTGTACCCTGTGCTTAGAATGCTCTTCCATTAAGCCTCCTCACTGCTGGCATGTCTTGGTTCAAATGTCATCTTCATGAGACCTGTCCTGACCACACTGTTTGAAAACAAAAAAGTTTCTGGCCCCATGTTCCCCACCCTATTTTGCAAATCTATTTTATTCTCTTAACATCCATCACCTCCTATCATTCTATGTAATTTATTATGTTTCTTATGCCCTGCTATCCCCTACTCCATAGATATTTTATGATAATAAGGTTTTAATCTTGCCCATTGAATTTATTTCTCTGTCAGGCATCTAAAAATGTAATACAGTAAACATTTGAGTAAATATGTATTAAATGATTGAATTAAAAATTGATTCTTGTGTCTCTGATTATATAATTAAACAGACTGAATTCTGGAGAAAATTCTTATTATCTTGCAGGTAACATCTTTGAGGATAGTATTAGTGTCCCTTAACTGCTATTTAAAATTATTAGTTTTAGTAATTAGTTTTATTGAATGGATTTTATTGAATGTTGTTCAAGGTGTTTTCCTCTTCATTATGCATGGTAATCTAATTTAGTGTACTGGAACCTTAACGTTATCTCATCACCTAAATTTTGAAATGACATAAAAATAACAGTTTATTTCTGCTCTTTCACATACTTGATTTTTTTGGTTTGAGCTCCAAACTAACATACCCACATACTATAGCAGTCTGTACTTAAATATAGCTACTAACTGAATGCTTTGCACTTAGCAGGTGTCTATAAATATCCGCTGATTTAATTTATTGTAACACTAAAGTGTAGTTTCACTAACCTGTCAATGTTTACTGAACAATTATACAAAGAAATATTTAAATCAGCCTGCTTATTAAACTTGTAGCCTGAAGCATTATATAGATTTAAAAAAATTTAAAGATTCACAAGAAATTAACACATTTAAAAGTAATTTTACTATGTTTAAATTTGGTTAATTTAAAAGACTATATTTTTATCCAGTTCTCAAGATCTTAATTTTATTAGATTTGTTATCTTGGTAATCAAGAAGAGTTTCTAATGTGAGATAAATTTGGAGATATGGTAATTTCTCCTTCAGACTAAAGAAGGAATTCAGGTCTATAGATTTGTTTATTGTTTTGCATCAGTGCCTGCTAATTTGCTTAAGTAACAGGACTGCTGAGTGAGCATGAAAGAATAGTATTTCATCTTGCCTCTTCTCAGCTTGCTAGAGCAACACCGCTGGCCCCATTTCATCAGCACAGTCTTTATCATGAGCTTCTCCCCCACCTTTAAAATCGAATATTTTTTAAAAAATCAGAATCCTAAAATTTAATTAATGACATCTTCAGAGCTTTGATGGGGTGATTGTAATTAAATATTTGTGTAGCATATGTGTAGATCACTAAGGTCATTAGAATGTTGATAATAACGAAACTAGAGATATTTAGATTAAGTGCTGTAAATGCATTGACTGGTGAATAATTAAAGGAAAGCATACAATTTACCCCTTAGAGTAAAGACACATTCCTACCATGTAACTGGTTAATATGTTTAACTCTCATCCACGACACTGATTAGAATGTTATTTTTATAATTTGGGGAAGAAAACTTGCCATCAAGTCTATTCTCTATATTATTTTTCATTTATAAATAATCATTTTATATTTAATTGTATTTTAAAAATTAATATATATGATTAATTTTTATTTTAATGAATATGGTACTGCTTACATTTGAAGCAATAAACAGTTTCTTTAAATGAATTTTCTATAAAAATATGTATTTGAAGATAAAAATAATTTGAGAAACCTTATTGATAGCACTGTCAAGATCAGCAGGGAGCAACTTTGTTGTTTGAAATACTTATCTTGCAAACTGTTATGCTACTTTATAATTATGTCATAAGAATTAACAAAATTTAGTTTTTCTTGCAATTGATGACTAAAGGGAAAAATTAACTTATCCTGAGAATTATATATATTCTTGTTTTTTGAGAATAATGAAAATATTCTTATTTAAATATATTTTTATTTAAATTAATTTATAATTTATAATAAAATCATATAATCTATACTATGAAATTACATTAATGAATTTTTGTAAGATTTCTGATTATGTTTGGTTTGATTATTTATCATTCTAATTTCTAGGTTTTAAATTTCCTTTTGAAATAAAAGCAAAATGTTGGTTTATGTAAAAACCATCATTTAAAAGAAAATTCTTAAATTCCCTTAAAAATCTACCTACAATCTACTTTATGTTATATCTGTATTGCTCTCAATGTTATTAACAGTGTTATGTCTCATTACTTGAAAGAACAAACTAATTCTGCCAAAATTATGTCTTCCAGTTACCTAAAGATGCATGTTTGCACAATGATATAGGTAACAATTAATTAAGCAATGTTATAGCCCATCATATAGTCATAGCTTTTCAACAGAAATGTTTTTATAATTCAGAATGATTCCTACATTGAGTAAATTAAAATATTTTTATCTCTTTTACATGCTATGAGGTGCTCCAGAGTTATTAAAGTGATATGACCATGAACCAACTTCATTTGGGGCAAAAATTATTTTAGAATCAGAATTGCTCACCTGCCTTATGTTGCTTCAATGTGGAGAGACTGGGCTTGTAATTTTGATACACCAATATAACTATTGTCTCACTGTGATTGACCTGTAGTCAATGGTGTCTTCTAATACTTTAGCTCTAAGCTATGGTTCCAATCTCTAAAGCTACAAATAATGTTCTATTAATAAATAATTAAATGTAACTGAAGCACTCACACTACGTTTAAAGTAATTGATCACTTGCAAGGAGCATGTTGAAAAATAAAAAGTATTCTCTAAGTAGTACTTACATAAAACCAATATAAAAACACACACTTCTTCAAAAGCCAATATCTTTGTTTTGTAGAATGGTTCTAGGAATGCACACAAAACCACACACCAGTGTTGCTCTATGTTTTGTAGTTCACCAAAAGACATTAACATCAGAGACTGAGGGGCCAAAAGCATGTATGATCTATATTAATCTTGAGGAGAAACAGAAAAGTCTCTCATGCCTTCACCGGCTTGGGTTGAGGGGATACTCCTCTGTCCTCCAAAAGCACCCTGATGTAATGCTAACCACAAACCAATTACTTTAGATCATTGTTGCTTCTTTACTTGTATGTCTCCTGTACCAGATTGGAATATTAATAGCAATATTAATACCATTCACTACCTCTAGTGCCTTCTACAATAGTTAATTTGTTAATCAATGCTTGTTGATTGAATGGATAATAACAAAATATTTTTTAAATTTTATGACAATTTATTCATAAATTAACTCATTAAACATTTATAAGAATACTACATACTCCCATATTAATCACATTACATATAAGCACTATTGTTCATAATTTCAAGAAGAGAAGAAGGGATAAGGAGAGAAGGAAAGATAAAAGGAAGATTTTAAGGAAGAAAGGAATGAGAAAGAGGGAGCAAATCTCTAAACAGCCTTGTTTGCAGAACTAAATAAAATCTCTATATGTGTTTAGTTTACTAAACAAAATTAGTCAATACTTTTTGTTTATTATTAATTCATAGTAATAGCAAAGACTTAGCCCTTACCATATGCTAGGTTCTATTGTAATACTTGACATATTTTAATTTATATACACCAATGGTTTATCTGGGAGATACTATGAATATTACCATTTTACAGATTAATACACCGAGGCACAGAAATTTTGCATATCCAAGATATTACAGTTCAAGATATCACAGATAAAAGTTGGCAAAATAAATACTTTATGTAGGCAGTTTAGCTCCAGTTTCAATGTTCTTACCAAATTTATGGTATCTCCTCAACTTAAATTTGTAAGCATTTATTTAGCATGTGCATTTACAAGCTCCAAGTCACTTAGTCAAGCACTTGAGGCATATACTTGTCTTTGCCTTTGCCCTATGTTGTTGATTCCTTCACTGAGTACATGCTATCTCTTCTAGAACAGAAAGCAAGCACCTTGAGGTATAGAGTCCAAACAGGGCATGCACACTGTAAAAGTGCAGAGTCAGAAGAAATGTTTGAAGATAGCACAGCCATAGAAGCTACTATGGGGGAGACAAGGTGAGCTTGGCTTCAGGAAGATTTGAATATAGAGTAAAGTATGTATGATGAAATAAATGCTTTGCAAATTTGATTTTATAAATAATTATTTGAAAAACTATACTAAATGTTGGCTTGATGAAAGTGATAACAGGAAGAAAAGACACATGTTTCACACAGGAATGATCTTATCCCTTCTGACTGGGGGGGTTGGCTACTTCCCTCTCCACCTGATCACAGGTAATACCCTCATACCTTCACTGTCTACAGCATACATTGAAGCCAAGCTAGAATAAAGACCATTTGGTCCATGCCTCCATGCCTACCAAAGTGGAATCAGTCCGATTGCAAGATGACTATCATGGTTTAATAATGAGCTTTTCTTTCATTTTTTTCTTTTTAGTACTGGGGATTGAACCCAGAGCCTCACACAAGTAAGTGGTATACCACTGAGCCCCAGTCCCAGCCCTTGTCTTCCATTTTTCTATTTTATTTTTATTTATTTATTTTCTTTGAGACAGGGTCTTGCTAAGTCACAAATGCTGGCTTGGAACTTGGGATCCTCCTGCCTCAGTCTCCTGAGTAGTGTGAGTAAATATGTATGCTACCTCACCCAGCATGAAGGTAGTGTTCTCGGTGAAAAAGACTTATGATAACACAATCCCTCCTCTAAATATCTGTGCCTTTCCAAAGAAGTATATTTTACATTAAAAATTTGTTCACCTATATATGCACACATAGAAACATACAAAATCTTCTTTAGGCCTGGAATTAGCTTTCAGTCTCATAATCCTCTGTGCATTTGAATGATTAGATTCTGTCCTCCTGATAACATGGCTGAAGGTTGTGAAAAGCCAAGTTGTTCTGGTTACTGGTAACGCTCAGTATCTCCTCTCACCCATCTATCCGCTCTTTAGGCCTTGTTATCTCAATAACACATCTTGGCCTCTCTCCAGCTTGTATATTGTTTATTGATTGATGTGAATAATGTAGAAAGAATAGAACATTCTCTAAAAGTTATGAACAACTGATAAAAGAGGTTCTGAATATAGTGCAGCCAGGATCGGAATAAGCAAGAAATGGAAGGAGATAGATTACTGTGCTCCCAGCTCCCAGTCTGGGCTTGCAGCAGAGAACTGCTGGAGAAGTTTCCTATTACAGTTGACTTCCATAAGGATATTTTTCACATCAAAATCTCCAAACATCTACCATACAGATGAATCCTGTTGGTGAAACTGACAGGAAACCATTTAAAAATCAGTCTGTCTTACAAGTTAAATTGGAGAAGGATATGGGGCCAATATGTGGGAGAACATTAAAAATAAAGGCATTTCAAAACCTGAGTGTTTTATTAGAAAGAAGTCAGTTGAGCAAGGCAGAGATGATTTAAACAAGCGGATAAAGGAACAAGAGTGAAAAACTATGTGTCATAACTATTGCATTGAAGAAAATCTCTTCTTCTTCATCAAAATAGAGGACAGTGTGCTTGGGGAAAAATTTGGCAGTTTGGAAATATAATTAACAACCGTGTATGGAAATAATCTCTTGCTCTTGGGGAAAATTTATAGCGAAATGTTGTTTTTCAGAACAGACAATGGGGGATTGTGTTCTCAAATTCAGACATCTGTACAGGCTGGGTGAGAAGGAGAAATCTGCAGGCAGAGAAATCTGCAGGTAAACTGATATCCTGGATCCAGTCCCACATTTCTTGGGCACCTTCTGGAAGAAAAAATGGAAGGCACTCCTATTTGCATGGCCTCCCCGCCTGACCCTCTAAGTTTTCCAAAACAAACTTCTGGTCCTGTCAATTTTCAGCTTAAAATTTCCAATGCATCCCTGTTCCTTTCTGAATAATATTCAAACTTCTCAGCATATTATACAAAACCTGGTGAGATCAGATATCTCTGACCCTGGGGATCCTCTTCCCCATTATTGTTTCCTCTCATCCCCCTCTTATTCTTCTGCTCCCACCTAGAGACCACTTCCTCTGCAATGCCTTTCCCAAGATTTTCTGCTTACTTTAAAAACTGGGCCAGTACTCTTCTTATAGGCTTTTAAGAAATGCTACTTCTATCATACATATTTTCCACTAGTTTGAAAACTATAAAGAAGATGTAACCTGATCATCTCATCCCATATTTAGAATATTGCCTCCTACAGTTGAGGGTCAATAAGTACTGGTTGAATCAACTAAAATCAGAAGCTTTCTTGGAGACAAAACTGGGGGCCATTTGACCATAAAACCTTGGCAAATATTGTTCAGTGGCCTGAATGCAATTTGAAGATCTTTGGTAGAATTTGGAGCCCCTTTTTAGATATTGCCCTGAGGTTTTTTCACCACTACCTCAGAGTGGAAACCAAACAAAGCCACCTGTTGATTGTAAAACGGGGAGAGGGAGAAGGAGGATTGGACTGGGGTCCTGGTCCTTCTTCAACTGGACCCTCTTGCCACACTGATAGAAAAAGCAAGGTCCATTTCTATGGGGCTCTGTTATCCAATTGGAGGTAAACAGAGACATGAAAGTAGGCAATGAAAGATGTTTCTTATCTCATTTTTTTTTCAGAAATGAGAAGGCATGCATTTTTTTCTCTGCTTCAGGTACACTGGATGAATCTACTCTGAAGATCCAATATGAAATTTTGAACAGGGATAACACGCTAACAAAGCTGCATTCTAGGAATTTGGCTGAATCAAGCTGGAATTACACGGACCAGACAAGAGGCGATGAAAGAAGTTCAATATCCAAGAGTATTACAGGATGGGAATCAAGAGTCAGGCAGGGGAAATGTATGGCATTTAATAAGAATGGGCCTCCTTACAGTGATGCTGCCCATTAGTATGTAGGACACACTAGTTTAGATGTCCACAGAATTTTTCATTTTAATCTGAGACCAACTCAAAATCATTTCACATTAAGTCTTTCTATAATGTTCATTGGTTTCTTATTTCAGATGTGAAAATTCTTTATTAAAAGTAGCAAAATAAAATCGTTCATAATCTGACCCTAGGAAGGTAGCTGGCCAAGTACAAATTCTTTAACATGATGATCAAAAGCAAAGAAAGAAAAATAGGTTCACCACCACCATAATAACAAAATTAAAGTTCAATCAATGAAGTAAATATACCAACCTTTCCAAAGAATATCATTTAGAATTCACACAATGAATGAAATGCCAGATATAGAATACTTTAGTAAGTAAAGAATATTATTTGAAATATTTTAAAATAAAGATAAGCTTCAGTTATTTAGAAAATGTACTTAGTGCACAGAAATCTATTAGCATGTTAAACCCACAAGTTATGCTGAAATACATGGATCTCTTCATGAATGAGGATTCTAACAACCTCCAGCAATAAAGTGTTTTCAGAATTAAAGAAGGTGCTGTGGGAAAGAATGACATTGTTTCCAAAGATAGATAAGCCATTATGTAGGATGTAACTGCACTAAGAAAAGGGTATTCATTTATATTTCCTTCTGCAATCTAGCTCCTGGATATTCAGTTATATCCAGACTAGCCTTTCAAGAATGCCTTAAGATTATATGCAAACTATGGATAAAAGAAATTGAATTTCAAAACTATTTGTATCAACATCAGTATCCAATTGTCTTAACCTTTTAAGCCTTCTGAATACTACAGATTTATCACTCCCCCAGCTGTCCAAGGGTCTTCAAAAGATACTTTATCTCAATATGCAACATTTAGGTTCATTCACTGTAATCACTTCCTAATAGACATCACAGCTGCAAATTAAACTAAAATGGTGTTTAGAGATAACAAATCAATCGGTTAGATTAAAGGATATTTTCAAACAAGTATCAGAAAGCCTGATGAGGATGATAAAGAACTAGCTAGGGAGATTTGAAGGGATTAACTTACTCCTTGAAAAGGTACCTTGGATCTTGTAAAGCTTGGAATCTATTACCTTCAAGGCTCCCATGTAGCAACCCAGCAGCTGCAAGTTACTACTTAGTTTTACATAGTAAAGGTCAGGTAAAGAGAGCAGATTGCAGTAGGCATCAAAGGGACTGGAATGTGTTAAGTAGAAAGGACCCGGTGGCATTAATATGAGATCTTAAGGTTACTATCCATTTAACTAATTTAAATAAAGATCCTATGATGCTAAGTATTTTATTCCCACATGCCAGGAAGATTAGAAATGTTGCCCAAGGGCACTCAGCCTGTTGACTGGCTTGCCATTCATAGTTTCCAATCCTGAACTCATGCCAACAGGGAACAGATTTATACACCCACATAGCATCTGGAATGACACTTATTATTTTTTCTGGACACACACAGACACACACACACACACACACACACACACACACACACACCAATCACAATGATCTAAAAGAAACAGGAAAAAAAGGATACTTCACAGAGCAACTTTTACCCCCATTCAGAATAATGCTATTCAGAATAGTATAAAACTACAAAACAGAAAGCAACCTAAGTCCTGTGGTACTGAAGCCCATTTGATTAGAGAGAAAGTCCTTCAAATAAAGGCGGGAAATGCTACATTCTCTATTACCCATGACAATTGCTTGGCTCTTTCCAATATCCTGCCCCACTCACTACTGTTCTGTAAGTGAAGCTGAGATTGTATTTTAATCCCCATAGTCCTGAACAGAATATCAATAAAGGCATGGGAGAAAAGCACATATGTTCACCATCTGACTTCTTTTCGCAATTTAGTACAATGAGATTAATGCGGGGGAACCGAACTAGTTTTATCTTTCATTTTCATTGTTCTCTTTAGGTAACTCCTACAGCTACTTAAATTGTACTGCAATGTAGGTCAAAGGCACTATCAAAAGGTTTTTCTGCTAACAGAAGGGTCTGCTTTGAAGAAAGGAGGCAGGAAGGAAAGAAGCAGGGAGAGGAATTCCATCAGTTAGGGGACTGTGGAGACAGCAGATAAAGAACTTTCTCTTCCTGATGTTTGTGTCTGGAAACGTACCAAATAGCAGTCTTCTATTCCAGGCTGCCTCTTTTAAACACGTAAACTTCTGTTTAAGTGGCACTTAGATACAATAAACAGTTTCATTGACTAAGCATTGGTACTCTGGATTACATCTCTCTCCCAAGAGCCCCAAGGTCCTATTGGTTGCCCTTACTTTGAGCTCAGATGTTGAGTTTGCAGATACATTCAAGAAAAGTGGCTTCTCTGGGCTGATGATTTCTGGCTGGGGTTTTGTGAGCTTTTCACTGAGACATAAAACTGAGGTCCTGACCACTCAGAGTCATTAAGGCTCCCTGGAAACTTTCTGCAAGGATAGTGATATTAAGAGCAATTGCCCTGGCCAGATTCCATCCCAAGTAATTGCATTCTATCAGGCAGTTTGCAACAAAGCCTCTTCCCATTCAGTCTTCTCCAGCTTCTCTGCCAGTAATCCACTGGCAGCTGAGGTCCAACTACTTTTGGGTCAAAACAGAGTTTCTGTAGTAAAGTCAATTGGAGAATATATACAGTGGGTTACAATCACCACAGGCTCCTTTGTCATCTGCAAACTGCCCCTTTGGTTTGCAATGTCAAAGCATTCTCTAAGTCTTCTTATTTTCCAAGGTCTAGCTCCAACCTCTGTTCTTACATAGAGTTCTCCAAAATCCTGACCTGTTGAAATCAATCACATCCTCCCTATGTTTTCTCTAAACATAGTATAATTCTTAAATATTAAATTCAGCTCAGTAAGTGCACATCCACTTGTGTTCATGACTTCTTGGTCCTCGCTCCTATGTAATGAGTTAACAGAGTATGTGTTATTATTTGAATTCATGGCTAAAGGAAGAAAGACACTCGAAACGGTATGATTTTGAGTGTATGTGAGAAAAGAATATCGTCAAGACAGAGCAATCAGATGTCTTTTGTTAGCTGGGGTAGTAATTAAAATCAGGAGTTTGCTGCCTTATTCCCACTGAGAGGTCTTTGCTCTCCTTTTAAATTCCCTCTGCTCTAGAGATAGCAATTTCCTTGCACACATTTGGGGAAACCAGGTCAAAACAGTGACTGCATGGTGTAAGTCTCAAAGAATCTGATTCCTACATTTTTTTTTGTCTCCATCTTTCTGTTTCTTTGTCATTTAAGTAAAGTCTCTTCCATACAAAACCCATCCTTCTTTCCCATGGTAACATTTTCCTAAAGAGTTGTCTTGGAAATAACTATAATTAAATTGATCCTGTGCACATGAACCTTATTTTACAAATAGCATAATGTCTTTTCATAAATGATTGCATTTTACTCTTTTAATAACATCATAAGAGGCAGAATTTGTACTTTCTCATTTTCCAGATGGAATAACAAATTCAAGATTTCACTACTGGTTCTGAAATGAACCAGTAAACTGGGAAAAAAACCCACAAAGGTTCAAATATCTTTGGAGTTCATTTTCTCTAAAATTGGACTCAGTAGTATAGACCCACTAGACTATATATACTTCCCTAATTTGAGATCACCTACTCCATGCAGGAAAAAATGTCACAATAGCAAGTGTCCACTATCTTCCATGGAAAAAGACTGGAAAAGATATTTTCTGTGCTTCCAATTGTATTTTGAGTTTTTCTTCCAAAGACATATCAGGATAAAATATTTTATGGATTCCAAGTTTAGAAAAGGCAAATCCTTATGCTAGATAAAAATCCTAGAGTCCAGTTCTGCAAGGTTAGTTCTCAAGAATGTTAGCCACATACTTTGGATGTGTTGTGTCATTTAACATTGACCACAACCCTCACCCATGCTATGGTTCCCACTGCATAGGGACACAGATCCTAGTACCACTCATGTATCAGAGTCATTGAGGCTAGGATTTGAGTGGAGGTTGGTGCCTCCAGGGCTACATTCAACCAATCTTCAGCATTGAGTCAGGACAGATAGGAGGGAGCTTCCATCTCCCCCAGCTCATTCAATCCATTCCCCTTTGCCTCATAACTATGCACAAGCTGATACTTCTTGTTTTCCCACAAAATGTTAAAGCTAAGTCAGAAGAGGAAAAGGAAATAAAAAGGATATTGAACTTGTTCAGAGAAAAGCTGAGGACGTCTTATAGCAGTTGTCCATTTTACTGCTGGTTGTAAAAGAAACAAGATGTGGGATTCAAGTCAAGTCATCAGACTTAGATTCAGTCTTTGCATGATCTTTTCTGTCATAGTAAAGGCATCTTCTCCTTCTCTTATCTATTGGGAGGTGCTTGTGGGAATTAGAGAGATATATAATTCAAAAATAAAAACAATCCCCAACTAAAAGTCTCTTCCATATCCTTAAACACCGGAAGTGAAGTTTGACCTTGGGCTTGGCACAGGGCCAGAAGGTGCTGGGGTTGAAGGAACTCACTCACTCTTCTTTTTGGCTGAGATGCTCTACAGCCAGGCTGCCCTTTTGAGAAAACAGCATGATCTGATCTTCCCTGGTCTCCCAGGAAGGCTCTCTCATCATGCCAGGATCCCCTGCTAGCCCTGTTGAATTCCACTTGTCACTGCAGGAACTTGAAAGACATGACAGCCAAATTGCAAAATAGAGATGAGCAATAGTGCATTTTAACAGTGTTGGAGCAGAGATGGCTGAGCTGCACAGTACAGTGGAAGAAGCTGCAAAAGGGGGCATCGGCTGGTACCTGCATCAGCACTGAGTCAGGACAGATAGGAAGAAAGACACTCAAAGCTGTATTGATCCATTGGCTCTACAGTTTCACAGCCTCTGCTAAGAACATTTGCAGTCTACCTGGTAGGCTGGCAAATGCTCCTTGCTCCCTTTTAAAAGTAGAGAACCATCTTCTGTACATTCATGTCTGTCTCTTCTTGAAAAGGAATCTTTTTATTCCTTTGTGTTTTGTTATTTCACTGTTTGTGTGCAGTAGAGGGGAGACACTGGTTATGGAATAAAAAGTGTCTATGTTTAATACCATGTTTCTCTTTTTATTGAGTGGTGGGGAGGCTTCAGGGTCATGATAAGTAATAGCTCACACATCCAAGCTGCCTTAAAATGACACTTTTGGGGGCTAGGGATGTAGCTCAGTGGTAGAGCATTTGCCTCACATGCATGAGGTTCTGGGTTATATCCCCCAGTACTGTAAGAAAACAAACAAACAAATAAAAACTGAGAAAACTGCTCTTTCAGTCGTCCCAACTCAAAGCAGTAACCCCCCACCCCCCTTTACTCATCTTGCAGGTAATTACACATGTTAGAACTCCTTCCCAAATCTTTTTTTAAATGCCTGCATTTTGTTTTGTTTTGTTCCTTTTTCTCTCTCAAGGATTCTTTGAAGTGGTTTGTATCTAATAGGTCTGTGTGGGACGCCTGTGTTTCATATCAAGACAGAGCTACTTGCTGTGCAAAGGAATGAAGTTAGAACCCTAGAACAATGGAGTGGAACTCTTAAAAAACAAAAATTCCAAGAAACCCTTCTCCTTGAGCTTAACAAATGTCTTTGAAAACAACTCTAATAGTAGCCTCCTAGGTCTATGTGCAGTTCAATTGCCATCAAGCATTCTGTGCCATGTAGTGACTAAGAATTATTAATTTCAGCCCCAACTTCCTTCATTCCTAGGGGAAAGATCAAAGAGGCACCTGTGTTTTCCTAAGCCACTCCTGAAGTCTTCAACCTTGCAATTCCTTAAATTTCAAAGATAATATGAGCACCTCCAAAGTGCCCTCTGACCACACCCCACCCACCCAAGAAGTTAAATGTAAAATGCAGTTGTGTTTCTGGGAGAGAAATAACAAACCCTGAATTTTATGTAAACGGAAAGAATGAAGAGAAAGGCTCTAACTTCAAATCAAATCTTGCACTGTCCAGTAGAGGGCAGTTGGTTCCAAACACAAAACTTCAATATTTTATACTTGCATCACCAAAGCAGAAAGCCTTAACAATTTGTTTAATTTTTGTTTTTTAAAAAAATGCAACTAAGGGTTTCACTGAAAAAAATGACCCCTCCCTGCAAGCACACTTCCATGCTCAGCAAAATATAAAATGCAGGTTCACGGAGCTTCTAGATCAGTTATAAAAAAGAGGCCCTCAGAGCCCACATGGTAACATGCTTCCTAGGTGTTTCTTCTGTATGCTGAGGTTTAAGAGCCTCAATAGCAAGTTGGCTTCTCCATTCCCTAATTCTTAAAAGGCACCTGGACATCCATGTATATTGGATTTTCATGTACATTGGGAAAAGCCAGAGATATCAAAACACTCCAGCTATAACTATATGGCTTAAAAAACAGCTGTCATTACTGCTTGTTTCACTGAACTGATGCTGTTATCTCCCACACATCTTTGCAGGGGAATAAAGGTGGCCTTAGGGAGAATGCACTCTGTAGCAAATGCCTGGGGAATATGAATGTTGACAAATAAGCTTAGGGAAATCTCTCCATTCCAAGTCCTCGTGCAGTTACCAGTTACACGACCTGGACAATCCCTCTCCAAACTTTAGCTTTTCCCAACTTTAAAGAGAAGTTTATAGTACTTCCTGCTGACTTCAGAGTTTATAGCACTGACCTCGTTGTTTTCAGAATTTTGTTGTGTTTTGTTTCTGCATGAATTATCCTCATGCCTAGGAAGTTCTCAGTACATATCATGTGTGTCTTCAAGTTTGCTGTTTATTATAATTGCTGATTTGAGAAGCAGGAGCCCTCACTATTTTATTCCCTCTTTAAAGAAGTATGAGTTTGGGTTACTTCATATATCACTTAATTTAAAAACAAACATATTTCTAGTTCCAATTAAGGGTTTTTTTTTTTTTTTACTTTTTATCTATCTATCTATCTATTTATTTTGGTGGTAGGGATTGAACCCAGGGCCTTATGCATACAAGGCAAGCACTCTACCAACTGAGCTATATCCCCAGCTCAAGGTCTAATTGTTAACAACTTCTTTTCTAAAACATCTTTTACATCTCTTTCTTCCCAAATTGTAATAATTTCCTTTATACATTTTACATAGAAAAAAAGAAGAGAAAAAAGGTAGATTTTTTTTTTCACTAGGGTCCCATGTGTTCATATGCTTTCCTCTCCAAGAAAATTACTTGGAAGAAGAAAATCTCTTTTCTAGGGAATTATGAGCACCTACAAAAAAAAAGTAGGTGGCTACAAATTTAATGATGATATAGCTCACAGATCAAAAGCAATGGTGGATGCTCAAGGTCTATCAGAGACAGGAACAAAGTTATATAAGGGAAAGAGAAAGTTCTGACAGACATGTATGTACAATGTTGAAAGAGCCAGTTCTTAGTTTGATTCCTCTAAGGAGCATCATTCAAGACAACGGAATCTACTTTTAAGCAGATCCTTGACCTCTGGGCCACCTGTAATGCTTCCTATGTCTCTGAACACAGGTGTGATTGTAGGACAGGTACATTTCTGATACACATTCCTTAGTGGGGAAAAACACACAAAAAACACACTGTGTATTGTGAGTTAATAGAGGCAGGCTTCTAGGTCAGCAGGAAAGCTCAAAGCTAAAACAGGGAAATAGTGTCCACTTAGACTAACAGCATGTCAGAGATGAAAAAGAATTATGGGAGTCCCTTTGTCCTTCTTCCTGCCATTGCAAATCTTATTATTACTGGCAATTTTAATCTCAGAGATGCTGAGGAAAAAGTATTCACAAACTTGATTTTATTGATCGATTCATTTATTAGCAAGTATTTTTAGAATTTTTCCTGGGAACCCATTCTGGGACATGGGGTTAAGATGAGGCTTCTTGGGATCTTCTATATGGAGTCCTTTTCAGATTCTAAAAGCATCTGGCTGATACCTTAAAGCTGTCAAGGCTGTTATCATGAAGTGATAAGCAGGAGACTGAATGATTTTATATAAGCAGACTTAAAATGTGACGTATGGTCTGCCTTTACATTTTCTCTGTACATTGCATTTTATCTGAGATTGTATAATTCATATTTTAAACATGAAATAGATTAAAGGTCTATAGAGGAATCAGTACTAGTACTTAGCCTCAAGAACACTAGCAAAAAGTAACCCTTCCTGAAAAGAGAATTGGAGACGTATTTGGAACAAAAGTAAACCAGGATAGACAGAAACGCAAAGACTTAGGTTCTAGTTAAAGAACACCAATCACCAACTAGGATTTAGGGATAAAACAGCAAGAACATAATCTCTTCTATCCAGAGAATTTTTGCAAGGATAAAATGATTATACTTAGGCACTCTTGCATATCATTTTGAAAACCTGGTATGTTGTAAATATATAAGATGGTCTTATTATTCCCTCTTTCACATAAATGACTCATAAAGGAAGGAAGGAAGGAAGGAAGGAAAGGAGAGTAGTAGACAGGGAGGAAAAACTGAAAAGTAACCAACTAAGCATTTGTAGATAGGTAACATTCAATTTTAACAGAGCTCTCTCCCACATACTCATTTCAGAATTCTCAGTAATCCTCCTGAGTTGGGTTTGTATGGGAGGAATATAATGAACCATGGGCAAAACTATGTATTTGTAATAAATGAAGCAGAATAGACTGGGCTTGATAATCTTCTGGGCTTTATCATATTCGTGTCCCCAATTTCCATTGGCCACTAGGTAATGGAATCCTGGCTGGGTCCCCAGGGGGGCCAAGCTTCCCACTCACAAGAAATAGTTATACTACTACCACTGAGACCTGCGGGGTGGAGAAAGTGAAATATTGAGGCTCTTGGGAAATTTTAAGCCCTCATACAAATATAATCTTCAGAAGTCTATAAAATTTCAAATAGTAAAGAAGGGGGATAATATAAAGGTAGGAATCACTCCCTGTGCAGATCAAAGATTGACTTCCTCTTCTCAGTTTGGATGTAGCACTTTGAGTGCTGAGAGAAGGTAGAGGAAGAGGCTCTTTCCACAAGGAGAGGAACTGTCAAGCTTTAACTTGCTTAGATCTGGAATTTTTAACCTAACAGAGAAAAGCAAATTTCAAGTTCCATTTACTTTCAGCAAATCAGGACTTCTTGTCTCAATCTGAGTGTAGTCAGACTTGTTCTTGGGGCACTATGTTTATCCTATGGATGCTTCTACCAAAATAACTTGGTGGACAGAATTTGGCTTCAAACCCCACTAAAATGTCAGTAGCGTCATACCCCTAGGAAGAGAAGGTGGGGAAATCAAGCTCAAGATTACACAGAGGATGGTATGTTTTTTTTTAAATACATTTCCCTGCTTGTGTCCCTAAATTAGCATATTTCAAGTCTACCAGTTAGTCAGAAATGATGAACATTTGTGATCTCAGATAAAGTATTTCAAGGTCTAAATGTCATGAGACCAAATTTGATTACATAAACTTACAGTATCGAAAAGGCTACCATTTTGCTATGTGTCTGTGGTGCATACAATTTGGTAAGTAGAGCACTCTGTGCCTGGCTCCCCACACTCTGGAACTTTGGTCATTGTGAGCTTGTCATAGAGCAGGCCTAGTTATAACCTAGGGGAGAATGGCACTGCAGTTAGAAACACATGCTCACAAAGTAATTAGAGAATTGTGATAATATTTGTGTATCTGGGATAAACCTACAGGCAATGTCCCAATTTTTTACTAATTATCTTATTTATTTAGGGTCTTCATTCATGTTGACACAAAAGGTCATCTAACTGAAAATCATTGTTCACTATGGTGGTCTGCCCCTTGTTCTTCCAGAAAATAAAGCACACTTTTTCATTTGTAGGTCACACTCTTCTCCTTGGAGAAGAAAATAAGAAGACGACTAAGAAGAATGTGTCCCACCAGTTACACTAGGCACTGAGCCAGAATTACAGCTAACACTGCAGGGGTGAGAGGCAATAGATTTTAATTGGTGCCTGGGGGTAAAGGTCAATTCTCTTGGAACAATGGGCATCTATGGTCATAATTGAGTCCTCTGTGTGAGTTTGTAAATGTCAGTAATGTACTTTCAAATGAAAGCACAAAGGCTTAGGGCCCAAGGAACAAAGTCAGCATTAAGCAATGGAGAAAATACAGAAATCTGTTAAATAATGCACTACTAAGCTATAAGGGGAACACACAAAAACACAACACAGGACATACATTCAAAAGAAAATAGATAGCTTCCCATATCAGGTAAACATCTTCCTAAGATCCTCAATCACTTTCCCCAGCACAAATTTGGCTATTTTCTTTGAGAGTCTCTCCAATTAAAACACTATAATTATTTGAGTCAAGATGGAGGGGTTTGGTTTCTAAGAAAAGCTACATCCATCCCAGTGAAATTTGGGTTTGCTCGTAGTGAAATCATCTGCATTTGTGAAATTGCAGATATTATCTCCTTCAACAGAATCTGGACTCTTTTTAGAAAATAGTGGAGAAAAAGATCAAGGACAAGTCAAAATATGTCACACCTGCCAACCCTCCTAGTCCCCACACACATGCTAGGCTGCTTCCCTTAGTGCTATAAATCCCTCCATTGTCTTTTCTTCACTTTCTCCAATTTTTACCTACTACCTGGATCCAGATGCCAGAGGCCTCCTCAGCCTTTCATATGCTTACAGGGACTATATTTTCTAAACTAATAATTAGGATAGGGACTAGGGCTATAGTTCAGTGGTAGAGTGCATGCACAAGGCTCTGGGTTCAGTTCTCAGAACTGCAAGGAAAAAAACAACATGATCTATCAGAGGAGTGTTTTATAAGCTTTGGAATGCAAAAGATCAAGATGCACAATATATAAATAGGTAGTACAAATTATTAAGATTTTAGAAAATGTAAAGCATAGTCTCTATGCCAATGTAAACCCCCTGCTCATTTCTGCCTATAACCCTTCAGTCTGTGAACTGTATGCGACAGGGCCCTTTGTTATGTATATGAGTATCTTTACTGCCTAGCAGTTAATAAACCTTGGTCCATTGAATTACATTTTCCTATTGTGAATATCATGACCCCATGTCATACCAGTCTACTTCACTGGTCAACCAAAGCCTTTTCATGTTGCTCTCCTGACCATTCCAGATACCATTCTCTCCAAGTTCCTGGAGCCTTTAAAAGTCTCTAAGAGTCATCTGCATCATGCAATTCATCACCCTATGTTATTTAATTGCATCCCTGCAATGGGATGGCAAATACCATAGTGCAAAGTTCATGCATCTTTTAGATTTATATCCATTTCTATCATGCTTGCAAAGAAACATGCTAGTCAGGCATTCAATTACACACATGTCAATTGATTTCTCCTTAATATGACACCACCAAATTTCTCCAATAATTATGACTCACCAATTATTGAAGATAAATGCTGACTATGCCACATATATGATAAGGTGCATTTTAGTTCTATTAATTCAATATTAATAATGTCACCACTGCCCATTTAGTAATTTTATCCATGAGACAGGGAAAGAACACTTAAACAATTGAAAATAAATTTCATATTACATTGGAATTATTATTCAAATGGGTCTTGGAGACATTTGGGAGTCTAAGTAGTCATTATAATCAGATAGTAATGGAAAATAATGTGTTTTAAGAGCCAAAAGATACACATTAATCTGTAACTGCAAATCACTCCAAGCTATGCACTGTGCTCTGTGAACATAGTTCTTTACAGCACATATACAGAAAGATGGTTTTCATCTCCTTTTTCCCTTCTCCTTTGACAAATATTTGCCTTTCTGTGAAAGCTTCCTAGAGTCCCCAAAGATAAAGTTCTATGTACATAGCTATTATGATACATAGTTCTGTACTGTAATTGACTGTTTATACATTCATCTCCTCTGCAGGGTTCATTATGCCACAATAAAAGTCTCCCCTGAGCAAAATTTACAATGACACCCTTCAAATAACAAAGGGTGACTCCACAGTGATAGGAAATAGGTGTTTGATGGTATACCAGACAGGTGCAGAAAACAGGTGTGCACAAAGCTAAGAGGCCATTCCACCCATGGGTGGCTGTACATCTAAGAAGTGGCATGCAAAGGGAACTTGTTCATTAAAAGCAGGCAGCAATGATGGTATTTGAATATGCGACTGGGGAGCTGGTGTGTCTAGATCTGCGCCTACCATGCCTCCACACTTCAGTCATAATTGTGTTTTTCTTCCTGGCAGAATGAATTTCGGCCACAGCCATCAACATCTTTTGCCCATTTGAAACCACTCAGGAAGAACAGAGAGATAAAGGTAAATTGTACGCTCTCTGAAAGTCTTAATAAGTTCCTGGTAAATTAGCCCTCCTCTCTCTGAGAGATCTCAAGAGATTCTTAAACATCTACTGCCAGACATATTTATGATTTTATTATTTCATTTTCTTCTACCCACTTTCTTTTTGTGTGCTTTGTATAAGCTTTCTCTCATCACTACTGTGTTATTTTAAACCTTCTGCAGTAATCTCTGCCATCTTCTCTCTTTGGCCTCACATCTGTGGCTTCTCTCCTATGTCTCTTCTTCTCTTATCATGAAGGATGTTCTCTTTCCCCTATTCTTTATTTTTTTGATTAGCCCACATTGTCTTTCCTTACTCCAGGCATGCTCATTTCCTGATGGCAGATGCTATCAATCATGGCAACACTTAGCAGTCTGGTCCCCAAACACAGCCCCACACAGTCCAAATAGAACTCTCTCGCAACCCTTGTAGTGAATATACCACACAGTGGGCCTCTCTACCTCTGTCTAAACTCACAAGGCTACTGTGAGTGACTGTTTTTTTGGTCTATAAAACTTATTTAAAGTGACTGACTTGAATGGTTGTGAAATGAGATGCATATTAGAGGTCAGGGACCCAGTAAATGAGGGAAGTGAAGTTCTACAGGAACAAAGGGACGAAACCACAAAAGAAGATTTTTTAAGGGAAAGGCAGGGTCAACAGAAGGGATGTTTGAATGGAAAGGATTTCAGCCCTGAGGCTGATCATGTTCTCTTAATTTCCCCAGGGAAGAAAAAGTGGTTTTTATTAGAGGTTCATCCACAGTGACTTTGTTTTCCTGACAGCACCAAGAGGCAGCTTGGGGCAGATCTGATATATTGTAGTGAAACATCTCACCCTAGTAAATATGGCAAACTTCCTGTAGCCGCCAGCATTCATCTCCATCCATCACCACAGCAGCATGGGCTATCCACTAGAAACAAATGTTCTAGATACAGTACATCAAACACTGGATGATGGGAACTTGTGAGAAACCACAGGGAGTATGCTGGAAGCAAATGGACCAGAATGTTGAAAAGACCCCTGACCACTTTCCACAGCAGAGCGTAACTCCGGACCAACCTGAAACAAAGCATTTGAGCTTCATAAAGGATAAAGTGTGGGCATATAACACTGAGCCAGCCAGACTTGAGAGGTCGTGGGCTTTAGAAAGGACAGCTGATGAGGCAAAAATAAACATATAAGTAAGCAGACAAGTAAATTAAAAAAAAAAAGTCTGCTTCTCAAAAGTTAAGCCGTTAGTCTATTACATATATTTGAAGAATGGTTGGTTTCTGAGAAGTATCCTCTTCATATTTGAGAATTCCTGATCACTTGACCACAGGGGCTACCCACCTTTTGTGAACCAGTCAACCACATAATAAATACATAACTTTCATCAATATTCACAATATTTACAGACTAATTTAGGCAATCACTATCTTAATTAACTTGTTTAGAGTAAATAGAAAACAGAATTTTTTTTTTTGTGTGTGTGTGTGTGTGTATGTGTGTGTATGTGTATGTGTGTTTTGGTATTGGGGACTGAACTCAGGGGCACTCAACCACTGAGCCACATCCCCAGGCCAATTCTGTATTTTAATTAGAGACAGAGTCTCACCGAGTTGCTTAGTACCACGCCATTGCTGAAGCTTGTTTTGAACTCATAATCCTTTTGCCTCAGCCTCCCAGCCACTGGGATTACAGGCTGTATATTTTTTTTTTAAATAAAGACTACTTGAACTTAGTAAAGATTTCTCTGTGGACTTGTCAATCACCTTTCTATTTTCCTAGCTAGCTACAAGCATCTTTTTCTTTAAAACATAAATTTGGCTACAAAAATTCTGTATTATAACCTCAATAATCTGTAAACTCCATCCTCATAAAGTTATAACTTAGGATTTTAAAATCACTCATTTATGATTAATATTTAAAATATTAGATTGCATGTGATAGACATAATATCCATGAGGGATAACATGCGTTATGTTGATGAGGCAAGGAAAGTGCTTCCACCAAAAATTACTAAGTACTGTTTAATGATGTAAAACAATAAAATACTAGTTAATGTTATCAATTCTGAGAACTCAGGAAAATTAGGTGATTTGAGGGATTAATAGAGATGGAGGGGGAAGAAATAAGCTTTTAGAAGCCATGTACTGACCACAAGTTATTGCCTAAACTGGATAACATTTTAATATTTTTAAAAAGTATTTGACAACATAAGTTTTAGAGACACACAGTTAATATCCAATGAAAGAAGTACTTTTTATGTAATTAACATGCTGTGCTAAAATTGATATGACTATGGTTTTATTAGCATTTCTTTATGAATTTTATAGGTGTTTGATTCATATAAAATAGTTTGGGGTAGTTGGCTGTCGGAGGTGAGTGTGGAATACAGTGTCCTAGATCAGTGCCTTTTTGTTTTATTTCCACTGTGTTTTGCCAAGCCCAGGAGTTCCACAAGGTTCCCCAGGGCCACTGTGGCAACAAGGGAGGTGACTAGGGGGCTATTCCTGGTGCTATACTCTTGCTTCAGAGGGTCCTCTGTCCTTATTATTCTGTAGTTTACTTGAAACATAGAGGCTGAAATAACTAAGAACATCACCCAGAGGAAAAAAAAATAGAAATGCGACATGCTTTTTTTTGGATTTTTTATTTATACTGCTCAGGAAAAGAACTGAACAATGTTCAATGGACCTTAACAGTATAAACACTCAGAAATACCCATCAAAAAAATTCAAAAGAGTTGATCTTTCCCTTTAGCTATTGTTGCTCAGGCTAGGTGGAGAGTAGTAAGCATTTATTCACTAAAAAAGGGCACGTCTGTTGAAGTTTGGAAAATGCCACCACCACGGCGTCTCTGAGTTCACAAGACACTTCTTTATGAATGAAACATACATCCTCTTTAAGAGATTAGAGGCGAATCAATGATCTTGTGTACAAAGGGACAGATAAAAGAGCTAGGGGAGAATGAGCAAGTGTCAAGTGCCCGCCAAGGGAAATGTCATCGCCCCCTTTGATGTATTATACAATACTCTAGTTCCCTTTGGCCTCACCAGACAATGTTGAGTGAGTGCTATGCAAAGTCCTGGCATTTTAAAGATTAATCATGCTCTTCTTAGAAAAGATGCAATTACACATTATGGCCTAGAAATGACTAAAACCTATGGGATTCTTTACTGCCCTTGTTTATTTACTCAAAAGAATTAATTATTTATAATTAATAATTAACTTACAATTAATTATAATTATTGGACTCTGAGAAATTACTGAGTCAAAGCTGGTTTTACAGGACTCGTCCTTCCAAAGTTCCATCCCGAGTGTCCAAAACCCATCCTATATTCAATTCAAATACTCCCCATGTGCTGAACACCAACTATCTACCAAGGTCCTATGTTCAGCATGACAAAGACTACAAAATTGATCAAGGCACCTAATTCCATGTAGGATCTTATGTTCTAAAGGGGAGGTTAGAAATAATCAAAAACAAACGTAGCATATTATGATGTGGTAGAAGTAGTGGCATTTAAGATTTACTTCTGAGATTTCACAATCTTGGCTTTTCTTTTACCTGCTGCATGTAACCTCAGGCAAGTCACGAAACTCTCTGGGATTCGGTTTCCATCTCTGTTAAATGAAAGAGTAGAATCTGAAAATCCCCACCTTTTGTAGGGTCTGATCCCACAATCCTTGGTGAGAAAAGTTGTCTGACCCTAGCACACACAACTCTTTCCTGTCCCAGGAAAACAAATGACAAGAGGAATTAAGTGTGCCCAGGGTAAAAAGAGACAGGGAGTCGATAATCAAACACTTATTTAGAAAGTGTCGCATACAGTATGGTAATTAAAACCTAAACATCTGGAGAAAATGCAAACAGTGTTTAATGCCGGCAGGTACCAAGAGACCTGCAAGAATGATCAATGTGTTCTGTGGAGCGAGGGTCCTAATTATAGGATGAAAGCCTTAGAAGACTCTCAGCAGGAATGATATTAATTAAGAAGTGATAACAGAATAGGAAAGATAGTAGAATGAAACAGACATTATTACTGTATGTATATATGTGATTGCATGACCAATATGATGCTGCAACTTGTATACTCAGAACAATGAGAAATTATACGCCATCTATGTATATCAAAGTGCATAAATGCATTCTACTGTCCTGTATAACTAATTAAAACTAATTAAAAAATAAATCCCTAAAAAAAAAAGAAAAAGAAAAAAGAGGTGATAACACAGAAATGAGAAGGAACAGGGAAGCAAAAGGGGCACAGGAAATGTAAAGAACAAATACCATCTAGGTTTTATTCTTTGCAGGTAACAAAAGAGACCATGAGGATATGACAACTGAATGAATTGGCTGTTCTCAGTTTTGTTTTGTTTTTTTTTTTTCTCTCTCCAAGAATTCCAGGTAGAGTTTTGTATTCTTTAATCCTTGAAGATGCTATACAACACCTTGTGAAGAAACAGCAAGATAAGATCAGTTGTGGAATATTGGACAGGTATCACTGATAGCCACGCAGGGTGAAAAAAAAAAAGAAAGAGAGAAAGGAAGAAATTTTCTTTTTAGGCAGAATACAAATAAACTTGAAGAGAATTTAAGAGCGAGACTGAGATTTCAACATTTTTTTTTTTCCTTTGCTACATTTGTATTAGTTCTCCCATTTCCCTCTGCATCACAGCTGTTCTTCTCATGTTCAGGTTAAATCATCTTTTCTCCTAGCAGACTATATGTATGTAGCCAATAAACCTCTGGTGACACAAACAAGCCTTGGAATTTATCATGAAGTAGAGGTGGAGGAATTATTCTCCTTCCAAAGCCATGGTGACAGATAGTTACCCTGCCTGTCTTCTGGCACTAGGACCCACTTGGTCTTATTCTTTGGGGCCTACCTCATATATCAGGGGCCAGGGAATGGGTGTTTTCTGCAAGAAAGTATGAGTGAGACAGGATAAACCCTAGGAGCAGGCTCTCTGTCTTCTATTCAAGATTTCCTAGATTGACACTGGAT
Source organism: Callospermophilus lateralis (assembly GCF_048772815.1). Taxonomy (NCBI): domain Eukaryota; kingdom Metazoa; phylum Chordata; class Mammalia; order Rodentia; family Sciuridae; genus Callospermophilus; species Callospermophilus lateralis. Next base: position 1,789,063 of record NW_027510486.1, on the reverse strand, counting down.
GAGATGATAATGTAATAGACCTATCCCAGGAAACCTGCTTTAATTTACAGCAGAAAAGCGGTCAATGGATGGTCATCAATTTAAACAGTAAATTAGGGCCTGTTTTATTCTGGACTCTGATCCCAGTAATGCCCTTAACAAGCTGCCTGCAAAGCCAGGACACGATGCCTGCTGTTTGAGACACGATGATTGAAAAAGAACTGCTCTAACCTTCACAAACACCTAAAAATAGCTATAAGGACGGGAAGACAAACAGGCTTCTGGGAATGCAGGCAGTTACACGGATGTTGTCAGTTTTATTCCATTTGCTCCCACCAACATGAAACACAGAAGAAACTCTCTGGTACAAAAGATGTTAACTTGTTAGATAGCACGCTAGAGATTTGAAAGAATTAACGTAGCGCTTTAAGGAGCCTGCCCTTTTCACCAGAGGAGAGCAGGAGTCCCAGGAGAATCGAAGTGAACTTCAATGCCTTTGTCCTCTATAATTAAAAGAGAGCCTGATACTTCTTTCTTCTGCCTCCTCCTCCTTTTCTTTAAACATAAACTCATATTGATTGAGGCAAATATATTCATACTTTAAAATGCTGTGCAGGTGCTATCCCTTTGGTTCAAATATGTCCCTTTGCGGGGATGGGGGTACATATTTCTTGGTGATAGATTCACCTCATAAGTAGAAAAACTGTACACAAATATACTGCTATGTCAACTTTATTGATTTTTGCACCATTGTAAAGACCTTCATCATCCTCCAATATATCTTAAATCTATCAGCATCACAAAAAGTGACCCTGAAGGCCTTGTTTATCTGTACAGGAAAAGACCCCTTGGTTTAGGTTCCCTCATAAACACTGTGATTTAAACATCAGGGGCCACCTCTGCTTCTGCAGAGCAACAGGCCTAAAGAAAGCTATTCTCTCACAGCTATTTTCTCATAGACAGTGACTTCTCCCTCTCTGGAACTAGGGTCTGCCAAGTCTTCATTCAGAGCAGTTAAAATACCGCTGGCCAAATATTCTTTTCCATGTCCTCCAAATGGCTACCCATCATGTATGCAGTCTTATTAGTGTCAATGTTTCTAACTGAGTGGGTTCTATGGCAGGGCTCTTTGCTCTACTCCCTCTCAAGAGTACCTTCTAGTCTCAGGAGCTACATCTGAGCCTGAGAGTGTCACTCTTCAAATCCGACTCCCATGCACAACCTTAGTGCAAGTGTAAATGACTCACCCAGAGTCACCTGCTGGTTGGCAACAGATTCAAGGCAGGGAGGTCCAGTTCTGAATCTCAGTTCAGGGACCTTTCAAACCAGAAAGCATCACACTGTATTCACAACTAGGATAGAGGATTTGGAAGGTGGGATGTTGATTTGTTTCTCTATTTATCCTGTGGTGTAAACCATACTGCGTAGCATACAGTTTGTTGATTGCTAAATTAAATCTACTAAAAATGTGAACTAGAGGAAAAATCAATAGAGATTACGAGGATTAATTCAAAGCCAACAAACAACTAAATCTCATTAAAGAAATAAAGGATAAAATTTTAGTTCCTCAGTTTGAATCTGTATACAGCAGATCAAAATTGTTTAGGTTTAATTATTGATGACGGGCCAATAAGGAGGCAGTAAGGACAAGAGAGGAGTGTTTATGATATAGCTGTAATTTGGGGCTTCACATTATTGAACTGTGTGGTCTGGTACTGTGGTGTTCACCCATACACATAACTTAAATATATGTTTAATTAAAATTAAATGAAATTCAAAATTCTTTCACTTAGTTATGCTAGTCATATTTCGAATATTCAACAGCCACAAGTTGATAATGTCAACAGTATTGGACAGTTTAGAGGAGCATTTCTATAACTGCAGAAAGTTCTACTGGATCCTGCTATTTATAGGGGATAATCACTACTATTGCGTCCAATAATTATATGAAGCAGGAGGAACAAGATGATAAGAAAGGAGAATAAAGTGAAAAGAAAACACTGATTAAGCCTTTACTGTCCCGTGCTAAGCACTTGAAGTGTCTAATTTCAGATAATTCTTATAACCTCCCTTTTGGGGGTAGGTACTATAATTATCCCCATTTTAAATTTGAGGACGCTGTGCTTGGAGAGAATAAGTAAATCACTATACTTATACATTTAGTAATTGGCTTAGCTGGGGTTTTACTCAAGCCATCTAAATTCAGAGTCTATGCTCAACTGTTATGTTGCATTTACTGAAGCACTAGACATTTCTAGTGTACACCAGATGTACACCAGAAACATGTGATACAGTCACCTGAGCCTCAATCCAGAGCAACAGGATGGGACCAGGGCTGGCAGATTTGGAACCACTTACTGGAGTCAGAGTTGAGGATGTTGCTTAAGAGCCAGTGTCATTTGCCTTCTACAGTCCAGAGGACATAAGGTAGAAACTCCCTAAGGTCATTATCAGTACCTAATGACAAATTGGAAATGAAACCCTAGAGATCAGAGCTATCATTATCACAGAATATGGTTTAGGACATATTAATGAGGAACACTATTCTATTTCCTGATGGATACTACTAATTCATGTAATCTATGTGATACTGAGACATAATGTCAGAATTCAGAATTTGAGAGCTGGGCATGATGGCATAAGCCTATAGTTCTAGCTAATTAGAAGGCTGGAGCAAGAGGACTACTGGAGCCCACAGGTTCAAGACCAGCCTGAGAAACACAGCAACCTCTCCCACCCCTAATATTCAGAATTTGATGACACCAATTTATAAAGTTGTCACTCTTCCTTTGAGATAAATGCCATTTTCACTTAAAATTAGACATTTGCTTTCTGGGAAAATAAAAACTCTGAAGAACAGATGGACCCTGTTAATAGGAAAGGTATAATAAAGTGGAAAAAATATGATTCCCAAGGAAGAAATCTGAATTCTAGTCCTGATTGTGCATGCAGCTTTGAAATATGTGCAAACCACTTTCTCTAAACCTGAGTTTTCTCATCTGTAAAATAAGGGCATGGAATATTACGATCTCCAAGGTTCCTTGCAGCTAAGATCCAGATCATGAAGGACTAATCTCACCACTCTTTCCATGCTGTGCTCTTCTGCCAAAGGCAGGGCCCCCTTCCTAATGTTTCTGTGCAGCCTGGACAAATTTTAGAAATGAACCCCTGTCTGGTGTAGGACAATGCATTCACCGAAATTCTAGTTAATATATTTACTCCATGTCAAGGGAACCTGGAACATCAGATGAAAATTCATCTTTCCTCTGTCCTGTCTTAGCTTATTCTAATTCTTGTGCCTGAATCGTCAGTGCTTCTACAAGACAAAATGGAAATGATGCACCTACCCCTTACCCTCCTACATTCACAGTTGCTGATTATAAAATTACGATGTGTCAGGCACTTCTACACCTTAACACCCATCAACTCATCTTTACATCTCTAATTGCAGTTTAACTGCAAAGGATTTATAGGTAGCTAAATAGGTCAGCCCATCAATATAGAAATCACACCATGAATCAGTAGCATACTAAATATACATTTCTTACCTTACGCTTATTGGTAGGACACACATAAAGGTAGCTCAAGATTGTCTTCAAACCCACTTTATCATTCAGCTTCTCATAGGTTGTCCCATTATCAGTTGACCTGTAATTCAAAGGAGGCTTTAATGAGGACAGAAGTACACGTCATTCGGCTACTTGTCAGTATAATGCATGTTTTACATAGTAGAATGGCTCTCTGGAGGTTTCTAAATGATTCATGTAGTATATAATGATGCTTAATTATGTACACAGTAGCATCATGTGAGTGGTTAGCATTTGCATTTAAATTCAATTGGTAAAAATTTAAACTCCATTTCTCTGCTGCTCCTTAATGTACGCACTTTGCATAAAGGATGTGATTAATTTAAGAAGATTAAGAGATGAGGGTGTTCCTCAAATTGACCAAAGAAATAAACAGCTTTTAGGCTAGCTATGACATTTCTAAACTTTTGCTTTATCTTTGGTACAGTGGAAAAGCAGGTTCTCCTGATTTATCTGCAAACTGTGTTTTCTTTCATGAGTCATAGGATATATGGTGGGTTAGTCCCTTCAAAGGTCATTCAGTTTTTTTCTATTATTTAAGAGCAAGGAAATGTCTTAATAAGTAAAATTTTACAACCTTCCCGATGGCCTTTTCCAGTGTTAAGCAACCCAGAGTGAGCAGGATGTTACCACTTGGCACTGAAACCATCTTTCTTGTAGATTCTCTAATCTTTATTTAGCCACTGGTCAATAACTTATGACTTCAGATTAAATACATGGGTTTTAATCATTATCTTTATGAAAGTCTACATTGTATTTTGAAAATTTAATTCCAGTAGGTCATCCTGAAACCATGTGCAGTGGGGAATGATAATCTCTATTTGAAGACAGTAGTTGTAGAATGAAGGTGACTATTTAACAGTAATAATTGAGGTTGAGGAACAGGACATCTGGGATTTGCATCCAGGAATCTTGGCCCTAAGCCCTAGGTTATTTTCATTTTACCTCAGCATTTTTTTCTTTCTTTCTTTAAAAAAAAGTAATAAAATTTCCTCTTCATCTCTTGGTTTCACAAAGACAATTTCCTATGAAATTTATTCAATCATTCACATCTGTGGACCTCCGTAAACATATCAAGACAGTGCTAACTGCCAGGATATAAAAATCAGTCCTCTCAAGTACCTAACAGGTAATTTCAACTGGCAGAAACAAAAAGAAATAGTTATAATGTGCTAGACACAATGACAGAGATATTAATAATAATTAGAAGACAAAGTTGGTTTAATCAAAAAAGAACAAAAATGGGGTCATTTAAATTTGCTTTGGATCCTGATAAAAACTACAAGTTCCTACAGGCCATAATGATAAATAGAGAAAGTCTTTTTTTTTAAACAATCTCACTTCCATCCACAAAGAGTCTACTCAGAACAAAACAATGGAGCAAAAAAGTTGAATGAAAGTATTATTGGAATTAGGATTCAATTCTGCATTGAAATTCAAGACATTTCATCCTAAAATTTATACTCAGATGGCAAATACCAAAAAGTCTCCACTTTGAAGGATCTGGGTAAACTTCCATATCATTGAGGAATGGAGTGATATGTAAAACTTCTTCCAAGAACTATGAACCTTGACAATGGACAGGAGTTTAAAAACATGAAGTAGGGTGAGCATCTTCAACTAGAAGTCACCTGGTACAAGGAGGATACGTAACTGGCTTCTTTAGGACTAGTCCCCACATTATGATAGTCATGAACATGGCTTGATGGCCAAGAACATTTGAACAGCATCCCAGAGATCTTTCACAGATCATATTTGTGAACCACATGGAGATTCTGAAAATTCTTCTACCACCCATCTTTCCCTTCTCAAATTCACAGCAAATGTGAGGAGATTTCCTGCAAATTTCTAAAAAATATCTAAGATTTCTTTTCTTATTCAGTCCACTCTTTTTTGTTTTTTGTTTTTTTTTTCCTCCACTCTCAGGCTCACCTTTCTGGCCAACATTTTCTGTCTACTAAGATTTGCTTGTATTCTAAATGTTGTTGGCTTTTTCTACCTTTTTTATTGTGTAGTTTTTCCTATTCAATATCTGAATAATATTTACAAGTTCAAGAACAAACAAGCAGATGCAATATCTACTTGAGAGTTGGTGGGAGGCATATGAAATGTGTTCATACTTCTACATTAATACATTTTGCCTAGTGAGGTGGAAATAATACAACTTCATTGGATATGAGGGGATGATTCAAATTTTCTAGGGGAATAATAGGAAAGAAGGCTAGAGAAGTAGGGATAGTCTACATAGATTGAGTTTCTTAGAATTTCTATTAATTTCTACTAGTGAATATATTTACATTAATAATACCATACACTACAAAGGCAAATGAGTATTACTTTTTAAGCAATCTGGGAAATTCTTCCGTGTGTGTATGTGTGTGTGTGTGTGTGTGTGTGTGTGTACATGTGTGCGCACCCATTTACAGGTGTGTATTTAACTCTAATCCAAATGTCACAAATGACAACGGAGTAAGTGGCTCAGATTTGCATTAGAATTTTTTCAGAATTTATGCTGTTATTGCATATTGTAATTATAATATCACTGTACACCAATCCAGTTTCTTCTAGATATCCATCACTATCTTTTGTACTATCTCTTGCATCTTGATTTTATGAAGCTCAAAGATGGAAACAAAATTGTTAATTCTCCATATCAGCAGACCTGGAGGTCTAACCATCATGGCTTTTGTAATAAGCATTGACAGAGAAAAAATAATTCATTTTTACACACCCAAATGGTATAGATTGGCAGTCGTCCAAGGGTGTTTCACAGCCAGAATGAGAGTGTTGGCGGGTGTTATGGGTAGAACTAACAATAAGCTGGCACATACTGATTGATATGATGGTACAGGAGTGAAAATATTAAATACTTGCAAACCAGCTGGTAGATAGTTATAGTACAAAGATTTCTGAGCAGCTGCTCTTGCAGCCTTACCTCCATGGCCTATCAGGTACCCTCTAGGTCTCTTAACAGTCCAGCAAGCAAAAGATTGAGGATTGGCACAGCAGAGGTCTCAAGAAACTTTCTCTAGCATCAAGACCAGCACCAGTGCTGTTTGGTCAATGTCCATGACAATCAGCCTATGTCCAAGTAGGGGAGACAGTGACCTTGGTGTGGTCCTGCATACTGGAAAGAAATTATTAGTGCCCAACTGCATCCCCAATCCACAGTTTTCATCCTGTTGTCAACTGTGGGAGCCATAGTCTACAAAGAACATAGGCTCTGAACCAGCAGGTGAGAAGACATGTTGAGGAGCAGACTGACCTGTAAGCTAATATACTGGTTTGTTAAACACGTTAAATATCAACCCTAGGCATAGGGGAACGGATATTTTCCAGAATTAAATTATTTGGAAATGCTTGATTAGGCAAAATTTAATGTTCCTGTACTTCACAAATTGTATTATTCTAATATGCACCAAGCCTCTTACATACATAATTCATGTAACATTTTCCAAACATATTTGTTTATAGGATCTATTATTGAGTGACATCAAATGAGATTAGTGTTCTGAGCAACACTATTTGGGGAAAAAATATCAAAAACAAAAATGCAAAAGAAATAAATGAATCTTGGCTTCATGAGGAAACGAGAAAAATAAAAATATTTCAAATAAATAAAATTTGCAAATGAAAATACCAGCCTGTGCTTACCATAAAGTGACAACTTTTGCAAAGGAAAAAATCAGAAACAAAAAAAAGAAAAAAAGGAAGTGTTCTTAAAATATGCATCATGCAGACACATTCAAGATGCAATTATGTAGTCTTGAGTTCTCAAGTTATATCATTTTTAAAAAACATTCCAAAGCAAGCATTTTTATCTTCAGGCTTTGTCTGTAGGTTGGCTTATCTATAGATTAAAAACAAAACTTCTGTCAACACCTAGATTATGCTAGAAGTTGAAAGCTTTAAAAAAGAAAAAAAAAAGAAAAAAAAAGAAAACCAGCAGCATTTCAGGAAGATAAATATTCTAGTGATTAAGTCAAAGCTTGCCTCCTTTTGCTTTTGATCTTTAATCTTTATTCTGCCCTTATAAACTTCTTAAATAGTGACTTTCATAATATTTGAAAGCATGTATTTAAGTATTTACTAAATACACAGAACTGAGATAAGTTGCTCTGAAGGGTGAAGAAACCACATCAGAGGCAACCCACCTGCCTTTCAAGTACCCATGATCCCTAGGAGACAACAAAATTCCTCATTACACTTGAAAAAGGGATCAATACAGGATATGCTGCAGATGAAATGTATGATTGGGTCTCTTATAGTCTGTATGCAATCAAATGAGACACTAAATCAACAGCATCTTTTGTAAATTCAATGAATCCATAAAAATCATGAGCACCTTGACTAGCATACAATAAGCAACCTATTAATGATAGTTTTTCTTATTTGTTTTATATCTTTTTTCCTTGTTTGTATGTTTTTAAAATTTTTTTTGCCCAACATTTACTAAAACCCATAATGTGAGCCTAAAAGGAAAATCTCATTGAATCTTATTTTGATTTAGTTTGCTAAGCAAAGAAAACATTTATGGGGGCTTTTACAACATCTTTAAATGCAGCTGAATTTAGTCCATCAGATTTTTAAGGAAACAGGCTAGTAGTTTTATGTAGGACTTGGATCAGAGACTTAATGGTAAGAACTGGAATGTGAGAGTTGAAGATTTTATGCTTTGCTTTTAAAATAATTTTATCAGAATTCCATTGCTGCATAGGGTATTATGCTTAAAAATCTAACAGATAAAATAATAGAAAGGATCCTTCACTAGATGTTTATAATGAAATCCAAACTCTCACATGCAGAATTTTATGAAATGAATATTATAAATAAGGAAGACCTTTTGAAATGCAAAATCAGCCAGGCACAATAGCACATGACTGTAATGGCTTAGGAGGCTGAGACAGGAAGATCACAAGTTCAAAGCCAGCCTCAGCAAGTTAGTGAGGCCCTAAGCAACTTAAGGATACCCTGTCCCAAATAAAACACAAAAGGGCTGGGGAGGTGGCTCAATGGTAAGCACCCTGACTTCAATCCTCATTACCAAAAAGATAATAATAATTAAGTAAAATAAAATAAAGGAAAACCAATGTATTTAAGGCCAAACCCATAGAGGTTACACCTTTAATTCCATCCTACCTCTTTCCAAAAGCCACAAGAAGTGACTTGTAGATGGAAAATCAGGTGTATTTAGATAATCTAGTTTAGACTTTCTTAGTAAAAGGAACAAGATCTGAAACTGAAGCACTTCATGGTGAAAACCAAAAACTGAGTTTTTCTCATACACACTGAACAGGCAGAAGGTCTTCCATGGAGAAACAATTTTTTTTTAATTTGAAGTATAAACAGAAATTCTCATAAGGATCTGAGAGCAATGAAAATTTACTTTAAACCTGTATATATCTTTATATTTGAAATGAGTTTCCTCTACACAGCATGTAGTTAGGTCTTGTTTTTTGGATCCATTGTTACAATCTTTTTTAAGTGGTGCATTTAAAATGTTGACATTTAAAAAGTGATTATCAATACAGTTTGATTAACACTATTGTTTATTACCATTTTCAATTCCTTGTTCTTGTTCTTTGTTCCTTTTCTTTTCAACATGTTTTCTACCTTCGGTGGCTTTGAGTGTTTTATATGATTTTACTTCCTGCCTTTATTAGTCTATCAATTATATTTCTTCTTTTCCTTTATTTTGAATTTGTACTATAAATTTACAACTAATCTAAGTCCATTTTCACATAACACTGCACTTCTTCATGAGAAGTGCAATTATTATATGATAGAAAAATATTCCTACATCCTCCCTCTCATCCCTTATATTAACATGATTCATTTCACTTACATAAAAGCAGATACCCATAAATAAATGTGTGTGTATATACATACACACACACATATATGGACATCTACAATCAAATATATTATTATTATTTTGAATAACTGATGTCATTTAGATCAATTAAGAATAAGAAAAATGAAAGTTTGTTTATTTTCACTTATTTATTCTCTGATCCTTTTCCTTTCTTTTTGTAGATCTGAGTTTCTGACCTACACCATTTTCTTCTCTGAACAATTTCTTTTAGCATGTCTTTCAAAGCAAATCTACTGACAAGAAATCTCTCATTTTTTGCTGACGAAGTCCTTATTTAACTTTCAATTTTAAAGGATAATTTTTCAGGTTATAGAAATCTAAGTTTTTGACATTCTCTCAACAAATTGAAATGTTTCACTCCATTCTCTTTTTGCTTGCATGAATCTGAGAAATCTGATGTAAATATCATCTTTTCTCCTCTAGAGGAAAGGTGTCCCCCACACTGACATTTTTCAAGATGTTTTTTATTCATTTTTGATATCCTAAAGTTTGAATAAGATGTATCTAGGTACAGTTTCACTGAGGTTTCTGGACCTGTGGTCTGATATCTGACGTTAGATTGCAAAAATATCAACTATCTTCACTTCTTTCTTTGATTCACACCTTTCTTCCTTCTCCTTCTGGTCATCCCATGGCATATATGTTACATATTCCTAGTTGTCCAACAGTTTTGGAATATTTAGTTCTCTGTTTTTTCCCCCCAGTATTTTTTTGTTGTTTGGTTCCAAGTTTTGCAAGTTTCTATTGAGATATCTTCAAGTACAGAGATCCTTTCCTTACCATGTCCAGTCTTCTAATGAATCATAAGAATCGAACCAAGTGCTTCACACATGCTAGGCAAGCACTTGACCGCTGAGCCTCTGGTCATGTGGAAAGGGGAGGGTATCTGATAGAGCTATGATTAGGTGTTGGGCTTTCGCTAATCCTGTTCCCTATACTGTGATGTTCCTCAGTTTTTCTGTATTCCTCAGTTTTTCACCTGTCTCAATGAGACACAAGTTTAAAGGGGTCTGGACTTAACCTATTTTCCCATTCCCAGCTTGCTTTAGGCTCTCATAAATTCCCAGTAGAGTAGGTTTAGTTTCACTAGGTTCTCCAGAGGACGAGTCTTATTGAGAACATAATGCACTGGAACTTTTCAAAATGGTTAAATCCTCCTCTTCCCTTCTGGAAGTCCAGAACATTTTTCCTCCAGCATAATTCTGAGGGGTAGATAGAGTCCCTAGAGGTAAAATTCACAAAGGCATGAGGTCCCCTATGACTGAGCCTCTGTAGAGGCTTTTTTTTCAAGTTGTTGATGGACCTTTATTTTATTCATTTATTTATATGTGGTGCTGAGAATCAAACCCAGTGCCTCATACATGCTAGGCAAGCACTGTATCACCGAGCCACAACCCCAGCCCTGCCACTAGAGTTCTTAACTTTCATATTTGTCCACACACATCCAGCAATTTGTTGGCTTCAGCTGAGGTTCTCATAACACAGCACTAGTTCCTGTGGAAATTTCTGCTTGTGAGCTTCTACCCTGAGAAGCTCTGATTTGGGGCATCTGACTGATGGTGACTCCAATTTTGAGAGCAGCATTTGCCCTGAGACCTTATTCTCTGACAGGTATCAGAGGAGGATTTCAATAGATTTTCTATCTTGCCTACAATTTACTTGTTATTAGGAAAGTGTGGCAACTCTAAGCTACCCATATGCTCAACTAGAAACCAGAGTTCACCCCTGTGCTTCTCAGCTAGAAACATCTGCCTGGTACCCATATCCTGATAATTCTGCATGCTGTGAGGACAGTGCTGACAGATAGCAGGTACCTTCTCCATGTGAAAGGCGAAGCAATGCCAGCAATCTAATGGACACACCAAACCAGGAAGCACTGAGCTGCTCCTTCAATAAGGCTTTAGAAAGTATCCACATATCCTGAACTTCTTCATCCCAGAACCCCAGGGAAGGAAGATGCTCATTTCAGACACACAGAGCCATACTGCCAAGGTCACAAAGCAAAGACTTGGGCTACAGAGGGAGGCATGGGGTCAGGAAGCATCAGGGTATTTACTTAGACCATTGCCAATGAGAAGCCTTGAAAGAAGAACAGTGCTAGCCTCTAAATCATGCAACCCCAGAATCTGCGTTTTGTTTCTTTCCTAAAATCATTAAGGAAAGCCACTTTCATGGCTCCCCGTGCATTTGGTGGCATAAAAATAGCTTCCCAAGCTAAAGGCACACGGCCTGCCTCACAGACTCTGCTCCTTAATAACTTAGGACGCAGGAGGTTACAGCCGTGAGAATAATTTAGGGTTTGGAAAATGTTTGTGAGTGAGTCGACATTTAAGTAACTTCATTATCATTCATTGACAGATTTTTTTAACCTGTCAGTGCAATTGATATTTCTATTACCATGTTATAACAAACCTCTGCACATTCTAAATACAGTCACAAGATTCCATAAGTCTACCCACTGTCAAGAAAATATCTCCAAATCCATTTTTCATAATACCTTGAGAATATAATAGGCAATCTACATCAGATGATGACGTGGGGCTGAAGGAAATTGTCTCCTGCTTTCTAAGGATTGTGCCCTGAAATACGTTTGCTGTCAGCCTAAACATATAATTTAAATGTTCTGCTCCGACGTTATGGTGCAGCCTGAGCTGAAGGAGCATCTCTCTGTTTCCTGGAATTCCGGAGCTTTCCAAGTTAACTTGCAGAATCAGCTCAGGGGTTTCAATCTTGGATTTAAGGGGAGTTACATAAATTTGATCTAAACATGTTACTATTCTGCCATATTTTATAAAAGTTGTAATGCCACACAAGGTTTTTATTTTTTTTTTATAAAAGAAAGGAACAGGTATGTATGTGCTAATAAGTTTTAAAAGTTCTGAACTTTCTGTGCCATTTTCCTCCCCCCGATTTCTCTTTATGCTGTATTCTTAATGTTTCTACTCCTAAAGGGTAGTTGATATAAGAAATTTTTATAATGTATTTTATTGGAGTTGTCTATACATTGTTCCAAGGAAACGGTGGCACTAGAGTATCCAATGCAGTGCAGCAGCAATGTTTCTGCTATGGGTAATTTGTCCCATGATAGAGAGAACATTAAAGATAACAGGTATTCTTATCTCTGACATATCTGAGAGACATGTCTATTTTTGAGTATAAAAAAAATAACCAACATTAATTCAGATACATAGATCTTTGACTATTTTGCTTAAAAATAGGAAAGACAAGTAATTTATGCAGAGGTCTCCTGTTCAGCTTTTTAGGAGCAGGTAAAAGGTAGACACAGTTTGCTAAATTAGGTGGACATTCTTGACTTCATTCTTCTATGTGCACACATGCACGCGCGCGCGCACACACACACACACACACACACACAGATACACGTTTGCCTATCCCCACTGTCTCCTATATGCACCCTCCACTCCAGTTCTATTTCCATGTCCTAGAACACACAATTACTATTTCTAATTGGTTAAAATTTTTTCAGCCTTACAGGTAAATTTACTACAAGCTCCTTCTCATAGATGCAGCCTTTCTCACCTCTCCATGTCTTTGTGACCACAGCATCCACTGCTAAGGAAAAAAGCTGTGTAGCTGGGAGAGGGCAGAGGATATGTATGGCTTCTCACCTTTAAAAAGTCTACCTCAAAATTACCTTCCTTGAGATGCCTTTTCTCACCATGCCAATCAACTCAAAGTCTTTGTTCTTCTATGACACCACAGATCCTTCTGCAATTGTACTGTCACTGTCGATGTTTACAGTTTGGGATTGTGTGCTATTCGACTCCATTCTCTAAGAGCAGGGCTAGTTTATATTTACTCTTTCACCCTTCTTCCTATAGCAATTCATTTAGATACTTCAAAGCTAGACTTAAATATCCCTTCCTACAATGAACCTTCTGACATCCCTCAGCTCAACAGAATTACACTCTGCTTTGTACCCCCCAAGTAACTCATTTGAACCTCTTCCTGTTGATTTTCATATTCATCCACGTCTCACAAATGTATGGGTCTGATCTCTCTCCTGGTGGCCATCTACTGGGAAGCAAAGTGCATTTGTGCTTAGTTTTCTGCATCTCTCTCCATGATTGCAGCTGCATCTTAGAAACCACACAGTGATCAATGTTGCCGAACGAAATTAAACACACTACCCTGAAAAGTTCTCTTCTACTATTAGAAATCTTATTTGCAAAAGTTTATATTAGATTGTTGTATTTCTTTTTGGAGTGTGGTGGAGCATGAAAACGTCAGGACTCTGTGCCGAGTTTGTATCGGGCAAAGATAATTATGAGACATAAATATTAAAGAAATAGGGAACTCATTAAGAAAGAACATATACAAATGTATATGTGAAGTGTATTATATATTAAATTAATTTATTAAATATTGTGCAGAAATATAGCTATGGAAAACCTTTAATATACATTTATCAGCAACACAGAGCAAGATAAATTAGGGAGAGAAGGGCGTATATCTGTTCAGCTTCATAAAAGTTTTTGTCTTTTGACACATGCCTAATTCACAGGCATTTCTGATTCAACTGGTACACCATTCATCACCATAATGAGGTCAATTTTCATAGGCTACAGCACCCTATACCCATAACTTACTATGCTAAATAGTTTGTGAATCATAGTAGTGCACGTCCACAGAATGCTTAATACATACCACATTCTAGGCTTAGCACTTTACCAGGAAGACCTCATTTCATTCTTACAACATCCTTTGAGTTAAGTAGGATCCAGATTTTACATTTGAGGAGACTAAGACTTCAAGATCAGTGATTTGCCCAATGCCACACAGCAATAATGAATCTGGCCTGGATTCAAATGAAGCAAGCTTATTTAATATTAACATGTTTGATCCATTCATGTGCCACAAAATTCATAAAGGCAAAATAGAGTGTCTGAGAAAGATAGAATTTCCAAATGGTGCTCCCCAAATTTGGATTTACACTTCTAACAGTGAACAACTGTTGTTTGTAATATCTGCTGGTTATCATCCTGCAGTCAATTTTATGTTCAGTGAGGACTCCTTGCCAAACATTTAGCAAAGACTCCAAGTATATTGATGGCAAGGGGAACTATTACAGATTTTCCCTCCAGCCTTAAAGAATGTACTGCTGCAGACAGGAGATGGTACACGTCTACATATTCCTTGTCTTAAGACCCGCATTAGAAAATGAAGTTGAGCTAAAAGTGCTATTGTCATGTTCTATTTCTACCAAAGGGCTTCACTCTCCAATGACACTCAGTTGGCTTAAGGAACCATGTGGTAGCTCTGTTCTTGGAATATGCAACATTAAATATTGATCACACAAAGCCAGGTGTTACTTGGCCTTCCTAGCCCTTCCATCAAAGCTTACATATAAAAGTAATGAAAAATGTATTCGGAAAGGATAGCAGCTAAACACTTAGCAGGGACAATGGAATTTACCCACTGCCCTAATATTAAAATGACTCAAATATCCTCAATTGTGTAAGTTGATCCCTGAGTGTCACACACTATGCTCTGAGGTCAATTTGTTAGGTTTCATTTTTTCCCCATAGATGATGGGATACTTGCTTTCCTGGGAAGGGTGCTTACTTGAGCTTTGGATACTTTTATTTTTCTATACCCAAAAGACCTAAAAAGAGCATACTACAGGGACATAGCTACTTCAATGTTCATAGCAGCACAATTCACAATAGCTAGACTGTGGAACCAACCCAGATGCCCTTCAACAGATGAATGGATAAAAAAAATGTGGCATTTATACACAATGGAATATTACTCCGCACTAAAAAATAACAAAATCATGGCATTTGCAGGGAAATGGATGGCACTAGAGCAGATTATGCTAAGCGAAGTTAGCCAATCCCTAAAAATCAAATGCTGAATGTCTTCTCTGATATAAGGGAGATGACTCAAAACAGAGTAGAAAGGAAGAGCATGAGAAGAAGATTACCATGAAACAAAGAAAAGAAGTGGGAGGGAAAGGGAGGGAAAAGGGTAATTGCACGGAAGACAGAAGGAGATCCTCATGGGTTCACAAAATACAAGTACGATGGTGTGAGGGGGAAGGGAAGAAAAAAAGAGAGAGAGAGAGAAGTGTCACAGTAGAATGGGTAGAGAATAGTGATAGGAGGGGAGGGGGGGATAGGGAGGGCAGCAGAATACAAATGACACTAGGATTGCTGTATGTATATACATGGATGTGTAACCAATGTGATCCTGCAATCTGGACACGTGGAAAAATGAGAATTCATACCCTGTTTGAATCAAATGTATGCTACGTCAAGATCATTGTATTGTCTTGAGCAACTAATAAAAAAAATCAGGTGAGAAAAGAAAACACACAATTGACATTCTTATGAGCCTAAGTTCTAGAGGGAGGAGACAGACTATCAGCATATAATCAAACAAATAATTTTTCAAAAATGGTAAGGACAAAGGAGGAGTTAGCAGAGTAGAAAAGACTGAAAGACAAGGTGTAGTGCTTTATGCAGCACAAAGAAGCTCTCCCTGATGATGCATTTGAGAATAAATATGAGTGATGTACCTAGTCCAAAGAGAGGGAAAAGCAAGGGCACAAGACAGACCCAATCAGAGGGCATGTGACATGTGGCAAGGAGGTGACCATGCTGGAACAAAGGCATCAAGAAAGGTAGAACTAGCATAAAGATGGTTACACATCAAGATAAGAGTGCTGAGACCACAGGGAAACTCTGGGGCCATGTGAAGTCACTGGGGCTTCCAAATAAGGGGAAGATGATTTTCACTAAGGTTGTAATACAGTGAAGGTTCTAGGAGACAGTTCCTTGTCTGCAAAATGGGGATCACAGTGGTCTCTGAGCACAGGATTGCTGGAAGGACTAAACAATGTAACTCCCCGCAGCATGCTAAGCATGTGGCTGACAAGCACCAGTGCAAGTCGTCACCATGGTGGTCCAACTGTTTCCTTCATAACAATCTGCCTCCAGGGAACGGAGTTGGGAGATATCATTTGAAGGTCCAAAGAACAAAATCACATAGAACATACATAAATCATTGACCTGGATCTGCTTTGCCATCTTAAATTCCCAAAGGAGAAACAATAAATAGAAAAAAAAAAATTGGAAAGTGAAGAAGCATTGTGATTTCTTTGTGATTTCTTAAAATTGAAATCAGTTGTCTAGATACATATTTCTAAGAGATATTGAGAAGGATATGTTAATAACAGTGTGACCTATATCATTTTAATATTAGGCTTCAAAGTTGAAAATATTACATACTTAAAAAAAGATTCTATCTTCATATAAAGTATCAACACCCCTGCTGAATGGAGTTGGATTGGAGACATGTCATTTTGGAGAGCTTGGAGTTTCTGATACCATGATCTACCTAAAGTCTTCCTAAAATATTTTGGCTCTATAGTTTATTATTTTTAGTCCCACCCCAGAAGTCACCTACATTAAATTTCTATATACATTCTAATTTTTATATTCCTATTTTTAAAGTTATATTTCTCTCATTCTTTCAAAAAATAATATGTCCTCCAATTCATCTCTCCTTTGAGTAGCATTTTCAATTTTCAAAGCTGGCTTCAAGTTTTAATTGCACCAATAACTTCTTAAACTCAAGGCCTTTGTATTTTTCTCACTGCAGAACATTTAGTGTTTACATGCCTACCATATAAGAAAAGTGATTAAGGGTCACCCTTCCAAGAAGAGTCAGTGCCAGGGCTTGTCACAGTAATGGGTTCTGAAGTTGCCAATGCAGTCTTTGCCAATGACCTGCTGAGTGACCTTGGGCAAGTTTCCCAAACTCTCTGAGATATGTTTAATAATGCTGATTGACCTCACAAGGTTGCTGAGAGGAATCACTCATCAACATGATCGTCAAACACTTAGTCCATACATAGCACTTTCTAAATATTTTCTGATATACAATGAGCTCATTGCATCCAAGGTCCAAAGAGAATTGCATAATTACAGGAAACCTTGAACCATATAAAACTGTTAATACTGTGTCTGAGTGGTTATTTTCCCTTAAATATCACCAGCATTCTGGGATGGTTGAGTTTTCATATTCCAAGTGAAGGAAATGAATTGGACCAATGAATCTTTAGAGCCACTTACTAGACAATGAAAACAGATTCTAGTCCATTGCAAGTGCAAGTGGAAAAAGCAGTGTTATGACACTCTTAGGAAAAAGTGCCTACACACTACTGAATTTATCACTCAATGAATCATATGAACAGTATACAGCATAAGACAGAGCTAATCTGAGCACTGTGTATGACATAAAATAAGCAAGGATTCTAATCAAGGAGTTTGCATTTCTAGCCTAAGGAAAATAATTGATATTTTTTGTTTACGTAAGTATTCAGATGAATAAAGAGTGTTGCGATGACAGTGGGGTAACTACTTTATATCAGATGGCTTTGGAAGATAGATCCGAACAGATGACATTACTAGAGAGGGGCATGGCTTTGCATTGGAAGCAGAGGCAACCACAGTGCAGGGGATTCTAGCTGTGCAGGAGAAACCACACACACACACACAAAAGCTTGTTGCTCAGAGGGTAATGAATTGCAAGAGGCAGGCAGGGGCTGGCTCCCGGGATAAGTAGTTCGGGTGTAACTGTGTAGAAAGGGAAGGCACAGGAGGGAATGACAATAAAGAAGGAACTGAGAATATCTTTAAAAGGATCATTTTGGTTGCTGTGTAGAGTAAACTAGAGGTGGAAGAATTTTTAGAAAGTAGGATGATCAGTTAAGTCAATGATAACGATGACTTAGATAAATAGGCATAAGTGCCAGCAATCATTCCTGCCATTTTTTTTTGGGGGGGGGGGTTAGGATTTAAAGCCTATCATCAAATTATCATTTGCACTAAAATATAGTCATTTGCAATTAATTACTTCTATTTATAAATCCTAACTATTTCTATTCATTATTTACATCAATTTTTAGCCGTAACTTATAATGATTTCTTCTCTTTAAGCTCTTTTGTAGAATGATTCTGATCCAATGCCTCAGTCTTCCTTTGCATTTAAAACCAGGGAATTCCTGAGACATTCTGGTGAAAGATAACGCTAAAAGGGATGTGGCTTCTCTGACATTGAGGGTGCGGTTTTTATAATAAACACGAATAATTCAGCAGTGTATTAGTTGTGCTTTATTATTATCATTTACTTCAACTTGAACTATAGTTTGAGAGTTATGGACTCTTTTTTTTTTTTAATCAGCAGAAGCTCATCCATCACTGTGCATCCCTGAGATATACTAGGACATAAAACTTGCTATTTATGGCAACAATTGTGATATGAAATGAGAACCAGTATTTTGTTCCCCTGGCATCTAACCTTAGGTCAAGCACAGGATCTAGAGATGGATTTGTACAGGAAGTGAAATGAAAGCCCATAGCTAGAGATTAATGCCAGTCAGGATGCTCAAGAGAATGCCCTTTCTGGCTGTTTCCCAGAAGAAAAATGATCAGTAATGTGGAGTATGTTTCAAAGCTACACGGAGGGGTAGCAGAGGGATGACAGACAGGATGCCCAAGTGTTTTGGCATCAGAGTGCATAAGCCTAATTTTCTCAAAATGAGTTATGATCTCCCAAAATCCTGCTCAGAGATTGCCTTGGGAAAAGAATCTCCAAGACCCATTACTTAATTCACTCAATCTTCAGCTGTTTATTGAATATCATTTTTGTGCTTAGATCTGTTCTAGACTTCTCTCCCACTACAGTGTAACTTCATATGTTTCTTGCAAATACCACCACCATGAACACCAATTTAATCAGTCTTTTCATTCTGGGATGGGTAGATGTGGGTAGTTTCTTGTCATTACCGGGCTTCCTGGAGCAAGCTTCCTGAGGACAGAAACTGCCTAGGCAGCTACTCTGCACAGAGCCTCCCATAAGGCCTTAAGTGCTTAGGTATTGACCTAGTGTTTCTGATAAAGATGAGCCTAATGAGAACCACTATTCCCATGCCTTTGAAGACATTTCTACTATTGTTTGCTATAAAACATGTTGGAAATTCTAAGGTAGATCTTTTCCTTTGCCACACCTACATTTTTAAATTTTTTTTTTAGTTGTAGATGAACACAATACCTTTATTTTGTTTATTTTTATGTGGTGCCAGGATCTAACCCAGTGTCTCATGCATGCTAGGCAAGCACTCTACCACTGAGCCACAACCTTAGCCCCACACCTACTTGTTTATACAAATTCTGAATAAGAATCAATCTTTCCCTAAGATTCAGGGAAAAAATTATCAGGCTTTGTAATGGCATTTAAAAGAAAAGATTCAAGAATCAGTCCAATTTTGAGGAAGTTGAACTCACTCTATTCAAAAAGTAGATATCGCCCCATGTAAAAAACACAAGACAATGCTTCATATGCACAGGCAAATACATTAATTTGATTTATACAACATGATGGCTTACTAGCACCTAAGGGGTTCAAATTCTAGTGTAGGATTCGGGAATATGCAAGTCCTGAATAGGCAGTCCTTCTGAGAAGCTTGTGAGCAACTCTCTTCTAAAGGTGGATAGCCATCAAAGTGCGAAGCTCATCTCTCATATTATAGTGTGGAAAAAAGAAGCAATGGGAGGAAGCAGTTTAGAAAAAAAAAGCAAGTTTTTTCCCCCTGTAATTCCTTGCAAAATATACTTACAGACATGATTTCTTATTTTACTGTTGGTGAAAATCATGCTCAAAGAGTTGAGGGGGTTTCAAAGGTCAGTTTGACTAGACAGTCCTTATTCTCCCTTATCCTACCTCCCTAACCTTGTAACCACAAATGAACTGAAGACCCATCTCACCCAATTCTTCATCAGATCAAACAGTGGACTTTAACCCTTTCCATCTTTCACTCCTTTGCCCCCAATCCCAATCTACTCACGCTGCTGTTGTGGCCTGACCAATGGACCATGGCTTGGTTGTGTGCGGAGTCTCCTGTCAGCGCAAACGTGGTGCTGGTCAGTTTCAGCTCCTCCATTCAGAAGCGGGTGGCTTTGTCCAGGTCCCGCTCCCGAGTCCCAAGCTCTGGCTGCCCTCCATCCCTCAGTACTCCCCGGGGGCTCCTACTGGAGCCCTCTACCCTTTCTGCCTTCTCCTGAACCGCTCCACTTCGTCTCCTTTGGCTGGAGCGTGCAGCAACGGAGACCGACGCCCTGGTGCCCCGGGCCCGCTCCAGGGGCGGGGGTGGAGCTGCACTGAAGTCACAGGCAGAGCGGGCGCTGGGGCGCTGGCGGGCGACGCGGGAGGGAGGGCTGGCGCTGCTGGGGCTCTGGGCTCCCCGTCCCGCTGCCTAGCTGCGCTGCGCACCCAGGCTGCGGGCACTGGATGCACCGCCGCTACCCTCCCCGCGGCCTCACAGGCTCCGCCACCTCAGGCTTTGCGCCCCCGCGGTCTGCGGTCTCGGGTTCCCTGTGAAGAGCTCGCGCACCCTTCCCGTAGGGGCGGCCAGCCCAAGGCTCCCAGGCTGTCGCTGTGTGGAGGGTTTATTTATTTATTTATTTTTCCTCTTTTATCGTTTCTACCAGTCTCTGCTGCTGTTTCCCTTTTCCTCTTTTTCTGGTGTTCTCCAGTTTAGGAGGTAGATGGGTGGGCTTTTCCTCTTTGCCTTTCTTGTTCTCGGAGGGTTGGCATCTCAACCTTACTCTGAGCAGAGCCTGGGTCCCAGCAGCCTGGGGGAGATCCCGAAAAGGCAGCAGCAGAGAGTCATGTAATTAAATGATCTCCCGGAGGTACATGTGTGTGTTTAGGGGATTTTCCATCGATTATTACGCGTAAGATTCCTTTCCTGATCTCCTAAATCACTCACTGTATTTGAACCCAGTCTTTCTGCCTGCAAACATATTTGAGAACACTTTCCTAAACCAAGGTTCCACTTGGAGTTTTGTAGGCATAATAACATTTTGGCTTTACTAAGGGACTGCAAACTCACTAAAGACAGGAATACCAATTGTGAACAACTCGGACAAAAAGACCTGTTCAGTTTGTTTGACATTTTATCCTCAGTGCTTGGCATAGTGCCCTACATGATAGGAAACCATCAATTCAATAAATATGCATTGTGAGTCTATAATGTATTTGTATATGAAATAAATATAGGAAAGGGGGGCATGGTGCTATATTTCCCTCTGTCCTTTGGTGCCTAGCTCAGTGTCACCAACACAAGTCTTGAGATCTCCATTAGCAAGTCTATTCTTGACACTCTTAGTAGGTTCCTGTTGAGATCTCAGAGAAGTCACAATCTCTGAGTTTGCCCCCTTTAAAATAAACTGGTTGCATTAGATGACCTTTAAAATCCCTTCCACTCCTAAAATTCTGCAATTGTATTATTATAATATCAACCCAACTCAGCTCCCCTGCTACTGTTTACAGTTTAGATGGTAAACTCACTGAAGATTTGAGTTCAGGATTTGCAGTGAGACCAACTTGGAAGTAATGCAGAGTGGTACCGACTCTTGGATTCATTAAACCCTTTCTAATGCTGCCCATGAGAAACTTCTAAGATATCAAGGTAATCCAGAGAAGTGTTTTTAAAAGATTATTTAAGTCACTGTTCTTATGATCAATGCAAGGAAAGTGCAAATACAGAGAGGAAGTCTTCTTTGCCATTATGTTAGAGTACAGAGCAGGACAGAAGAATATTCTTTTGTCATTAAAGGACCTCCATGGGCTATTCTTCCCAAAACACCTTTCACTGCACAAGTATGGATCCTCCAGAAACATTGTTTGGCAGAATGTTCTCCTCGAGCTGGAGGAGAACAGGGCCAGAAGACCTTTTTCCTCTCCAAATTGCAAGTGCTCTTTGTCAAAACCCAGGGTGCTCATTTTCCTCCCCTCAAGAAAGTTTTCAGAGCTTTACAGGATCATTTGCTTAATGTCTTCTTTCTATGCCCCGGTAACCTCCTTTCTAGTCTGGATAAGTGTGTGGGAATCCCTCCAAGAAAGGAAAAGAAGATTAAAGAATCAGAACCCAATAAATTCCCATCCAAATTCAGGACTGGAAAAAGCAAAAAATGGAAAAGAATAAATAAGTGGATTCATATTTTCTGGCCTTAGTTTTCTCTTCCCATACCAAAGTCTGTATTATTTTAAGTATTAAAACAAAAATTCTTCTGAAAAAAATTGGTACAAGTGGGGTGGATTTTTCCTTCCCAGAGCATAGAACTATCATCTTTCCAAATACGGCTATTAGAATAAGTTCTGTAATTCAAAGAATTTACAGTCCATTTGCTGGGACTTTGTAGAGATTTTTAATGTCTGATTTTAATTATCTGAGAAAAAAAGTTACAAAAATATAGATAAAATTGGCTTCAAGAAATATTGTGGGTGCTTGTGTGTCATTTTTTCCCCTTTAACTTGTATTAATAAGTAGAAAGGACAAGTGCCAGTAATATCCTAAACTATTACTGGTGAAAAGTCTATTTCAATGTGTTTTTAATCCCACAACCTACAAAATAGGGTTTATCAGTATAATGCAATCAGAATGGATCATTTATTAGGAAAATAGTTGATATAAAAGGCCAGTAGAGTTCATACACTGATAATTCCCACAAATCTCCACATTATGCATATGAAAAGTCTACCATTGCTTTGTCTAGATTTTCACCATTTCACATCAGGACTAGCTAGACCAACAACCCCTTTACTGCCTGCCCAACTTCACAATTGCTCTGTACCATCATATTTCGCCAGTAGTTATCTCCAAAGCACCACAAGTTGACCTATTTATTTGCAGGAAGAAAAGAATACAACTTGGTGATATATTTAGTTTTAATGAAAAAATTAAAACTTAGACTCCCCAATCATCAATTACTGGATAATCAAAATAGTTTAGACACTTTACCCTATAGTGAAGAAAAGGTGGTCTTTCAAAATTATAAAAATATAATTTCTCATGACTGCTTGACACCCTTAATCAATTTAATATTGAAAACAGAATACTATCCACACTCCTTAGCATGGCCATCAGCTACCATTTTCTAAATACCATTTGGCAGTTCTCTCTCCTTCATCCATATACTCCACTCATTCATATCTGACCTTTCCTCCAATGTGCCTAGAATTTTTTAACTTGTAACTTTGCACATGTTGTTCCAACTGCCGGAAATTCCCACCACCACCTTCACTTCCCATGATTGATTTCTCTTTAAGAATTTTACTTCAAATATGCATCCATGGGGACTTTATCTGACCCCCCTACCCAAAGAAGACTTTCTCATTTTCTTTATCAGTCTCTTACTGGATCATTCTTAGCATATGTTACAGTCTTCTACCATTTTATTTTGACTTTTTTATAATAATCACTAAAAACACTAATATGAATAATGACCACATCTTCCTTATAGATCAGCTTATAGATCATTTCCTAATGTCTCCCTCATGATCTGGTCCATTCATAAATAAATAATGGCTGGCTGGCACTTGTGTAATAAGACTACCTGCAATAACTCTTAATAGCTAACACTTTGTAAATCAGATATGTACTCTGTGAGAAACTGTGCTAAGGATTTTAAAGTACCAACTCAAGTGGGATTTTTATTTATCTCAGTATTATCATTTCCCCACTTTACAGATGTTGTTGTGCAGTTATCGAGAATCACACTAGAAGTTAGTACAAAGTCAAGGCTTCTGCATAGGCATCTTTATTCCTGAGAGGCACATAACTTTATGTAGTGTTCTTTTTACTTCAACTCCAACTAATGACAGATAATACTTATTGGAGACTTACTGTGTACCAGACACTCTAGTACTTTTAATCATTTTTAGTAAGGATAAGCAAGCAATTTTGGAAACAAATGAGCAAGTTTTTTTGGGAAGGGTGAACATGTATACTCTATTTCCATTTGCTTTTATTTGGTGTATGTGGTGGAGTCATTTTAAAGAGAGCGGAATAGACACTACACTCATAATCTCACTGCAGGACCTACAAGTTAATTCTTTTACTGGATTTCCTTCTTCCCCTTTTCCTACATTTCTCCATTTCTTATGGATACCTTGGCTGACTTGCACTAAATCACATTATATGCCTCATCATTAGAACAATGTCTTTTAATAGCTTTCAAAATACTTGGCTCTCCTTGGATACCATTGAGACAAGGTGTCTTGCTTTTTAGATCATTTTTATGAAGAATCGCAGAAAGATAACCAGAGAGAATAATAGGCAAGTTATTCTTGTCAGCTGCCAAGGAAATTTGGGATTTTTAAAACTGCCCCTTAAAATACTTTCAAATATCAATAAATACTGATGTAGGTCTGAATCCAGTCATCGTACCTTTATCATATACCTAAATTAAGTGGCTTTAGCAGAAAGACTTAAGCCTTCTCATCTGTGAAAATAAGGCTAAAATTATCTACCTGACTCTCATGGATGTAATGAAAATCAACTCAACTTTGTACACCTTGCAAACAACAATACTGCCTTGTATTTATGATAATTCTATCTCATTAGACCTCTAAACTGTTTTTGTTTTTCTCCTAGTTTAATAAATCTTGCAGCAGCTCCAAAAGGTACGTAGGGGGCTGTTTTTGCCGGCATCATACAGAATAAAAAGACATTTATCCAAGGTCATAGAGTTACAGAAAAAACTTAGAATAGAATTCTGTTATCCCTTTTCCTTCATTTAGTCCTATTCTGTTTCCAATATGTATATGTATGTATATATGTGTATACATATATATGTATGTATTAAAATCCCACACTATTTATACTTGGTTATTACATTTTATTCACACAGACATTTCAGGTTTCAAAGGATGTTTTTATAATTAAGTAGGAAAAGAAAAGCATGAACTATTATCAGTGTCATTTTGTGAACTCATATATGCAGATATATTTTACCACTTAAATATTCCTACTTAATGTAAAACAAATAAAATGTGCACTATAGCTAAGTCAGTTTATTTAGAGATGACATTATTAGGCTTTTAAAAATAACCCTTTACACTCAAATCTAAGAATTCATTAATGTAACTTCTTTATTGTCTTAAAATGATCTAAAAACTGTAGAAAATTACTTTTATAATCACTTTCTCCTGACTTCCTCAGCCTGTAAGTCCAACAGGGAAAGGCTTCGATGTAGTAAATCACAAAACCAACTCTAACACTTTTTCTAACCCAACTTCCTTAAAAGTACAAATAGGAACAAATAAACTCACATACCCAAAGTTGGGGCTACATTTCCTTTGGTTTCTTTGGGAAAACTGACTGGAAGAGCAGAGATAGAAGAAACAAGAAGCAACTCCCAAAGTTCTTTAGGGGCCAATAATAGGATAACCCAAAGCTTCCATCTCACAAGAAGTCATAGGTTATCTTTGCCTCCTTTGCAAAGTTCTAATACAAAGATGAGTTATTACTGCTGCAAAACACAGAAGATTTCTGAGTCATAATAATCCAGCA
Source organism: Callospermophilus lateralis (assembly GCF_048772815.1). Classification (NCBI taxonomy): domain Eukaryota; kingdom Metazoa; phylum Chordata; class Mammalia; order Rodentia; family Sciuridae; genus Callospermophilus; species Callospermophilus lateralis. The sequence goes on along the minus strand of NW_027510486.1, from coordinate 1,763,238 downwards.
GGATAGCGCTCTATAAAATGCCCAGAAGCTATTGAAGAAGAAGATTTGGGGGACTTTGCACAAGAGTATCTTGCAAAGGAAAAAAAGAAAAAGAAAAAGAAAAAGAAAAAAATCAAAGAATCAGAAGCACAGTCAGGCAGACATGACCTATGTTGTGGTGCTTACCATTTCTGTGTTTGATCTTGCTAAAAAGCAGATGTTCTCCAGTCCTTCGGTCTAGATATCCCCAACAGCATGCTCTCTCTGGTGATATCAAAGAGATACACCAAAGAAGGGAAAGGTGATTGAAGGCATGAAGTTTAACTGTGTCTGTCTGCCTCTGGTGCTTGGAATCACTACAGTGTGGGCTTAAAATTCTAAACTTTGAGATGAAAATTATACCTTTAAATCCCAATGGATGCCACTAACTAGTTGTACATTATCATTTGACTTTCAGAATGCCTGATGTCTAACAATGTCAATTCCTTGTGTCAGGGTACTTCATATGTCACAGAGTCAACAGTCAATACTGTTAGTCATTGTTAAAGTCACTTCACACTTCAAACACCAACTCCAATTTAATACTCAACATGTTTTTCTAGATAGAAGACCAGGAGATAAAATCCATTTAAGTTTTCTAGAATCAATTTATTTTCTTCTAAAAGAAAACCATATGTAAAGACCCCCCTACTCCTGGAGATATCAAGAGTAGAGAACAGGTGTTGAAACTCAACAGTTTTGCTTTTGGAAATCAATTGAAAAGATGGATTAAACTACTGCATTCTTTTTCTTGTCATCTAGTCTTCTGTGTGAGCTGAAGTACAGCAAGTCTGCATCTTACAAACTTCTAGGAGGTCAACCGTAGATTGGGCAATAAAATAAGCCTTTGAGTATGTAGCTGAACTATTATCTGTAGCTTGAAAAATGAGCTACAGAAAAAGTCAAAGAAAACCTTTTAATATGTCATGTGGTAAACATGCAATTTATCATTTGGGGATATTATAGAGTCTGAAGTCATGAATGAGTTCAGTCAAACTCATGGGTATAGATCCATGATTGTTTGTCACAGAAAACTGCTGTCATAATGTGCTCAACTATGCTCAGCTGCTCACTTACCTTCGTCAGGAATGCCTATGTGAGTCTTATTGTAATGTGAGGTCAACTCATTTTCTCTAGATTTTTACCCCCTTACTTATTTAGATTTAAATCTACTTTTACTTCCTTGATATCTTCTGAATGTGGATTTAACACTGAATTCATGGTCTCCCAGAACCTACCAGCCCCTCTTTGTAGGTTAATTCTTGGTTCTGATCTACCATGTCCTGTGATATCATCCCCTAGATCCTGGCATGATATGAAGGAACACTGGGAATTTATTCATGGAATTTTAAAGGTTCTCATTTTGTAATGTATAGTGCTCAGTTAAAAGAGCTCTCTTTTCTATTTTCTCTGGGCTCTTGGTGTCTATTCTGATATTGCTCTTCTATTATTCTAACCATCTGTCTCACTCATCCAGCTCCTCAATTAGACTCTAACTTCTATAGGTTAGGGGGTCATGTCAGATATCTATGGCTTAGCCTCAGTTCATAATCAATGCATGCACAGAGAAAACGTTCTGTAGGTGTTTGTTGAATGAGTGAATGACAAGGCTAATGTTCTCATATCTTTGATAGCCTTTCTTAATATGGTCAGATATTCAGCACTAGGAAGAATCATAGCCGCCCACCACAGATGTCACATAAAGCTAAATTTATACCTAAAGGAAAAGTTGAATCAATGAATAAAGCAACTTAAGGCAAACCCTCATTTACTGAAAATGTTCCAACTTATTGCTATTAGCTGAAGTTTGTTGAGAGAATGCAACCCAATAACATGGATAGTGCTTGTTAGCATTTACAAAATGTTTCAAAAATTGCATTGAAATTAAACCTACAACCATGAAAATGTGAAGATCTTAAATGAAATATTTGCTCAGTGATTTTATTTTTCACACATGCACATGTATACACACACACATGTGCACACACAATGGATATGTTAATTTACTTAACTTTTAGTAACCATTGAACTATGTATATGAAAGCATCATGTAGTATAGCCAAAATATATACAGTAAAAGGCCCCCCAAAAAAGTTCTTCATATGTACATAATTCAATTTGTCAATTACTTCTAATGGTTTCTTTATGGCTAATGCTTATTACTTTCAGCTTAGGAAATCTTTTCCTATACCTTGTTCATGAAAGTATCTTTTTTTCTAGAAGTGTATTCTTATACTTATGTCTGCAGTCCATCTGGAATTGCTTTTTCTGTACATGGAAGGAAGTTGAAGATACACCTTTAATCAGATAGGTACCAGCTAACCCAGCACTCTTAATTACAAACCACTTTCTTCCCACTGTATGCCCACAGCATGTTTATTGTAAATCAGATAATTATGTGTGTCTGTTTCTGAATTTTGTCTACTTATTAACTGATCAGCTTAACAAATAGTTCTTTTGCTTTATTTTTTTATTTGTTTTAATTAGTTATACATGACAGTAGAATGCATTTATGCACTTTGTTATATCATACATATAAGTATTTTCTTATTTTTCTGAGTGTACATGATGAAGAATCATATTGGTCATTCATTCACATATATACATGCAGTAATAATGTCAATTTCATTCTACTATCGTTCCTATCCCCTCATCTCCTCCTGTTCTCTCCCCTCACTTCCCTCTACCTAATCTAAGGTAACACTATTCTTCCATAGTTCCCCCACCTTATTGTGAATTATTATCCACATATTAGAGAAAACATTCAGCCTTTCATTTTATGAGTTTGACTATTTCACTTAGCATGATATTCTCCAACTCCAACCATTTACTGGCAAATGCCATAATTTTACTCTGTATAGCAGCTCAATTCACAATAGCTAGACTATGGAACCAACCTTGGTGTCCCTCAATAGATGAATGGATAAAGAAAATGGGGTATATATACTCAATGGACGATTACTCAGCTTTAAAGAAGAGTAAACAAACACTTCCTAATTATCATAGAATTACAATAAATCTTGAACCCTGATGTGAAGTGCTCTACTTAGTTTTTCCAGACTGTTTATAATCATCTTGTCAATTTCTGAAAATTTTGATAATGCTGAACTTGTTAAATGGAATTTCACTGTATCTATATATCAATTAGAACGAAATTAACATTTAAAAATATTGCATCCTCCCATCTATGAATGTATTATTCCTCTGCATTTATTTGTATCTTTAAGTTCTATTAGCCATATCTGCTAGTTTCCAATGTACAAACCCCGAATGTATTTCAATAAATTAACTTTCCATATTTGGGGTTTTTCAAAGCATTGTGATTATTATCTCTTTATCTTAATTTCCATTTTTTTTGCTAATATCTGAAACTATTAATTTTTCTATTTATTTTTGTATCTAGTCACGTTAGTTGTATTTATTAATTCAAATAACTTCTCAATTCTTTTAGAATTTATATTTATGTAATGATATCCTGTGAAAATTAAAATTCTGTTTCTTTTTTTGAAAAAAAAAAACATATACCATTGATTATTGTTGTCTAGGAAAAAGCATCTGATGTATTTTGAATGAAAACAGTGACACTGTACAATCTGGTATGGTGGCAGTGGGCTCACATAATCAGGCAAAATGTCTCATTATTTCATTATGAAGTATGTTGCTTACTGGGAATCTTTTTTTAAATGACCATAATATGAACTATTTTTCTTTTACTCTTAATTTGTTGACTATTTAGAAAAATATGAAGCAATTCTGAATTTAATTTTATACTTTTTCTGCATCTTTGAGATGGTCACCTTTTTATATTTGATTAATATTGCTCATTGAATATAAGTTGCATTCCTGAAAAAATTCCACTTTTAACAAGACTATGATTCTATTACATTGGTGAATTTGATCTTCTTACATTTTGTTAGGATCTTTGCAAGTATAATCATGAGATAGCTTGTTTTTAATTTTCTTTTGTGTAGTATCTTCACCAGATTCTGAAATCAAGGTTATTGGCTTCATTAAACAATTTTGTAACTTTCTTTCTTTTCATTAATGATTGCATATTTTTTAAAATATTTCATTCAAAACATTTCAATATCATTTTGTTTCTTATAATGTTTATAGATGCATCATGGCTTGTTACCATTTAGAAATTTTTCCTTATAATTGTTGTATTTAGACTATTTACATTCATTATAATTATTAATGCATTAAGGATTAAGTCTGGCATATAATGTTTTGTTTTCTATTTGTATTTGCTATTTTTTCATTTCCTTCTCTTTTCCTTCACTTTGTGGATTACTTGAACACTTTTTGAAGTTTCTTTACTTTTCTGTTGTGGTATTTGGTGTATTTCTTTGTGTATCATTTTAGTGGTTCCTTTAGATGTTGCATTATCTATGCATTTGTTATTTCAGTCTATTGGTATTATCTGGCACAAGCCATACTGTGTAAATGTTAGAAATAATAACTTCTTTAATGTCTCTGTATCATCCCCAATTTACAATACACTTTTTCTAAATATGTCCTCTACATACATTTATACCTCATTAGACAGTGTGATAACTATTCCTTCCATCATCAACCATTATTTAAAATGCAGAAGGAGAAGGAAATTCTATTGTGTTTAAAAATTTCTATGTGTGACACTCTCTCTGGATTCCAAGGTTCTTATGGAGAGACCTGTTGTCATTTTTCTCTTATTAATTACGTACATTATCTCTCACACCACTTTCAAGAATATTTCCCACACTAAAAATAAAAAACACTGTTAATTACAAACCATTAGCAATGACATAAAAAATACTTAGGAATAAACAATTACCGAGATAAAAGACATATATTTTATAAAACATGGATGAAAGAAATTAAAAGACAGAAATAAATGGGTGGGGGAATGGAAATTCCCATGTTTATGAATTCAAAGAATTAATGCCATTAAAATGCCCGAACTACCTAAAGGAATGTACAGATTCAATGCAATCTTTATCAAAGTCCCAAAGGCTTTTTAAATTTTTTTCAGAAAGGGAAAAATTATAAAACTTAGGAGGAAACAAAGGGAACACTGAGTAGTCAAAACATTCTTGAGAAAGAACAAAGTTGAAAGTGTTAATTGTTTGGTTTTAAAATATATTACAAATATGCAACAATTAAAATAGTCTAGCCCTGGCATAAAGCCAGCCATGTAGATCAGTGAACTGAATAGAGAGTCCAGAAATCAATCCACATACATGTGGTTCACTGATTTTTCACAAAGATTCGAAAAACAAGACAAACTAAAAAAACCACTGTGATGAAAAAATAATCTCTCAATAAATGGGATGGGGAAAACTGGTTGGCCACATACAAAAGAATTATAGCAGACCCTTGTCTTATACCACACACAATAACCAATTTAAAATGGATTAAAGACTTAAACACAGGGCCTTAAACTGTAAAATTCCTAGAAGAAAAGAGAGAAACAGCTTTATGACATTAATCTGATTTCTTATATATGACACTGAAAGCTCAAACTAGGGAACTTCGAAGCTTCTGCATGCCAAAGGAAGTAATCAACAGAGAGAAAAGGCAACCTACAGAATGAGAGAAAATATTTGCAAACCACAATAACAAAATAAAATAAAGCAATTGGCTTGAACATGGGCAAAACACTTGAATAAACAAGTCTTTGAAGAATATAATATAAAGGGTCACCAGGTATTTGAAAGGATCCTCCAGATCACAAATTATCAGGGAAATACAAATCAAAATCAAAAAGTAACACCAACTCATACCCGTTGGGATGACTGTTAGGTAAAAAGAAGCATAAGAAAGTGTTGGAAATAAAGTGGAAAGTTTGGAATATAAAATGTTGTTGTCACTATGAGAAACAATAGAAAGGGTCCCCTGACACTTAGAAATAGAACTATTGTATGACCCAGCAATCCCACTATGGGCATTCATCTAGAACAATTGGAATCAGGATCTGGAAGAGATATTTACATTCTCATGCTTAGTTTAGCATTATTCACAATCACTAAGACAAGGAGACAACCATTGAAGGGTGAATGGATAAATAAAATGTGATTCATACATATAATGAACTACTTATTCAGCTTTAAAAAAGAAGGACATCTTGCCATATGTGACAATGTGGGTAAGCCTTAAAAACACTAAGTGAAATAAGACAGTCACATAAATACACTGCATTAGGTCACATGTGTGTGGTACTTAGGACAATCAAACCCAGAAAATTAGAAAGCAAAATGGTGGTTCCCATGGACTCAGAAAAGGAAAGAGTAGAGGTTTGCTCCTCAATAAGTTTAAATTAACTTCATTTTGCAAGATGAATATATTTTAGAGATATGCTCTAGAATTGTGCCTATCTCTAACAATATTATTAATTATACTTTTGAAATTTATTAAAAGTATAGATCCCATGTTAAGTGTTCCTTCTGTAATAAAAAGAAACAACAGAAAACAATTTTTAAAAATATTTTAAGTGTATTTAGGTTTTTAGAAGTTTGACTATAATGGATATATTTTCATTTATTCCTTTCAGATTTTTGTCAGTCCTTGAACCTTTAGTTTGCAACCATTATTTCTTTGTATTTTTCAGTCCTTCTTTGTTTTTTCTCTTGTTCTGTAATTTTGATGATTCAAATAGTTGGCTGCTGAAGTTCCCCAGGTCCCTGAAGGTGCTCAATTTTTCCAGACCCCTTACTCTCTTGGTCAGATGGAGTCATTTCAGCTGCTTCTCTTACGGGTTTCTGATTTTTCCTCTGTCCTCTCTGTTCTTCTCTTGAATTCATCCACTGAGCTGTGTTTTAGTTATTGCAGTTTTTAGTTCTAAAATTTCCATTTGGTTGTTATTTGTGTCTTCTTTGTGAAATGTTTTTATTAGTGCATTATAGTTATATATCACATTGAGGTTCATTTTGACATAATCACACATGTGTGGAATATAGTTTGCTCCATTTCAGTCCCCAGTACTTCCCTTTTCTCCCCTCCCCTCTCCCCCCATTCCCCTTCTTCTAGTCTACTGGTCTTCCTTCTATTTATTGTTTGTTTGTTTTTAATCATTGTTTTATAGATATCCATAAAGGTGGAGTTCACTGTGGTATACTCATGTACCTACATAGTATGATTTTGTCAATTTCATTTTGTCAATTCCTTCAGCTTTTCCTGTTCCTCCTTCTTCCCCCTCAATTCCCTTCCTCTATTACCATTGATCTCACTATTTTCATTGCCTCTCCCCTGATATCTCTCCCTCCCCCCGCCCTTATTTTGCTCCAGCTTCTACATATAACATAAAACATTCTACCCTCTATTTTCCAAGTCTGGTTTATTTCATTGAGCACAATGCTCTCAGTTCCATTGATTTACCAACAGATGCCATAATCTCATTCTGCTTATGGCAGAGGAAGACTTGATTGTATACATATGCCATATTTTTAAACCTATTGGTGGGCACCTGGGCTGGTTCAATAACTTGGCTATTGTAAATTGTGCTGATATAATCACTGATGTGCCTGTATCACTATAACATGCTGCTTTTAGTTATTTTGGCTAAATAACTAGAAGTGAGATAGTTGTGTCAAACAGTGGTTCTATTCCTAGTCTTTTGAGAAATCTCCACACTGCTTTCTGTAGTAAGTGTACTAAACTGCAGTCCCAATGACAATGTGTGAGTGTACATTTCCCACCACATTCTCATCAGCATTTACAATGGATATTTAATGAGTGCCATTCTAACTGGAGTGAAATGAAATCTCAATGTATTTTTGATTTGTATTTCCCTGGTTGCTAGGGATGCTGAACATTTTTTTTCATCTATTTTCTGGCCATTTCTTCTTTTGAGAAATGTCTGTTTAGTTCTTTGGGTTCATTTCTGAGTTCTTCATATATTTTAGATAGTAATCCCTATCAAAAAAGAACAAGGAAAAGTTTTTCTCTGATTCTTTAGGGTCTCTTTTCATACTGTTGTTTCCTTTGCTGTGCATAAACTTTTTAATTTGATGTTGTCCCACTTATTGATTCTTGGTTTTATTTCTTGAGCTTTAGGGGTCTTGTTAAGGAGGTCAGTGCCTGCACCAACATGTTAGAGTTTCAACTTGTTTTCTTCTAGAAGTTGAAAAGTTTCTAGTATAATTCCTAGGTCTTTGATACATTTTGAGTTGACTTGAGTACAGGCTGAGAGATAGGGATCTAGTTTCATTTTTCTGTATATGAATATCCAGTCTCCCCAGCACCATTTGTTAAAAGACTACCTTTTCTCCAATGTATGTATGTTTTTTCCATGTATCAGATGACTGTATTTCTGTGAGTTTGTCTCTGTGTCTTCTATTATATTCTATTCCATTGGTCTTAATGTCTGTTTTGATGCCAATGCAATCCTTATTTTGCTACCACAGCTCTGGCGTATAATTTAACATCAGATGTTGTGATGCCTCCAGTGTCGCTCTTCTTGATCAGCATTGCTATGGCTATTCCGGGTCTTTTTTTTTTCTTCCACGTGAATTTTAGTTTTCCAATATTCCAATAACAAATCTTTTGAGAAAAAAATAACATTATCCCATTCACAATAACCTCTGAAAGTAAAATACAAAAATATCTAACCAAGGAGGTGAAAGCCCTCCACAATGAAAATTATAAAACACTGAACAAATAAATTGAAGAAGACTTATAGAAGATGGAAAGATGTCCTATGTTCTTGGATAGGCAGAAATAATATTGCCAAAAATGCCATATTACCAAAAGCATGATATAGATTTAATTTAATCTCCATTAAATATCAATGACATTCTTCAGAGAACTGGAAAAAAATCACTCCCAGAATTCATTTGTTGTTGGTATCCTCTGTTTTCTGGTTCTACTTTCCTACTTGTCAAGATTTCTCGTATTACATTTGTTTTCAGGCATGTTCTTAATTGTTCATTGATGTACTTTTCGATGGCTGCTTTAGACTGTCAGGTACTTCTAAAATTTATATACCTTAATGTGAGCATCTACTGCTTATCTTTTTTCATTGAAATTGAGAACTTACTGATTCTTGGAATGAGATAGATTCTTGATTGAAACTTGGGGGATATGGCATATGATCTTATGAGAATCTGAGTCATATTTAAACCTTCTGTTTTAGCTTAATCTTTCTAACAGGAGAAGGAGGGTATTGCCTCATTACTGCCAGATGAACGGAATTTCCATATGCCTCTTTGGCATCCATGTGGTGTTCCCTCTGATAATGCTGGGTGGTATGGGATCTCTGGCTCTCCACTAAGCCTGTACTAATGTTTTCCTGGTTGGGAGAAGAGTATGGCTCACTGCATAGCTTTTGGTAACTCCTGAGTGAGGGTGGCCCTGTTACCCTCAGACAGTGGTGAAAGCCCCAACTCCACTAAACTCCTCTAGTTCAGGACCCCCATGTGGTATCCACTCTAGGGAGAAGAGTTGCTCATTATTGCCTGATAGGGTTAAAAATTCTGCCTCATCCACTCTCTTCTCTAACACTGTAAATTGGCTTCCACTCTTTTGGTGGTGAGCTTTGCATCCCATGGTGCAGCCTAACAAAGGGGCAAGTTTAGGCTCCCCATTGAGCCTTTGCTGGGTTTAGTGGAAGCAAAGCCTCTTTGTGGCTTGAGCAATGAAATTAGTAAATAAAAAAATGTGTGCTTTGTTTTTTAGTTGAGAAATTCCATAATTTATTTTTATTTGTTCTAATTAGTCATACATAATAGAATGCATTTTGACATATCATATATAAATGAAGTGTAACTTCTCATTCTTCTGGTTGTGCATGATATAAAGTTACACAGTTCATATAATCATACAATGCATCAGGAGTAATAATGTCTGATTCATTCTACTATTCATCCTACCCACATACCCTTCTTTCCCCTCATGCCCCTCTGTTTAATCCAAAGTACCTCTATTCTTTCCTAGGCACCGCCCTCCCCATTGTGAATTAGCATCTACATATCAGAGAAAACATTTCGCCTTTTGGTTTTTGGTATTGGCTTATTGTGCTTAGCATGATATTCTTAAGTTCCATCCATTTACCAGCAAATGCCATAATTTCACACTTCTCTAAGGCTGAGTAATATTATATATATATATATATATATATATATATATATATATATATATATATATTTAAATTAATATAAAAGATGGATAACTCTTTTATATATAAATATATATATAAATTTCTTTATCCATTCATCCTTTCAAGGGCTCCTAGGTTGGTTCCATAGTTTAACTATTGTGAATTGAGCTGCTATAAACATTGATGTGGCCACATTACTATAGTATGATGATTTTAAGTCCTTTGGATATAAGCCAAAGAATGAGATAACTGGGTCAAATGATGGTTCCATTACAAGTTTTCTGAGGAATCTCCATACTGCTTTCCATAGTGGTTGCACCAATTTACAGTCCCACTAGCAATGTATGAGGTTACCTTTCCCCCCACACATCCTTGCCAACATTTATTGTTGCTTGTATTCTTAATAAATGCCATTTTGACTGTAATTTTGATTTGCATTACTCTAATTGCTAGAGATGTTGAACATTTTTTTCATTTATTTATTGATTGATTGCATTTCTTCTGTGAAGTGTGTTCAGTTCCTTAGCCTATTTATTGATTGGGTTATTTGGGGTTTTTTTGGTATTAAGCTTTTTGAGTTCTTTATATATCCTGGAGATTAATGCATCTTTCCTAGTACTTGATAGAAATGACTGACTTTTGTTAGGACTTTTTCTTGTATAGGTCTGCTGGCATTTCTAAGTTGCCATTTATTTTTCAACTCCAAATCTGTAATATATGATGCCCAAAGAAAACCAGGAACTCACTACCACATCATTCTCTAGGCTTCAAGGTCTCCAGCTTGTGCATTTTCTAATTCGTGCCTTTAAAATACATTTTATATTTGTCTAATACATAAGACATAGGGGTCTTAAGTGCCCTACTTGTCATCATAAATACAAAATATATTTCTAATCCATCTTCTCAGAAACCAAAGTTTGTCTTTGAATTAGAAACTTTAGTATTTAGTCTTTTATATGATTTGCCATTATTGCATAGTACTATGTAAGAAATGCCTCAAATCATTAGCTTAGAGCAAAAATTATAAGCAACAATATTCCTTTACTCTTAGTCATTCACTAGTAAGTTGCCTGGTGATTGGCTGATTTTTGCTGAATCTACATGTCCTGGCTAATACAGGCAGCTTGTTTACATCAATGATCTACATGTCTGTCCTCCCTCTTGGGTCCTAAAGCTATCTGAAGTATGGTGATAACTAAAGAATCAGAGAGCAAGACCGGCTGAGAAATTGTATTTCAAATCTGCATCGTAGATGTTCCCATCTCATTGGCCTAAGCAAGTTGCATGACTGAGTTCAAATTCAAGGATGTAAGAAGCTAACTCTGTCTTCCAGAATACCACTGCAAGTCATATGAGTAGTGTAAAGAATAGTACCAGAGTAGAAGTTCATGGAGACAAGATCTTAATTTGTTCTTTATGCTTTATTTCACAATTTTTCCAGTTTAGAAAATTATTGGCCAGTATTTCCAAAAATGATGCTTCTGAAATGTTTCATCTTTTTCTCTTTCTAGACTACTATTAGAAGTGTGTCACAAGTGTTATTCAATTTTCTGTATTTTCATGCTTTTTCTCTGTAAGCATTAATTTGATTACATCATCCTGATATAATATCCAGCTAAACAATACTGCTACTCCTGTTATACCTTTTTATTGAATTATTAGAATCAAAATTATATTTTTGCTGTTGTAGAATTTGCAATTGATTATTTGTTATGGCTTAGAAGATACTTCAGTTTTTATCCATCTTTTATATTAATTATATTAATTTTAATAATTTTAGAGTGCTTATCCATGTTCATTATAAATGATCTTTGTGTCTGCTTCTCTTCTCCCTCCCTCTCTATATTTCTCTCTCAGTTAGATTTAATTTCTTGCAAGATTTCTACTTTTGTTTTTGTCCAAGAAAAAATGCACATACTAGGAGGCTTTGGATGATGCTGTCTTTATCATAATTGCACACATATATGCCCTCTGGATGAACTGGATGGTTGATAGAGTACAAGGACTTCATGTGGGTAAGATTTGCCTTGAGAGTTTGTTAAAGCTGCTCTATGACAGTTTGGCCCTTACTACGTGGATATAGTAGTATAGTCTCAACCATGAAAAGAACTGCCCCACCTCAATGGGACTTGAACTCCAACTATTTCTTTCCCCATAACTGTATGGTACTTGGAATCCCCGTGTAGTTCAGCTCTTTCATCTTAGCAGCTGCTCCTTCCTGTTGCTTTTCTTGAAGTTTTATCCTACTCTGTGCAAATCTTCAATTGCAAACAACTCAAGGAAAAATTTATGAATATTTTTACTTTGTGCATTTTCTTCATGATCTGAAATATGTGCCCTTCAAGTCTTACCTGCTTTTCTATTTGCTGAACTCGAGCTCCTGTCACTTTGGCCCAATGTGTCTGCTACTTTTTATTAGGAAAATATTTCCCCAAACAGGAATTGACAAATGGACTCAGGAATAAAACCCTGGGAATATGGAACTCAATTCATTGTGTGAAGTGTATTCTCTGGAGTCCTCTATGCATAGTTTATTTCCAAAGCCTTTTAAATAGTTATTTTATGTTATTGCCCAAGTTTTATAGTTGTTCTCAACAGGGGATTAGTCTGATTCAAGCTATTACATCTTGGCTATTACCAGAAGTCCAAAATATTGCAATGCTCTTTTGTTTCTATGTATCTACTGACCCTTTTAAGCACCTCACTGGATTTTAGTGATTGTCAACAAGAGTATGACATTTTCGTGTGGGGGATTTATTTTTATTGACAAGATGTTAGAAATTCTTGTCCATCACTTTCACCTATAGCCCTGAGCTCTATCTTGAAAGAACTAATTGTACTAAAATGGATCACAAGGAAAAGAAGATTGCAAATATATCTCTGGACTTTATTTGGAGGTTTTTTTTTTAATTAAAAAAGATATGTTCTACGCTATTACTTTTCTTTCAGTTGGCAAATAACACAATGACTCAGATGGATTTTTTAATTTTAAATAAAGATATTATTAGTCCTACTCTGGAACACTAGAAAAAATGAATGGAAATGTGTAATACAGCAAAAGGATTTAGAAGAAGTGCACACTGTACTTGGTCAGAAACCACTGGGATATTGTTACAGATGTAAATTCTTCTGATCCACCTAGTACTTTCCAGATTAGAAACTCCAGATGTAGAGCCAGAGTCTGTTTTTTTTCTGAACAAAGCAAATTTATTTTTTTTTTATGAATAAACCAAATTTATCACAGGCAATGAATACTAGACTGTCTTGAGCCAGAAGTTAAACAACAGCAACAACAAACCCCAAACAACTGGAGTACAAGAATGGACTATTAGAGCTAGTAAAAAAGAGTGAGTATTTTTTTAAGAAAATGTGCACTGCTGGGTGTGGTGGTATAACACGGGAGAATGAAGGCTCAAGCAGCTCAGCAAGACTCTATCTCACAATAAAAAATAAAATGGAATGGGGATGCAGCTCAGGAGTCCAGTGCCCCTGAGTTCAATCCTGGTACCAACAAAACAAAACAACATGCAACAAGGAATCATCTTGTTAGCAATATTTTCTTGCTTGGGACCGAACTGGCCCCAGAGATCCAGAATCTCTGGCATGTAGAGTCTATAGGTCTTAAGAAAAACAGCCATGTTTTAGTTTTAGTTGCATTTTTACTAAAGTGGCAGGACATTTCTTCTGGTCTTGGATAAGTTAAAACATCAGGTAAAAGTTTTTTTAAAAAAATTTACATAATTTCTAATGAAATTAGAAATTATATAAATTTTAAGGGGCTGTGGATGTGGCTCAAGCGGTAGTGCGCTCGCCTGGCATGCGTGCGGCCCGGGTTCAATCCTCAGCACCACATACAAACAAAGATGTTGTATTCGCCAATAACTAAATAATAAATATTAAAAATTTTCTCTCTCTCTCTCTCTCTTTCTCTCCTCTCTTACTCTCTCTTTAAAAAAAAATAAAAAAAACACCTTTAGACTTTAGACTTCTTTAGACTTCTTTTTCTTTTCATACAAACAGGTATTTGCACAGTTACAATTTTCAGCAATGTCATGTGATCCTTGATGTTGTATATCAATTTATCCACACAGCACTTCTGTGTTTCAAGAGAATACTGAAAGCAGCCCAGTGTTCTAAGTGTCACAGCTAACTGGCTAACTGTTTAGTCTTATAAGCTCTCCAGTTGATGCTAATGCTGGCAAAAGATTGAGAATCTTTTTTGTCTATGTTGTTGTTCCAGAGACCAAACTTTGAAAAACACTATCCCAGAGAAACAATACCTGGAATACAGTAAGTGATTAATAGATGCTTATTGAAGAGTTGAAAATGGGTGGGGTTAATGAATGAAATTTGTTCATGCTGCTGTTTAGAATTGCTTGTGATTTTGTCGTAGTCTCTCCAAATAGGAGTTTTTCAAAGATGATGAGAAGATGGGTCATATTATTGAATCTTATGTGGTTAGTCACAGTTAAAAATGTTTTGTATATCCTAAATGTTAAACAACTCCAAAATGGTACTAGAGGATACTCCTGCATCCTGTTGTACTATAGTGATGATTATCAATGTGTGATCCTCAAAGGAACAGCAGCAGCAGTGCCTGCCCACCTGTTAGGAATTCACATGGTTTCCAAGTGTGGTGGTGCATGCCTGAAATCTCAGTGTGGCTCAGGAGGCTAAGGCAGGAGGATTGTGAATTCAAAGTCAGCCTCAGCAACTTAGTGAGGCCCTAAGCAACTTATCAAGACCCTTTCTCAAAATAAAAAATATAAAGTAAAAAGGGGCTGGGATGTTGCTCACTAGTTAACCACCCTTGGGTTCAATCCCTGGTGGAGAGAGAGAGAGAGAGAGAGAGAGAGAGAGAGAGAGAGAGAGAGAGAGAGAATATATGAACATGAAAAAAAGAAATAAAGTAATTCACATGATATACTCACCTAAGCTCACTTAATCAGAAAGTTTACAGACTTTCATGGGATTCTGAAGCACACAAAGTATAATAAACTCTGTTCTAATTGAAGGCTTAAGAAACTATTAATTAATCATAAGAAAATTAGTTAAAGGTGATATATCACCTTCCATCAAGTTTCAAGACATTGGAAATTTCTGACTTTTTAAAGTGATATAAGCAAACTTCAAAGGGAACACTTTAAACTAGTTTGACAAATCTTGGAACACCAAGACTTCCTATGACAGTACCCTAATACATGAATTTTGTGATTAATATTCACAGTATAACTCCTACCAATGAGATAATGATCATTCTGGATGGGTGGCTTTGTGGTTAGCTTGCAATAAACCTGCATTGCAAAAATTGGTTAGTACAAAAACTATATAGGTCTTTCTCTTAGACCAGAGATGAGTCATGTGAGAGAATAATATCCAACCTTAAGTCATTTGAAGTCTAGTTTAGTTGTGTCATGAAAATATTTTAGAAGCAAGAATTTCAGGTCTTAGCAACAAAAATTAAGTTCCAATGCTGGATATGTAGGAATTGCTGAAGTCAGGGCAAGCCACTCCCCACAACAGGATACCCTGGGTATGGGATCTTTAGACAGAGGAGCCCAGGAAAGAAATTTCAGAGTCTCTGACAATATCCAAAGAAAATAAATCAGTTTCAAATAGTTGACAAACTCAGAGAATGGAAAACTATGTTTTGGAACTACCCTTAAAATAAAAGGTTACAGGGATGAGATGTAGCTTGGTGGTAGAATCCTTGTCTAGCATGTACCAAAGCCCTGGCTTTCATCCCCAGCACTGCAAAAATAAATAAGATTACATTTTTCTCTTCCACTCCATCCTCACTTTTGTTTAACTTTGAAATCAGAAAGTACCTGGCAAGGCAGGATGGGAAAAGTGAATGCACATAGTAATGAAACAGAAGTCTACCATGCTCCTCTGTTCCACCACAGACTTTCAAGAAAGGTGACTTCTACAGGCTGGGGAGATGAGAGCATTTTAACCCTAAATCACAGCCAGCCTAGGCACTAATGTCTTGAACTGGACATTTCTCACTTCTTCATGGGGACTTCTTGGTTACTTAAAGTGACTCAGGGTATTTTATTACCAAAGGAAGAAGGAAAGATGTCAGGGACCTGAACTTTTTCCTTTAGGGGCAGAAAAACATTATCAGAACTGAACACATTTAAAAAAGATGGTGAGAGACAAAAATAAACTTGTGTTTTGATTATGTCAGAAGTCGTGCTTGCTCAACATAATGCTTACACACATATTGAGCCTCCAACAATTTGGTTCAAGTTCAAAAATTCTATAAACCATAGCTGAGGCAGATTTGTTCATGTGAAGCCCATCATACTGTAAGTCCACAGGTGGACACACACCCAGATGCCCAGAGAAACATGGAGGGTGACCTCTATATTTAAAATAATGTGTAAAGGCATGGGAAAATTTTGCAAAGGCAAAGATCTATAATGAATATAAAAGTTTTCATTTTTTGTTTGTGCTCTTTCTTGAAGATTTTATTTTGTCACACACTGGAACATTATCTAGAGCAAGACACATTCCTAAGGCCTCCATTTCCTTCTCTATGTCATGAAGGACTGAGCTGGTAATTTTAAATGTTTGTAATTGTGATACTGTAACATCATTATAAAAATAAATTCATCTTTGGGATCTTTATTTGGTTCAGATACTTTCGCTTAAGTTGAAATGTGATATTTAGCAAGTTTCCTAATTTTCTATGTTATAGGTGCTTGACCCCATAATGCCTACCTGGCACTCCTCAGGACGTCTGCAAAGCTCAAAGAGAGAGTTTTAATGATAGTCAGAATGATGGTTCCCAAACTTGTCCATGTCCTAATTCTTAGAAATTGTGCATATATTTCCTTTGATGGGAAACAAGACCTTGTTTGTGCATGTGATTAAGTTGAGGACCTAGAGAGGAGCAGATAGTCCTGTATATTCAGGTGACACTACTATGATGGTTTCTTAAAATAAAGTGACTATTCCTAGGGTGGGGAGAGGGAACCTATAGAACAATAGTCAGAAAGAAGTAAACTGTCAGTTATAGGAGAAAAGGAGCCACAATCCGTGAATGGGGATGCCTTCCAGGGCTAAAATTGGCCAGGGAAACAATGTTTCCTAGTGCACAGTGAGGGGAGCGCAGTTCTGCTGTTGTGAAGCAACAATTTTTGAAGCTTCAGTTTTTGAAACCTACCATTTCTGAAGCATGGTTAAGACCCAATAAGACTTTGACCTCCACATAATAAATCTGCACTGCTTAAATCACAAAATGTGTGGTAATTTATTATGTTAGCCACAGGAAACAAATAAAACTATTCACATTATAGAAAGTTCAAAACCCTGCACAAATGATGGCACTTTTGGTGGTAAAGGTAGACATTCTAAAATGATATGAAAAGAACATTGATTCTTAAGAAACATGCCAGAATGCAACCAAGAATGGAAAAATACTAAAGACTGCACAGAGCCAGCTTTTTCCTCCAAGGCTCACTGTTCTTATCCAGATGGTATATTCTTCTCTTAAATATCCATGCACAGAAATACAGCAAATACTCTTATTCACTGATTTCAGAATACCACAATTTTTATTACAGAAAAATTCATTATATTTTAATTAAGACAGATTTTTAAAAAGTGCATAATTACTTTATTCTTAGTAGTGTTACCATGAAGAAAAATGTTCTCTACTCATTATGAGCAACTATTCCCATTAAATACTTTCAAGCTTAGAGTCCCAACGAATATTCCTTTATCTTTGTTTTTAGGTGACACCTACAAATCTTTTTGGATTTGGGGATTATTTAGATTATTTAATTTGTGAACAGTGTCTAGGCATTGCCTCTCTTTTCAGAAACCACTCTTCTCAATTAAGTTATGGTCAGAAGTAAGAAGTTCTTACTTAGCTATAGCTTGATAGGAGTAAGATTTCTGGTGCACCATTGCACAGTAGGGTGACTATAGATAACAGCAACATATTGTACATTTCAAAAAAAAAGTTGGAAGAAAGGACTTTGAATATTCTCACCATTCAAAAATAATAAATGTTGGAGACACATATGTTAAAATAGGCTGAAGCATTATACAATATATCCATTTATTGGAAGATCACATGAGGCCCCATCAATAGGTATAATTTTTTTGTGTGTTTTTACATACCAGTTAAAATAAACTGAATTTAAATTTAAAAGGAATCAAAAAACAAACCAAACAAAAACACCCTTCTGTACTCTGCTCTGTAGTTGCTGAGTTTGAAGCTGTGCAAATTTTATTTTTCCTTTGCAGGTCAGCATGCTGGTGGTTTCAAACAACAAAGGTGGTGGGATGTGAGAATGACAACAAGCTTACTGTTTACTGTGTACAGCAGCATGGTGTCTGTTCTTCCTCCCGCCCATGTGGCTATCTTCTGCACCAGTGGGAAATTCCAGTCTGCTGTTTTGAATTCTACAGAACTAATCCCTAGGTTCCCCTCAGAGATATCATCCAATCTTCCTTAGCGGTTTGAGCTTCACCCTGCTGGGTGGCTCCTCTAAGATAGAGGCACCAACCCACTTGCAGGCCACCTCAGAGGGTTGTGTCTACTCTGAGGGGCCCCTTTCTTCATTCTTTTGTTCTCCTAGTACTTGGGTTGCAGCTGCCTGCTGAGGTTACTGTCTGGCTGATACCACTTTTATTCACTTATCTCGTAATAATATCAATCTAACAGCTGGACAAACATGCTATATTAAATATATCAACCATCATCAACTGGATATACTTTTTTCTCAGAAGCACATGGATCCTTCTCAAAAATAGACCATATATTATGCCATAGGGCAACCCTCAGTAAATATAAAGGGGTGAAGATAATACCATGCATTTTATCTGATCATAACGGAATGAAACTGGAAATCAATGATAAAAGAAGGAAGGAAAAATCCTACATCACATGGAAAATGAACAATATGTTACTGAATGATCAATGGATTACAGAAGACATAAAGGAGGAAATCAAAAAATTCTTAGAGATAAATGAAAATACAGACACAGCATATTGGAATCTATGGGACACAATGAAGGCAGTTTTAAAAGGGAAATTCATCGCCTGGAAGTCATTCCTCAAAAAAGAAAAAAACAACAAATAAATGAGCTCACACTTCATCTCAAAGCCCTAGAAAAGGAAGAGCAAAACAACAGCAAATGTAGCAGAATGCAAGAAATAATTAAAATCAGAGCAGAAATCAACGAAATTGAAACAAAAGAAACTATTGAAAAAATTGACAAAACTAAAAGTTGGTTCTTTGAAAAAATAAATAAGATCGATAGACCCTTAGCCATGCTAACGAAGACAAGAAGAGAGAGAACTCAAATTACTAACATACGGGATGAAAAAGGCAATATCACAACAGATGCTACAGAAATACAGAAGACAATTAGAAATTATTTTGAAAACCTATATTCCAATTAAATAGAAGATAGTGAAGACATCGATAAATTGCTTTGTTAAAATTTTGATAACTTGTTATGTGTCTTGACTGGAACCTGGATGATACAGGAACTGGAAACAATAATTCTTCCAGGAAACAAACTCTCAAAGATAGGCATCTGGGAATTGGTTTCTCTATGTCTTTGGGCTCACAGTGTTGTGCTTCTTGGTATAGAAATGAAATGCTAAATCCATAGTATTTAGTGACATGATAATTAATTAAACTATATCCCATGTTTGTGATTAAGTGACCTCTGAGGCAAGGCCTTTGGGATATGAAATGCTTCTTTCATTCAACTCTGATGGCAGGAAAGTTGATAACACAAGGACTTTGCTGTGAAATAACTGCTTCTGAGTGTTGTAAAGTGCTTAAAGAAATAAATCATCAACTGAGATTACAGTTAAGGAAGCAAAGGACATCATTGGTGGCCCTAAAAAAGAATGCCTTATAGCTACAGAGTTAGACTCAGCTAATCCAGACAGAGTTGTGAAAATTTCAGAATTGCAATTTACATTTGATTTACAGTTTTGCAAATATCCCAGGTGAAAGTTAAGACATTTATGGAGAGCCACAAACTCCCGTTATTTTGGATCTCCTTCCCCAGGGAAAACAATCTAACTTCCTGGTGTCTGAGAAGTCTAGATATCCCTTACTTTGAAAACTTTATATTAAAAAAAGATCTTATAATAACTGTATTTGGAAGGTTGTCTTACATACTGACACATGTTCTTATTATGTTCCCTGTTTTTTACCTGTCCTTACTGAAAGAACGAACAAGGCTTGGCGTCAGAGCGAATGCCCATTTATTGAGGAACAGCTCTGCATATTTATAGATCCATGGGTGGTTTGACAGTTGTAATGGGGTGCTTTTTGATTAGAGGGTAAGGATCAGGTGAGCCAGCAGGACTAGTCTGATTGGTGGGTAGAATCAGGTGAGCCAGCAGGGTTCTGATTGGTGGGTAACGATCATGTGAGCTAGCAGGGCTCACCACTGGATAGCTCTTCTTGGGGGATGGGGAAGTTAGTCTTTGGAGCCTGGGCGACTCCCAACATTCCCCTGTCTTTGTTATTAAATAAGAATAGGCATCGACTCACTCTGGCTGCTTCCTGCTGAAATGGGGCGGTGTGGGAGAAAGAGGAGGGAAGTAAGGAGCCCCCACAGGAGGGCAGAGAAGACCGGTATCAATGAAGGTTTCTTGCCACTACAGATCCATGATGACATCAGTCTATTTGGCATAGGTCTCGACTGGAGGTATCATCAGTAGCCAGGAGTTGGTAATTCCTGGGGAGAAGCTGGTTAAAAACTTGATTAGAAATTTTACCCACCTGAGTCTGAATGAACTTTATGATAGGGGGAAGGAACAGGCAGAGGGAGTTTTTATAGCCCCAATCTAATGGGGTCTCTGGGTCTGTAAGCTGCCTTGTTGGCCCAAGGGGGGTTAAGTGTTCAACCCTGAGCAGGGGGTTGAGTGTTCAGCCTTGAGCGGGGGCTTGGGTATTTGGGCTTGAAGCAAACAGGTGATATAGAACCAGACAGAGGGTTTGAGAGGCCAGGTCATTCTGCAGCTAACTTTGTTTGGGATGCCCTGCAGGCCCTGCAGACCAACCTGTCCTGCACCTAACACCCTCAATTCCACTCTTCAATCCTAGTCCAATCTAGCTCTCTCCCCTCTCTATTAAGGCTACTCTTTGAATTTTCTCCTACCTGGGTATACCAGCTACCATATTTCCCTTTGAGAGCAGTCAGATATCTCCAGGTTTTTTGTGAAACACCTCAACTTTAAATACTAATACTTGGAATTCTTATGAAACTGGGAGGCCCTCTGGAGCCCTGTGTAAACTTGAAAGTGGACACACTAAGTGCATGCTATCACACTTGGCATAGATGCTCCAGCTAACCACTGGTCTGAGCAGCGAGTCTCAGTGGTACTTACGTACACTCCAGCTGCCGTCAGAAGATGGTGACTTCTTCCCCTGGGAACTTAAAACTGAACTCAGACATGCACACACATACACATAGGAAAAGCAGAAACTCTGTCAAAGCCTGTAACTAGCTCATGACACTAAAGCTTCTCGCTCTTCTTTTGGCAAACGGGCAGGACCCAAAGAAGCACCTTGGTTTTTCAGAAGCAGGGCATGTGGATCACCATAACAGGGCAACCTCCACGCAGGATGGAGAAATTGAGGAAAGGAAGGATTTAGAGAGCACTTCAGACAGGGAAGACAGAAGATAGAGCAGGTGGGATGGACCAGAGCACATCCAATGCCTCACCCAAGGAGAGCTCAGGTTGCCTCCCAAGAGAGTCATGGGCACACTAAAGGTAACTGGGTAGGGTAGATGTAAGCAACAGGAAGAAACAACTTCACCAGGAACCCAGGCATGGGAATGCAGTTGGAGGGTGGTGATGGGAACACCAGCATGTGCACATGCCCAAACTGTGCGTGCCAACTATGTAAAGGTTCCTGCACACCAGTTACACTTACAGCCATAGGGTCATAACTTATAATCCCAGGGGTACAACTTAGAATCCTCGTGGATAAAAAGTACAAATTCTGACCCAGAAGAAAATAGCTAATGGTCTAAACAATTTTTAAGATTTAGCTTACTGACACCAGCAGAAATCTAGGTAATAAATATGAAAATGAGTTTTAATAGCTTTACTGGTAGCCCCTTAAAGATAAAGCACAGTAGCATACACTGTGGACTGAATATTTGTGCTCCTTCCTTTCATATGCTGAAATTCTAATCCTATGTGATAGTATTTGGAGATGGGCATTTGGGAGGTAATTAGGTCATGTCAGTGGGGACCCCATGATTGATTAGTGCCTTAATAGGAAGAGATAGAGAAAGCTGGCTTTCTCTCCCTCTCTAAACCATGAGAGGATACACTAAAAAGGAGGAAGCAGGGCTTCACCAAATATCTGATCTTGGACTTAAAAGAGAAATGGCTGTCTTTTTGAGCAAATCAGCCTATGGCATTTTTGTTCCAGTAATCCAAGCTGACTAATGGAGAATATAATCTTTGGTTAGGCTAAATATTCTGATGTGGGTACATTTACAGAAATTCTGGATTTCACCTTCACTATTCTAGAAGAGTTCATAGTAGTTCTGTTGATTGACTATAACTTGAATATAATATTTCCTTCATTAAAGTCAGAGATGCTGAACTTCCTTGGAATAATATAAAGGAAAAAAAATCCAAAGTTTCTAGGAGATGGAAATATGGGATGAAACAAGTATTCAATACTTTGTGTTCATCTCTCCCCCATTGCATTCCCTAGGAGTGCTCAAAAGACAATCATCTCACTAAGGTTCTGAGATCTGCATTGGTATTGTCATCACTAGCATCCTTGGTGAGCTGGTGGTAGGTTTTCTTTCTGGGCTGGTTGTGAAGATGGAAGATAATTCTCTGATGTGAGAAGGAATGACAGGATCCCAGAGGAACAAAAGTCTACTGCAAGTACATAGCTGACCTAGACAGGGGAGGACATTTACCTTAATTATAAGCAAGGGTATACTGGAATTTATACCATTTCTAGGGGAACTTCTGAGGTTACTTATTGATTATAATGCTTCTAGGAATAAACAAGATGGCTTGTTTAATAAACACTACATGATTAACATAAAACAAACATATACCATTAGTTCTGGTTTAATTTTTATCATAGGGAATCCCAGAAAAAATAGCTTTCATATTATAGTCAATTCACAGACTTATAGATATTTATTTAATGGGCAAGTCTCTCTCTCTCTCTCTCTCTCTCTCTCTCTCTCTCTCTGTTCTCTCTCTCTCTCTCTCTCTCTCTCTCTCTCTCTCTCTCTCTCTCTCTCTCTCTGCAGGTGGGCCCTGCCACATTGCCACAAGTATGTATACAAACATTTACCTAAGCCTTTCCCAAAGAGCACATAGTACTTTTATAATAAGGGAAAATCAAAATACTTGGCCCTTATCAAGGTCAAAATATCAGATTATATTTGATCTGACAATAATTTCTGAGGATTCATAATGTGGCACTATACCCCAATAAAGTTTTTAAAAATAATTTTTTAGTTACACATGAATGCAGTATCTTTATTTTGTTTATTTACTTTTATGTGGTGCTGAGGAATGAACCCAGGGCCTCACACATGGGAGGCAAGCGCTCTACTGCTGAGCCCCATGGAATTTAAATAATAAAAAATGGAATACTAGCTGAAGTTTGAATGACAGTATTCCCAGTAGTTTTATCAATACACTCTGTATATTCCCTACTTCCTGAGGGAATAATTGTAGTAGACAAGTTTCAAAACCACCACAACCCATATGTGGTCTCTTGAATCCATAGATTGGCCACTTTATTTTCAAAGGATAGGTCAGATTTAAGCCATTAGAACTTTCCTTCACTTAGCAGAATAATAAAACAACTATGCAACATACCTATGACAATTGCAAAAGTCAGTTCACACCCAAATCTTGAAATATTTGTTAGTACTGATACATATCATACCCTAATAATACTAAATGTTCTCCTATTTAGCCTCTGAGAAAAGAACACGGACCTTCAAGAACAATTGTGATTACCCAAAAACGTAATTACCTCGCAGCTATAACTGTAGTTGCTGTTCCAGATATGATAAGGTAAGTTTAGAAGTAAATCAACATATCTCTAGGCACTTAGAATATGGTTCTTTAGTCAGAAAACATTGTTTGTTCCCCTATTCAAGTTTGCAAGATTCAGCTATCGATGGCACTTTGATATTACCCTTCAGCTCTTCTTCACAAACTTGCCTCATGGCAACACTAAATCTTTTGCCATAACTCACAATATAGTCTGCAGAAATCATGACTATCTTAATAATGTCCACTCTGTACTGCTCACATTGTGCCTTTTGGACCATAAGATAGGATTAGAAAATGTCAATTATTTCAGTTGCTTTAGTTAGATCCTTGCAAGCCAGATGGTGGAAGATAAACTTGATAAAAATACAGTGGTGTACCATCATTGTGAAAACTTTCAAGATTTAGTGGTCTGAAGTACGTTGTGCTGTCCTTTCTAAAGGGAAGAATGAGTTGCTTTATCATGCATTATTACTATTAAACGGGAGGCACAGTGCTTAGTGGGCCGTTTTGGTACATTATTGGCAGTTTATACCCATTTTAGTGTGTTACTCTGACCCTTCTACTTGAGAAACCCAGGAGGCTAGGGTAACATCAGCTGTGCACTATGTTCTCCTTTGTACTTGAATTTCAGCTCCTTAGTACTTGACCTCCTTGCTCCTTAGCTACCACCAATATTCTAGCAGCAAATTCTCATCTGTGGTCTCAGGCTTGGCTCTGCAGGAGTTCCTCTGAGTTTCTGAGCCAGGAGACAGGTCCTTCTCAAAGATCTGAGTTTCACCTCTCTGTAGCTACTTCTCCCAACCAGTGCTTTCAGGAATCCCAGCTCCTTCCTCGTGTTCAATCCATTCCTAGGGAGAGTAATCACAATTGCGATTGTCTACTCTGTTATTTTCTTTGTGACACTTCAAATTCATCATTTTATTTTTGTTTTCCATTGTCTAATACCTGATTAACAATGCATTCTATTAAATCCTCTTCATTAAAAAGATGTTGTTCTGTCTTCTGGTTGGAACCTGACTGGCACTTAAATGGATATATGTTTGCAAAGGATTTTATGGCCTTTCCCTACTTAACAAACTGAAGTAGAGAAATATTTCCAAAGATCAGGATATGATGACTTTTTACTTACATTGTTAAAAGAAACAAATATCTACTAATAATAATATATTTATCTAATTCTCTAACATCTTAGATTATGTATATATAATCTTCTCTAAATAAAAATGGCTTAGCTAATTCATTTACATTTTATGTGATGCTATGTTTTACTATAAAATCTCCTGTATTCCTAAACTTTGAAAATCTGAAGTATTCTCCAGAATATTGGCACAGCAGGGTCTCCTTTGTCCCCTTGAATCTGTGACTTCAAAAACTTTTAGCCACAAAACCAATATTTTTATCAACAAGGTACTCCTGTAACTTCTAGGCTAGAAAAATAAAATGTGGCAGCAAATGCTTTTATTTTTATGCCTTAGATTTTCTCTCAAAAGTTCTTTGATTTAGTCAATCTCAGGATTTTCTGATCTCAGGGATTGATGATGGTGACTGGAAGTTGTTAATTTTTTAAAGAATATAATTAGTTCTGAAGGCTTTTGAATATTTCTATAATATGATGTTAGAATTATATTTGTTCAGTGCTCTCAATACTTTGACTTATAAAATATGTGAATATTCCTGTTTTCTTACTGTTTCTTTCTTCCAGAAAGATCTATTTTGGCTCTTGGTCTCAGAGGCTTCAGTCCATGGGTGGCTGGCTCCACTGCTTTGGGCGCAAGGTGAGTCAGAAAACCCCAGTGGAAGGGCCTAGCAGAGGAATGCTGCTCAGCCCCTGGCAGTCAGAAAGCAGAGCATGAGAGCCAGGGAAAGAAAGGGGCTGAGACAAGCAACACCTTCCCAGGGCATGCCCCCCAGCAACCCACTTCCTTCATCCAGTTTCTACCTTCTACATTTTCCACAGCTTTCTGGTGAAGGGAGGATTAATCCACTGAGAGCTGAACAGAAATCCGCTTAACCATCAATTGATTTATCCACTAATGAGGCCAGATACATGATGATTGAATCCCTTTCTATAAGCTTCACCTCTGAATATTGTTGCCCTGGGGACCAAGCCTTCAGAACATGAGTCTTTGGGGAACATTTCTTGTCCAAATGATAACATCTGGTTCTCATGATAAGAAGATGCTGCTTACCACCTTAGAGTGTAAAATTGACAGAAAGATAACGTTTCTCAAGATTTTTTTTCTTTTTTGCAGACTTGAGCTTCCATGCTAATAAGACAGTTGTGCTCACTTCTCTTTTTCTCTAGCACTGGAAGTATTTGGGAGTTATTCCTGGGACAGCTACCAGAGCATTCAGGGAATGTGGATTAGCACACTGGGAACCACTGCTTCATGGAGTCACTGTTTAAAGAAGGAGGATATATAATGAGATACACAGTTTCCTAAAAACAAGATCAAATACTCAGAAATGCTTTCCCTTCCTACCAGTTTTGCCTTACAGGATGATGTGTATAATAAAGCATAGAACATTATTTTTTATGGGAGAATTACAGAGGAATGTAGGCAGAGACAAATAATAAGTAGTCTAGAAGAATCATTTTATGTACTGTTCACACAATTTATGTTTTCATTTGGTTTCTTGAAAGCCTGTCAATGACTGAGAAATTCTTACTATTTTTACACAGTAAAGAAGGGGAAGAGGAATTTGAAGTTGAGTTGGAGTTATTTAATTAAGGGACTGTGCACCTTCTTTGACAGAAGGCACAGTACACAGAGTGAGCAATGGTAGGAAATGTTCTTCATGTCACACGATTTAGGAAAACACAGTCTGGTGGTTCAGAGATAGACTTTTGAGTCACAGAGATTAAAATCAGAATTTCAGCACAAATTATTAATAAGTTGTCCCTGTTTACCATTTTTTCTAAGCCATATTTTGTTCTGATGATTTTTAAGGGCCTGATAACAAGATACTAGAGCAATCCCAAATTAGTAAATTCCTCTTATATAAATACTTGCATTTATTCCAAGACCAATAACAATAATATGTTTTGCACTGACAATAATGACCAACTCCACATTCTGCTTTTGAGATAAAAAAAACTCTGTTATAATTCTGTTTTATTTATCTGACAAGTGGAGATTACAGTAGTATTTATAAGATTTATAAGAGAATTAGCAGGAATCATTCTTTCTAATTCATGATGAACAAGGTAAATCATGCCTGACTCATAGTAACAGCTCAGTAGATATTAACTATCACTATTACCACTTTTAGGGAAAAATAGGCCCCCTTTGGGGGCCTTGCTGGCTGGGGAAAGACCACTTTTCTCTGATCTGGCTAATTTCTGGAGTCAGTAAATAACTGGTCAGTGAGCTCATTTTTCATATGCAAACCCATCAGTATGGAGACCTCCTCCCAATCACTTTTTTTGTCTATCTCACATAGGAAGTCAATTATTTCCCCTTCCCTAACTCAAACTCATGACCAGGTTTCAGATAAATAGGGACAGACCCTATGTCCTAAGACCTACTGGAGTTGTTCAAACTAACCTACTCTTATTGTTTAGATACAAGATTCTCCAATAACCTCATTCATGAGACCATGCAAGAAAGTTCAAACGTGAGATGATTGGTTATTTTAAGGCATTATTTTAATGCCTTAAAATAATTAGGGCATTAATCTACTTGAATGGATTAGCTGGCTGGTAACTATAGGCAGGTAGGGTGCAACTACAGGAGGTAGGTCACTGGGAGTGTGCCTTTGGGACTTATATTTATCCTTATGGAGAGGAGTTCTCTATTTCCTGGTGCCATTTCCTTAGCTGCTTTTCTCTGCCATTATCTTCTTCCATGATGTTCTGCCTCACCTCAGTCCTAGAGCAATGGAGCCAGCCATCTATGAACTGAGACCTCTGAAACCATGAACCCCTGAAAAAACTTTTCTTCTTCTAAAATTGTTTTTGTCAGGTCTTTAATCACACCAGTGAAAAAAACTGAATAAAACACCCTTTTTTGACCCTTTTCTGTCTTGTCTTTCCCAAAGAAATTCCAATTAAGGCTGAGCCTACTCCTCCCCTCACTCTTTTCTGCCTCCGGAATGACACTGGTGGTTCTCCCTGTGGCCTGAGAGGCATTTGCAGCTTTTCGTTTCTGGAGGAACTGTGAGTAACAGTGAACTTCTTTGAATGACACTGACCTTTCTAGGTCATCACTCAGTCACCTCTATAATCCAAAATCCAGTGGGTATATTTTGAGAATTTCTAGAGTCTTTTTACTCAGGGTTGGATATGTAGCCTACTTTGGGCATGGGGCCATCGGCAAGCAAGGTTTGACAAAGACACATTGTGCTTTTCCTGTTACGTTGCTCCAGACCAGCATGATAAATGGAAGCTGGTTTGTTCTACCGGACAATGAGAGGCTTTGTGGAACAGAACTGAGGCATTCTTGCCACCAGGGAACACAGTGATGGATGGGGGAATGAGGTCATTTTAGACCTCATAATCTTTCAAGTGCTACCTGACTTCATTGCATATGTGAACCCCATGGAGATCATCAGAAATACTGCCCAGTCAAACCACCAGAATGGGAAACAACAATAAATAATTAAAGAAGTAAATGATTGCTATTTTAGATAACTCAATTATCAGATGGTTTATTATACACTGAAGAGTAACTGAAGTCAGGCAGAAAGTGAAAGGGTACTGGATGGAATAGATATTTGTGTGCCAGGGGGAAGGGAACTACTCTGGATCATAGTTGTGTTTACATATTGACATCCTTTATATTGTGGGACATGATTTAGGGGACATAAAATTGAAGTTTAAAATCCAACCATAGTGACTTGAAGAACCAGAGACTGGAAGAAACTCAAGAGGGATAGGATGGCACCTCATTAATGCTCCTACCATGAGGTCTATACCTAATCCCTGGAACCTGTGAATGTGTCATAAATGACAAAGAAGGGACTTTAAACTATTTAGGATCTTGAGTCATAGAGATTATTCTGTGTTGTCAGGGTGAACCTTAAATGCAAGTAAAGGTATCTGTATAAGACAAAGTAGAAAGATATTTGATGTCGACATAGAGAAAAAGGTGAAATGAAGGTAGAACAGAAAGAGACTTGAAGATGGTGAACTTGAATAGGCTGATGCAGCCATAAGCCCAGGATTTCTGGCTGTCACCAAAAATTGGAAGAGGCAAGAAATGCTTTCAGTAACATCACCCTGCCAATCCCTTGCCCTTATTGCCATGAAACTGATTTTGGATTTATAAGTTCTAGAATTGTGGTAAAATAAATTTCTGTTGTTTAAAGACACTGTGACATGGTAGGGTCTCACAGCACTCAGAAGAAACAAATACAGGTTTCATTTAGCACAAATGAAATTAAAAATCTAGCAAAGAGCCACACGTTAGTTCTGTTTTGCTGGTAAATGGATGGAGCTGGAGAATATCATGCTAAAGGAAATGAGCCCCTCCCCCAAACCCAAAGGTTGAATGTTTTTTCTGATATGTGGATGCTAATTCACAACGGTTGTTGGGGGCATGCTAGGGAAGAACAGGGGTATTTTGGATTTGGCAGAGAAGGGGGATGGAGAGGAAGGGTATAGAGGTAGGAAGGATAGTTGAATACTCTACGTGCATATATGACCACATGACAAGTGTGATTCTACACCATGTACAACCAGAAGAATGAGAAATTATACTCCATTTATGTATGATTTGTCAAAATGCAATTCACTGTCATGTATGAATAATTAGAAAAACAAACAAACAAACAAACTAAACAAACAAACAAAAAAAACCCAAGGCAGACACTAGGGTGCAAGCCTGTAATAAAGCAGATCTGGATGCTGAGGCAGGAGGATCGAGTTCAAAGCCAGCCTCAGCAAAAGCAAGGCAGTCCTGTCTCTAAATAAAATACAAAATAGAGTTGGGCATGTGGCTCAGTGTTTGAGTGCCCTGAGTTCAATCCTCGGTATCCAAAACAAAAAACAACAACAAAACAAAATATATCATACCTGAAAAATACATGAGGTTATACAGATGTTATTAATTTAGCCACTTTACAATTATACATATTTTAAAACCTCATGTATGTCATTAATCTGTACAATTTAAATTGTGGTATTTGCCAGTAAATAGCTGGAGTTGGAGAATATCATGCTAAGCGAAATAAGCCAATCCCACAAAACCAAAGACCAAATGTTTTCTCTAATATGTGGATGCTAATTCACAATGAGGCAGGGGCACTAGGAAAAAATAGCATTACCTTAGATGAGGTAGAGGGAAGGGAAGGGGATGTGGGGATAGGAAAGACAGATAGTAGAAGGAAACAGACATTATTACTGCATGTATATATGTGACTACATGATTACTATGATTCTGCAACATGTACACTCAGAAAAATGAGAAATTATATCCCATCTATGTATGATATATTAAAGTACATAAATGCAATCTACTGTCCTGTATAACTAATTAAATTAAAAAACCACTTCAATATAAAAAGAAGAAAGCCACAAATGGGTAAAACTTGGATATATATAAAGTTTTCTCAAGTTCTTAGCTAATCTCTGAGTTAATCAGGAGAACAACTTCAACTTCACGGAATATAGCAAAAAGTGTCAGTTTGAAATTACTAAGCAGGGAAAAATTTTCTACCCTCTAGAGGCTAGATAGAAAAACAATATTCACAGGAAAGTAATAGATCCACATTTTTAAATAATTCATTAGGAATGCAAAGAAACAGGATAACTGTACAAATAGTCAAGAGAGAAATAGTTAATTGAAAACAATCCCAAGATTATTAATACCTTGGCAATAGCAGAAAGAATCTCAAGAAAGCAACAAACATAAAAATATTTATAGAAAAATATGATAATAATAAATAAATACATGGAGATTAGCATCAGATGAATGAAAACTATTAAGAACCAAATGGACACTGGGTTGGAGTGGCACATGAGTGTAATATCACCTCCTTGGGGAAGGAAGATTGCAAGTTCAAGATCAGCTTAGACAACTTAGTGATACCCTGAATCAAAAAAAAAAAAATGTCAGGGAGATGAAGCATAGTGGTAGAGTGTCCTTGGGTTTAATCCTCATTTAAAAAACAATCAAAAACAGCTCATTTGTTATCCAAAAGAATAAGGCCATAAAATTATGGAATGAAACTAATGGAATGATATTAAGTGAGAAAAAAACTCCAAATCCCTGCAATTTATAGTCATCAAAAGTTCCTGCAAAAATTAACATGGGACAAAGATTCTTTGTATAAAATACTTACAGCATAATCACATGAGAGAAAAGGAATCATGCTTTGGACATCATTATAGAGACTATTAAGAAAACAATTAGATAATTCAGACCCTGAAAAATTAAGCAAATTACTTGTACTGATAATATTTTAAAAATGCCTACAGATCAACAATAAGAAGGCAAACAACCCAAATAAAATGTAGACGATTTTAATAATATTTCACAAAAGTAGATTTCCATCTTAGTCAACTTTGTCTTCCATAAAAAAATACCACAGACTGGGTGGCCCACACGTAGTGGCCACAGACCTGCAGGCTCCCAGTTTGCTTCCAATCCAGGCCAGCTCTCTAGAGGATGGTCTATTGCTTAATCAGCCATTTCAGACCAGCTTCAGCTTGGCTAGATCATGACCTTGCCTGCTCCTGGGGAGCTGAGACACATTTTCCTAGGAACTCTGAACTCCTCCCAAGTTGTGCTTCTTTGGGTACCACATGATATTTCCATGTGTCTTATAGCTGTACTTTCATTCTAGTTAGTTCTTTATATTAAATCTCTTCTGCTTAATCTCCAGATATTTTGTGTCTCAAATGAGAACAAATGTGTTCTGGAGAAAGATGGGAGGATAAACACATGCACATAGAGCAAGGAGCACATGTGACAATGTGTTAAAAATTGAAGCATTTGATTTTATCATATATGTATGTAATACATAAAATTTAAATAAGAATGAAACAGTAGCCTAGGTCTGTTGGCAGTGATGACAGCATATATGGGCTCCCCTACTCACCCTGGAGAGTCCCCTCTGCCCTCGGCCTCTACATGGTCATCTCTTAACTAGCCACAAAGCTCGGCCCTGCTCCTGCCTTTCCTGAACCCCTATATTTTGCTTTCTTTCTCTCCCTGCTATAAAGTTCTCTTTCCCTCCGATGGTCTAATCCTTATTTTCAAAACCACATTCAAGTCCATATTATTGATACCTGTCAAGGGGCCTCCCCATTCCATAGGTCATGCTGATTTCCCACCCCTAATTTTTTTTTTACATTCTCTCTTTCATGCTTTGAAATGATAATTCTAAAATATATCACAAGTAATTTTGTCTCCTTTATTCTGGAAGATCTGATGCTTTGTCATGTCATGTAGCAGAATCCTCAGGTATGTGAGATTTCATGGCTCACTTCACGATTAATTGTCTTTATGGCCATCTGGGAGTTACCTGGCCTACCTGGTTTGTTCTACAAAAACGGGAGCAATAATTGACTTGAACTCAAAGTGATATTAGAATATTAAAAAGTTTGAGTTTCCGGGTGATATACATAAAGGGCTTAGAAATGACCATTTACATAGTAAGTGCTGTAGAAATAATTGCATTTTTAAAACTGATCACAGGGCTTGGTACAGGAAAGAGTTGTCCATTATATCCTTGTTAATGGGTGGATTAATTTAAGATTAATCCACGCTTATTACACCCTTGTTGATTGGTTGATGAAGACAATTTCTATTTTTCTCCATATGGTAAAATGTGAAAGTCCACATCACAACCCTTATATTAGCTCTTTGAAACAACTATATTACAAGGGAGTTAAAGATTTTCTTAAGAAAATAATGAAATACACTAACCAATAAACAATCAACTAAAGCAAGCACTCCTCCTTTCCTATTGGGGCTCTCTCAAACACACTGACAGCTGGAAAAGAAAGAAGAGATGAAAAAAGAAATCCCTCATATACAGTAACTGATACATTCCTTGTATTTTTGTCTATTGTTTTCAGTAGTTAAGCACACACATTTAATCAGCATGTCACTTGGGATTCTGGGAACTTGGATATATAGAAAAGTTTGTCATGTACCTCTAACTCCTATGTCCCATGGAAGTCTAAGTTCTAGGAAGGAATACAGCATTTAATAAGCATTAAAGCAAGTTCAGGAATTATTGTAATACAGGACAGAAATAATAAGGCCACAGACGTTTAGAGTGGGAGGAGAAGGAGAGAGAAATATCCCATCTAGTTGTTATAAACCAGGCATTGGTTGTTAAAAAGAAGGCAATTTTAGACATGTCAAGGTGGACAAAGGAAATAGTCTGAGTAAAAATATACGATGTTAGGAATCCATGAGACCATGAGGCAGGAACAAAGAATTCATAGCTGTGTGCATAAGATTGACAAAGCAAAGAAAGTTCAGCCAATGGAAGGTTCTGGAAGCCAAGTTCGGGATTTTGTCTTTTTATTCTGCAGACAGTAGGGGAAATTCTCCAAAGTCATGTGACATCCTCACTCCCTGATGTTGAAACAAGCATGAGTGACTGGAAGTAGATGACCTTGCGGAAAAAGACTATGGACTACCCTGAATGTGACCCAACCCTCACCATTAGGTACAGCCTTGGGTTAGTCACGGAATGAAAACAGTGATGCAGGCTATTTCTAGAAATGGAGCTCAAGGACTCTCTCACACTTGCTCCCACAGGTTCTTTCCTCTGATTTGGCTGGATGGGATCTACAAAACCCAGGATGACCTAAAAACACCAGTGTTGGAGATGGAAATGCCTTCAACTCAGCTGTGTTCAAGAAGGACCTGGAAACGTGTATTTGGTGGACATTTAGCAGGCCATGGCACAGGAAATAAGACATTAGTAACCATTTCCAACTCCCATGGCTGCAGATTCCTTGTGTAGCAGAGGACAAAAGGAGGCCTTGGCTTAAATAATCTCTTATTGAGTCCTGAAACAAATGCTTCCAAATTTCTGCAACTATGTGCATAAAAGCTCATGATTGGGTTGTGGAACCTAGAACGTTCATTGATCTATGGCCAGTTACACACCATTGACCTAGGCTAGCTTCAGTTTATTCCATTATAAAACTGTGATAATAATAATGTACTTTTTATTCTTCCCACACTGTGAATGGTCAACTGGTGTTGTCAGGTTTGGCCACAGTATTAAGGATTTGCTAATAGAAACCTGTACGTTTTGGGAGGTTTTTAGAAATTATTTTTTTCAGTGTTATTATTTTACACATCAGAAAAAAAACAGAACCAAAAAGTCTCTAAAGCCCAGGGACTTGATGACTTGTCCAAGGTCACCTGAATCTCAGAAATTGGATCAGAACCTCCAGGTCTCTTGATTTTGGACCTGGACATTTTCAATTAATTTTCCCCAAGCCCATATTTTGAGTGTTAATGTAAACCTTTGCTCTTTCTCCTCTTACTAGGAAACAACTAACAGCAAAATCTGTACCTTGGAGTTATTCACTGAGTCACTCAGTTCGGATTTATCTCAAAGGCTTGCTGCTTTATGACTTCTTCATTCCATTCTCCAGGCACTGAAGGGAAGCCATTCCTTCTCAGCCCCAGTGGTTCAAATCACTATGAGCACTCTTAT
Source organism: Callospermophilus lateralis (assembly GCF_048772815.1). Classification (NCBI taxonomy): domain Eukaryota; kingdom Metazoa; phylum Chordata; class Mammalia; order Rodentia; family Sciuridae; genus Callospermophilus; species Callospermophilus lateralis. The sequence goes on along the minus strand of NW_027510486.1, from coordinate 1,728,472 downwards.
TTGTATTCCTGTCAATGTCACTTTGAACACATTGTAGCCTACATTTAGGATAATAACCAGTCTGAAGTTTATGAAACAAAAGATTGATATCAGCTTCATAAAACTCTGGAGAAAGCAATATCTTTTCTATATCTTGCTATGCCTTTAATTCTAGGAAACCTCATACTCAATGGCTATTGGAAAATCTAATTAGTAATAGTCAAGGCAAAAACACAAATAACAACTGGAAATATCCTCCAAGAGCCATATTTTCTATTAATGTTCTTAGCTTCTCTACTGATTTAATGGCAATGAAGGATCACTTAAACTTTTTCTAGGTCACAAGGATATTTTCTCTTTTTTAAGGAGAGGAAACACTTCCAAGTATATGGCTTACATGTTAGCACGTTGTTTAAAAGTCACCTGACTTGTTCATGCATTGGACCCTTGGAGAGCTAAAATGGACAACCACACCTAACTCATTCCTCAAAACCAGGGGTTATGAGAAAAATGCAATTTTTATGAAATATGATCTTCTGAAAAGTAAGTCAGTCCCAAAACTTACTAAGATTCTGCCCTACTTCATCTATTTATTTTTGCTCAAGAAGCATGAAGATTTGGTATTTAAAGACAAACCACCTCCCCTGTGACTTAGTACCACAATCAAATTTGGCTGCTTCTCTCAATTCTCTATTTAACAAACACAATATGTTAATCAAGATGAACAGGGCCTCAATTTTCACACTCACTTCCTATTTTCTTTAAGAAAAAAATATTGAGAACCTATTATATGTGAAGTCCAGGTTTAGGCTTTTGAGTTGGGAAAGATACCATTTCATTTATCTTGGTAAAATTATGGTCCAGATCAACAAAAAGGTTATTGATGGCCTACTGTCACCCTGATGATCCAGGCCATGCAACAGTGAAGGAGTATATAATTCCTGGCCTGTGCCCTTGCAGTGCTCACATATAGCTGGTTATGGATTTGACAAGGTCAATGTTGTGATGGCCACATGCAGAGATGGGTTATAAGGTAGACTGACAAGAGATGGTTTTCTGGAGGAAATAGTCATTAATTGACTCTTAAAAAATGGCAGGATTGAAATATCTATAAAAGACACACATACACATATGCACATACACATGTGGAGAGAGAGATAGAGAAAGAGAGAATGAACAGAGATGGAAACTTGAACAGTTTGAAGGGGTGGAGAAGAGAGTTTGGTGGTGCTTGATGGAGGACAAAACTTCACTCACAGACCAACTCCTCTCTCAAGTGTCTTCCAACCTTAAATCCTGATTTCCCCATATGCTATTCCTTACCCTCCAAAGTTTATTAAAGTACTTGATTAAAATATTACTACTCAAAGAAACATTTTCTGACGTTCAAAGTAAAAACTTAATAATCTTTCTGTAGTGAGTTAAATGTCTCTAGACTGGAGTGACTTTGAATTGTACCCACATCAATGTCTAACACTTCTACTATATTTAATACTTTGCACACATCCATCAAGTCTTTCAATATCAATTTTATTTTATTCCTTCAAACTCAAGTACCATTTCACTAGGTTTGGGTTAGCCTCACAAACTTTTCTCCAAATTTATTAGGTTTGCCAAAATATCTATTTATTTCCTATCATTATCACTGACCACTTTCAGTTTAAACAATAATTTTCCTTTAATCACATTCTAATTCTTATTATTTTGCATCTAGAAAACCTAGACCTGACAAAGAGCTTTAAAAGCATCTAGATTATTAATTCTCAGCCTTAGTCATGTGTTTAATTATGAAATGAGCCACCGAAATGCAGTGTGAAAACAATAGTCTATATTAATCAGTGCTGTTTTGATTAGATCCTCATGTTAGAAAAGGAAGGAACTTTGACCATTTCCTCATGCCATGTACCAAACTTTGACAGATTATAAGACCCAAATATGAAAGATAAATTTTCAAACATCTGGAAGAAATCATAGAGAAATAAAAATCATAGTCAAGTAGGCGAAATTTCTTAACTACAACACAAAAAGCACCAATCATAAAAGAGAAATGATTTTAAGCATTGGACTGGAACCCTTTCAAGAAAGGACTTTTTACCTCAGCTGCTGAGAGGGCTGCAACAAATCAGTCATCCTCTGGATTTAGGGATAGCCTTGGGTGCAGAACCACGTTACCCAAGGCCTTACTCTTCCAGGGACTGCTGCAACCATTACCTGGTAACATGCTGCCATTTTTGTCCAGTGTGAGGAAACTGTAAGAGCATATACATGCTCTAGAGCTTGCCAGGGTTGGTTGAGACTAGGCCTGCATTGCTATCTGACTTTTCTCTTAGTTCCCTTTCTTTCCATGGCTTTGATCCAAAGAGTAATCTCTGAAACATCAGGTATGCTAGCCTCTTACAGAGCCTGCTGTCTGCAGAGCCTAAATTTTGATAGAAGCCATTCAAATAAGAAGTTGTTCTTTGGGGCTGGTTTTGTGGTTCAATGGTAAAGCACTTGCCTTGCACTGAGTTCATTTCTCGGCACCACATTAAAATAAGTAAATAAAATAAAGGTATTGTGTCATCTACAACTAAAATTTTTAAAAAACTTGTTCATTAATAGATTAAGATTATGAAAGAGCAAATGACTGCGTCAGAAAAGCTATTTGTAACATATATACCTGGAAACTGTCTTACATCTAGAATAGATGAAGAAAATCTACAAATCTGCAAGAAGCTGACACTTGTATTAAAAAGGGAGAGAGAACTTTCAGTAATTCAGAGGCAGGATAGTCATGTGCACATAGGCATGATAAAGGTGCTGAATCCTCCACTTATCAACAAGATTCCAAAATAAGTAAGTAACAGAAAAACCAATGTAATACCATTCTCCATTTGCTAGAAGGTTGAAAAAATCATGGTTGACAGTAATAAATGTGGATAAAGATAGTGACAAGTGGATAATTCACACACTGCTGGTAAGAGGGAAATTCATTCAACTACTTGGAAATATGTTTTGGTACTATCTACTAAGGTGAATAAACAGTTTACCCTATACTTGACAATATTACTATTAGGTATATGCCCAAGAGAAGATTGTGTTTATCTTCCAAATGACCTGTGCAAGAATATTTACAGTGGTACTGTTTCAGTGTTGAGAATTTTGGGGACAAACATAGTTCATATCTACCATAAGTGGAATTTTTAAACATGATATCTTCATGTAAGGGAATAACATGCATCAATTATAAATGAATGACCTACATAAAATATTGTGGTTAAATTGGACATGTGATTACTTAATATGGAGTGAAACAAATCAGATATTGATATGCACATGAGTGATATAAAAAGATATATGTTTATACACATACAATTATGAGATATATAAGCAATGCATGTATAAATTTATTTTCTCATACTCCACTCTGTAGAGAGTGATTTCATTGATCTGCTTTGTTCCCTGGTGCCACCTTACTTTGGAAAGTACCCATAGTGATTCCTGTGTTAAGAAACACACTGGAAACTGGGTGTAGTGACCCATACCTGTAATCCCAGCTACTCATGAGGCTGAGGCAGGAGGATTCCAAGTTTGAAATCAGTGTCAGAAACTTTGAAAGCCTGTTTCAAAAGAAGAACGAAAAAGGGTTGGGGATGTAGCTTGGCAAGAGAAGCAGTAGAGTGACCCTGGGTAGTTCAATCCTCGGTGCTGTGGGGCGGCAGGGAACTACAGATAGTGGTTTTTTGTTGTGGTGGTTTGGTTGGTTGGTTTTCACATTATCGAGAAAGTCAGCCCTGAGAGTAGAATGACTTACCCAAGAGGCAACAATAAATGTGATTAGTGCTCAGGCCAGTTCTGTAATCATGCCTCATGGTTTATCCTCACTTTTAATCATGACTTTCTTATACTGCCTCTTTCCTCATGTCACCAAGTAAAGACATCATCATTCATTGATTTCTGGACCCTTCTCCAATCCCCACTTCACATGAGAGCAAAGTATATCTTCCTGAGTCCCCTGCCTTTGTTTCCACCAAGTTCATCCTGATGTGCTTAGGTTTGTTAAGGGACAGAATTTGTTTTTAAGCAGAATTAAACCACATTTTACAACAGAAATGCTTTCACTTTTCTGTATTCGATAATCAGCTGGCTGAGATCCCAGAAACATCCACACTGGAAAATCTCCTTACAAGGACAGATCCCTGTTGGATTGTCTCCTTATTGGGGCTTTGTGAGGAAGGAAGAAAGTAAAGCATAAAGCTTTTTAACACAGTGTGTGTTCAATGAATAGTAAGAATCGTGATAAGGACAATTATAATTCAAATATGATTTTAACATGACCACAATACTGTTATCAGTTTCAGTAAATTTAATGTGCCATATTTTTTATCCCATACTGTTTGTATTCCAATTTTGCCATTTAAACCAAAGAGTATGCTGTAGGTCATTTCCACCCCCCTCCAAACAGTCATGTATTGCATTTAGTTCTTAGCACTTTTTAGCATCTTCTCCTCTGGAACATTTCACAGCCAGTGTTGGTGGTTGTTTATAACATTAATGCTTTGAAGAAATAGAGTTGACCTCTCCCCTTGTTAATCAATTGTTACTCATTTTGTGTTTTTCAAATGCAGGCTCATCATTCAATTAGGATGTGCTTTCTGTGCCAGAATACTGTGTAGGCAGAGTTATGCTTCTCTCAAGGGATCACATCTAAGGGCTTATGATGTCTATATTACTTTTACTGATAATACAACTTTTTATTATTGAGTTTCAATACTGTCTTATATTTGTACTGTATAATTAATTATTTCCCATCCATCACAAGTAATAAATACTTGGTAGAGGTCCCTTTAAGATGATGCAAATATCCTACTTCTCAGTCAAAATTCCTTCCTGGGTTTAGTATCCACTGATAATTCTTGCCTAATCTAAACTTTACTATGAGGGTTGCAAAATGAAGGCTTCCAAACTCAAATACTAATTCTACACTTAGTCCTTGACATTTGGCATTAATAAACAAGAGCTTTCCTTTCTCCGCCCTCTATTAACCTAATTTTTACCTGTACTAATACACAAGCTCCTATTCTCCCAGTGCTTTATATTTCATCCATGTATTTATTTTAGTAATCACACTTCAAACTGTCACCTTGGTCATTCTCATACCCTTATATATTTTTTCTTAGTACTTTCTTATAGTACTATCCTTTCCCAGCCCAAGAGTCAAGTATTTCTTTGAGGAGCTATTTGACCTTTTAGAGGACACAATTTAGAAGTATCATTGATCTTGTGAAGTCAATAACCACAAGGGGCAGGAATCATGGTCATCCACAAAAATAAATATTTCTGTAGCACTTGCCAGATGTGTCCAAGGCTCACAGCATGACCCCTCTGTGTGAATCACGTTGTTCCCTTGGCATTGCACGTGTATTAAGTCTGATCCTGCCTCTCTGCATAGATCATGCTGTTCTAACCACCTGTGATATCCTCTTCAGAGAGGAAGAAATCATAGCTAAGTATTCCTTGCTCCTTTATGCCATAAGTCCTAACAAAGTTCTCTCTTCCCTTGTGAAACCATATTTGAGTGTTGCAGAAGGCTGTGGAGACGTCTGACAGCTTATTCTGAACCACAGCATTTAGCATTATGTTTTCTCTGTACTTTTTTGGGGTAAAAAACTTCAGATACTTAGACTAGCTTAGCAAACGAGGATGACTACTAGCTATCTCCTAGCATATAAGGACTGATCTTTCATCTAGACCTAAGGAATAATATCAGCTGGAATTTTGAAGCCTCGAGAACCAGATCTACTATTCTGTCTTCTTTCTCCGCTTCTCCATTTTCCTATGTACACTTCCTTTGTTCCATATTCATGGATAGGTCTTTTGAGCATGTATCCCATTCAGCAGCCTCTTATTTCTTACATGTTCTTCCCATTCAAGGGCTTAAGGAAAACTTTTGGAAATCAGTTTTGAGAGAGATTTTTATTGGCTCAGTTTCATTCAGCTATCTATTTTTTACCCAAAGTGACCCAAATGTGATATCGGACCACAATTACCTAAATGTGGTATTCGTGGGTGGTATTGCAGATATTTTAGGCCTTGGGGGTGGGGTGGAGTGGGTAGCATGGGCTGTGTCCTCAATCCTTAAACTAGCCTATTTTAGAATTGGATAGAATGCTGCTTGAATCAGTTTCAAATTTTGTCAAGTATAGTAAGTAATGTTGATTGACCATGAAATTCTAAACTCTACCATGACAGGAATGTTCTCTTTTATTGCTATTATTCCTCTCACAATAGTCAAATCCCTAAGGCTGATCAATTTTTGGACAGATTAGCTGTAGGATCATCGAAAATGTTAATATGAGACATGTGTACATCTTAGTAAATGAAAGTATATGTGGCCAGGTCTGTGAACTTTCCCTATGTGGAGGTGAAGTCACCATGAAAGAGAAAAGCTTTGCATGAAGAGAATGATCCTGCTTACCCAGAACACCATGGGACCCAGTGAACAGGAGGTAGACAAAACTGTTAACCTTGACTGAGTGGAGAAACTTCAGTGGAGGTCATATCAATTCTGCAGTCAGGAGTAAAGTATAATAAAGTTTTCAAAAAGCTATTCAGATCAGAATCAGCTAGCAATATGCATATCAGTACCTCCACAAGGCTTTGTCATAGGAGATTTGAATTGGTGGGTGAGACCTTCATCAGAAGATTTTCTTTCTAAGGGAACTTCTACTTTCCCAGTGAAGCCTTAGTGCTTCTCAGAGGAGAATATTGCCACTGACATATTAAACACACCCTGGGAAAAGAGTTCTACATGTTAGTATTTATGAGGGCCACCAGAATGCTGGATCCAAAGGTATTTTTGTCTTTTAAAGTTTGTTTGCATATTAGAAACTTATTTCACTTAGATCTGAAATTCATTTAATAAACACTCTTTTTCTACAGCTGAAAAACTACTTGTGCAAGGTCAGGCCCAAGGCTTCATTTTAAGATAATTCTAGGTGGAGTCAAATCTTCAGTCTCTACAAGCTGTAATTTGAAAGAAAACCCTTACAAGGAAGGGATCTGATGTTGAAATGTATGATAGAGATCTAAGGGTAAATGCAATTGAAAATCTTGTATGGTTTTATTTCATTGAATGCAATCATTCTGCAGAATGGACCAATTCCTTTGTCTTGGTCAATTTTATAGCAATACTGTATACTACAGACCAGCCAATCTACATATATTAAAGGTTTATTTAACTTAAGGTTCTGGAGGCTCAAGATCAAGGGACCACATCTAGTTATGGACTTCTTACTGGTTGGAAATCTAATCAAAGTCCTGAAATAACACAAGACATCACAGGGAGAAAGTGGCACAGGGAAGGGACACAGCAAACTCAGCTTTTCCAACAGACCCACTCTTAAGATAACCCATTGACCCATGAAGGGCTTAATCCACCCATGAATTCAGACCTCTTCTGACCTAATCATCTCTTAAAGATGCCACCTCATTCTACATCTTAATATCTCACAATAGAGATTAAATTTCGGCAAGAATTTTGGTGGGGACAAACCATAGCATCGCTCTTGGTAGAAGATAGTGTGGCCTCATCAGTTTTTAGAAAATACTATGAAAAGCAGGGCTTGTTTTCCTCAATATCTGTTCCTAATTCTCCTCTAGACCAGGCTACTTCACCAAGGCTGATTAGCACGCTGCTTACGGAAAGCCAGACAGTCAGCTTCCAAAGTAAACCCTGAGCACTGGATGCGAGGCTCTCTCTGAAGGATATCAAATAACTACTTGAAGTCTGGCTCCTTATGTGTGTCCTTTTTCACCTTAGAAAGAGCATCTGTTTATTCTAAACAGGATTCACATATTCTTGGTTGTAGTGTCTTACGGTATCAGGCAAATGTTCATGCACTGTTTAAATCAACAACATTATTATGTACTGGATAGCATCACTTCATAAAGTGGTCACTATATGACATGCAAGGTCTGTCTGTAGGCACTGACCACGGGGTCCACTGCTTCTACTATACACTGCAACATGCCTTATTTCCCTATGTATTTCCTGAGGATGTTGCAACAGTGCACACATTATTTTGTTTATACAGGAAATAAACAGCATTTTCATTTTGTTTCACCTTCATAAATTGTAACTGAAACTCGATATCAAATTTATGGCATACTTTCTTCCAGTATTTTTCTTTAAAAAAGCAAATAATGTACCGGTTGTGATACTGTCTGTTTTCATCCCATTATAATCTGCATTAGAAGTGTGTCTACATCTTAGCTGTAAAAGTGTGTCATACTGATTTTTAAAACTTGAAAACTAATTTAATTAAATCCTGACAAAAATAAGAATTTCAATTTAATTACCAATTATGATTCACATAGGTGTCTTTGTAATTCATGCTATCTGCATAAAATATCCAAATAAGAACATTGAAATGGATTTATCAGTGCATAGAAAAAAATCCGTCCAGTTAAATTAGTCTGTTGATATTGCCTAGATTGGTAATGTTCATGTGTAATACTAGAAAACACACACACTCACCTTCAATGAGCACTGAAACACAGAAAAAATAAGTAAAATAAAAACTCTTTCAATATTAAAGTGAAATGCAACTGGCCCCAAACAATGGGATTGTGTTTAACTACAACAAAAATAGGTAAAATTGTTTTTTTCTACTTTTTAAATTTAATTTTTAATTTAACTCTAAGTAGAGTTAAATTAAATGAATGGTCACATTCATCCCATTTCAAGTGCTCAGAAGTCACATGTGGCTAGGGGCTACCATATTGGACAGTACAAGAGAGGTCCTGAATCCATGACTAAGGGATACGTAACACCAGGAGACACATTATGTGTTTCATCTTATTTAGAAGCCCATCTTGCTAAAATATCCTCTTAAAATTTTTTCTCAGAATTTGTACTCAATCATAGTCTTGAAAATGTATCATAGGATACAGACAATCTGATGTGAAAAGTGAGTGGATTTTAGCAAAGCTAGTGGTGACATCCATCTGCACTGGTGGTTCTTTCTCCTGCTTCCTCAGAGCCAGGCTATCTGAGTCCCTGAACTCAAATTGAGTGTTTTGCTTCACAGTGAGTCACCTGTGGCCTTCTCCAGAGGATGAACTTTGAACTACTGGTGTCTCTTCACCTGAAGGCTCAGAGCTAGAGAGCATTTATGTAACTAGGAGTACTTAGCCACTGGCAGGTGTATGAAATTGTTTTTGAAATTGTAAATTTATATTGCAGTGTATCCATGGATCAAGATAATGTTATGATTCTCACTGGTGTTTTTTTATTTCGAATAATTGCAATTTTTCCCAGCTTTCAACTCTTCCCTGTCTTAGTATTATTCACCCTCTCTTATGCTGATTTCTCTTGAGATTATATTCTTAATAAATCATTTGCACCCAAATCTTTATTTCAGGAACTATTTCAGGAACTCAGTGTAAGATGCACAATCTCTATTTTCAATTTTTCATTTACCTCTTTAATCAATACTATCAGTATGATGTGTATGTCATATGTTTTTAAAACCCAATTTAGTTTAACCAAAATCCTAAATACAGTTCATCTTTTGGAGTTGTCTTTTCAGTACTCATTTTAAATAGACCACAAGTAGGGATCTAGTACAGATAAAAAGATTGGGACTAATTTGTTTCTTTCCAAAGAAATGTCGCGTCAAAATCATGTGTTTGTATGTGTGCATGTGTTAGGAATATTAGGAATATTAGGAATTGATTAGGGTGTTCCCCCTTTAGAATAGGGTGTATCCTGCTGCCTGTGTGTATATATACAGAAAGAAAAGGGGGCAAAAAAGGGAGAGAGAGAATGTGAGCACATCAATCAGAAAGGGACATTCTTACTACATTTGTTATTTTGATGTCTTTTGACACATATTTGTTTACCCTCAACATGTATGTGGGGAAATGATAAATGAATCACTCAACACATTCTGAAAAGTTGTGATTTAAAGGAGAACACATAGAAAACATGTGTAATTCTAGTCCAGAGTACTATGTCAAAAGTGCTCCAATCAAGGAGAAAGTTCCATTGTGCCTACAACAAGGGAGAAATAGTGGTCAGTGAGTGCTCTCTAAAAATCTCTGGGAATGTGGAATTTAATACGGACCTTGAATCTCAAGGCATGCTTTTTTTTTTTTAAAACCAGAACAGCTGGAAAAGTCCTAAAAAGCTATGGTTTTACACTTATCACATGTCACATAAAAATTTTTATTGGATTCTGATATTTAGTACTTGGTGCAGAGTTATATTAAGTTTTTTGAGTCATTTCCCAAGTTTGTAATGTGATTATAAAATGACATTGACTTATTTAAAAATATAGGCCATGATTTATGTAAAAATTGGATATTTCCTGTGCATAAAAATTCTTAATCCCTGGTATTGTTCAAGCCTCCTCTGAAAATGGGGGCTATAATACCTGTCTTACAAATATTAGAGCTTTGTTTTACTTGAAGTCTCCAGCTCAGTCTCTGCATTAAAAAGACACTCAGTAAATTTTTATTGTGGTTTCATTATTATGTGCACTATTTCCAAAGTTAATGAACATTTAGTTATATTTTAAGAAATTATTATCTACCAAAAAAAGTTCTACATTAGGATTGTGTCAAGCCACATTAGAGCCTGAAGCAGAAGGCAAATCCAGTGATATTGATCCTGTCTTTGTTTAAAATTTTGATATATTGTTCACCATAGATTGTTTTTGCATTAATGCTGATTTTTAAAATGGATTCAGTCATTATTTTTCTCCTGAGATGAATGCCTCCCTCACCTCATGTTAGTCCCAGTGCTGAACATTTGTGACTTCTTCCTATATTGGATGTTGGCCTGGGTGTCTTAGCCCTCCTGGTTAATTCTCCATTCTCTAGAGGCTGAGAGATGACTGCAGTTTGTTCCAGAGTTCTCCTCCAGAGATCACCCTTGACTAACAATATCTGTTGTGTCTACATCATATTGTCCTTTCCAGCTATACCCACAATTGCAATGACTGGTAGATGTAGGGTAAAAAGATCCAGTCCACTTGCTCTAATTTGGAAAGATTCTTAAGGGTCATCAGAGTCCCCTGGATCATTATCCAAATCCTTCGTTGTATATGATTCACAGTCCAACTTCTCTCTCTTCCCAGGTTTACCTCTTTCACTCTCTCTTAGGAACTGATTCTAAGAAAATTCCACAATCCACTTTCTGGACCTAATTTCCATTAAAGATTCTGACTTCCAGAGGAAAAAAAAGCTATGACTATTGTGTTCATGAGTGGTTTGAGTGCCAAATTTAAGACGTGGTTTTGGAGCTGAAGCTTACTGACAATGAGGACTCTATCACTGGTATTATGTGAAGCATGGAGATAACATTATAGCTTTAACATTTTTATTGGTGTTGAATTTAGATGGTATACCCCTGAAAGGAAGTGCACCAGCAGGTTCAACATATAAGATATTTGAGAAATACTGGGAAATATTAGGAATTGAAAGAACATCGCTAATGGATGCAATAGATGCTTTGAAGATGATAATGAAAAGTTAGTGTTCTTTTATGAATCTTCAAGTAAAATCTGAGAGTGAAAGCCAAGGGACCTGCTAGTCAACATGTAAAGAAATTCAATTCTCCTGAAGGTAGAGAATAAGAAAAGATGACAACTCACAAGTCTTATTCATGAGATTAAGAATTTTAAAGAGTGTAGTATTCTCAGACTTGTTAGTCAGCAAAGCCAAAGTCAAGATTCTATTTGGGAAGGAATAGGATTCTCAGACTTGGAATTAAGTTCATGAACAACCAAAAAAAAAAAGTTGATTCCCTTAAATTCTCTGGCACTTTATCTGCCATCCCCTACTTGAAGACTATGCAGAAACATAAACAGTATCTCCATATTTTTACTATGATCAGTAGCTGGGGATAATTCACAGCATGACTTACCCTGGAAATTATTAGATAACATTCTGGAATTTTTAGGGCTGAAAGAAAATGTGTTCTAAATTAAATGAAAAACCTAGAAAACATGGGAGTTGAAAGAGTACATAAAGAAGTAGATTAACAGGGTGCTGAATCAAGGGCAGAAGAATACAGAGTTGGGTTTGGGACAGTTTACTGATACAGGTATATTCTTCCTGGAGTTAGAGAAAGCAATGAGTCCTGACTGAGTGAATAAAAATGCTAGAATTTATGTAGAAGAATGTATATGAATAAATGAAAATCCAGAGAAGTGGGTTTATTAGAGTTTTATACCATGTAAATCTTGAAAGTCCATCAATGAGTATTTTTCTATGGGAAGACTTGAAAGACCATCCATCAATCAAAGTGATAAGAAGCAAGATGGTGAACAGGAAACCTGCCTCACAGAGAAGCTCAGAGGTCACTACCCTCTTCTGCCCTGTGCAATTATATAGTCTGAATAGACCCAGACTTTTGGACATCGCACAGAACATTGTAGTCATGAATTTGTTGATGACATCATGGCAATAAAGCCAAATAAGAAAGAAGTGACAAGTTCACTAGAGGCCTTTGTAAAAGAAATACACTTCAGTGCTGGGAGCCATCAGCCAAGTAGGTATGACAATTTCCTTGCCAGTTACTACCATGATGTCTAGTGGAAGGACTCCTGAAAGGTGACCTTGCTCAAGGACCAGGGCGGATCCGTGTTTAGGGTGTCCCCAGTTTAGCATAATAGGAGATTAGGGTGTTCCCCCTTTAGAATAGGGTGGTTTAGCATAATTGGAGATTAGGGTGTCCCCCCTTTAGAATAGGGTGTATCCTGCTGCCTGAGTTCCTCTTGAGTTCTTAAGGTCAGACAGTATATTTGGGAGACCGAAGCCCAGGTGTGGTGGATTTGGGCAGAGAACGTGGATTTCCCCAGAACGTGTTTGTAGACGGCCGGTGTGAGTTCGGGAATAAAGAATTGCTGTTTGAATCTACAAGCTGTGGAGGCTCGTGATTTGTGCCCAGCCAGAGACTGCGGCACTTCAGAGTCTGGGAGATAAAATCCATGAATATTCAGAAACTTGCTACATCAGTGAATTATTTAGAGATCCAATGAGGTGTGCCAGGGCATTAACTCCAATGTAAAGGACACTATTGCCTCTCACCATGTCTATCATGAAGAAGGAATCACACTGCCCATTGAGACCTCTTTGGAATATCCTACCCTTGGGAATACTGCACTGACATACATATTGGTCTCATGAAAAGCATTATTAAAGGGAGCTGAAGCCGAACCAAGCGATAATGTAAACAGTTCTGTATATTAGGGGTGATTTTAGTAAGAAAATATTCAGGAGGAATTTCTTGTAAGCCAAAGAATGAGATTCACAGCATGGCAATGCAAGGAGATAGAGAAAATCTATGCAATCTACAGTCATGTATTAACATTTAAAATTAATCTTAGGAAGGCTACTTGACACCCAGAGATGGGGGGTCTAATGATAGAACATTAAAGCCACGCAGGCTGGAGTGTTTCTCATGAACTGGGTTCAGATGGGTTTTCCAAGTCATAAAAGCAGTAAGGCCTAGTAATAATGCATTCTAAGATGGAGGTAGTACACACAGGATTGGGCATAAGCAGGATTAAAGTTTGAAAGTAAACTGTAAAAGCAAGTGATTGAGACTCTTGTATGATCTGCTATTTCATCTTACCAGTCCCCACCTGAGGCTTCATGATGTTCCACCATGATTAGTAGACAACAGAAGCATGAAATTCTAGCTTCTTAGGTTGGCATGTTGTGTGGTTGCAAACTGAAAATCGATTGTAGTTTCATTACAACTTAATAAAAGAGGCTACCTGAATCCTTCTGGAATGTTTAGGAAACAAATAAATCTGAACGATTTATGGGGAAAACTCTTGGATGCTGCATGGCCCCTGTGATCATCCTGCTGTAGGACCAAAACCCTTACTGCTCTAGTGCTGATGGTTTGGGAAACAACGAGTTTGTTGCTGAGTACCCTCCAGATCTTGCCATTGTCTGAATAGAAACATCTTGCCCCAAATGACACCCTCTTTCCTGGGGGACATGTGGAGATATAAAGGGTCCAGTGCACTCTCATCTCAATTTATAACAATTCTGTAAGTTCCTTCCAGATTCAGAGCTCCCTATAAAATCAGCTGAGTCCTTGGTTGTGACTGCATCTGAACCTAGTTTTTTTTTTGATATTTCTGCTTCCTTTACTTCTTCTGTAGATGTTATTCCTTAGTTTACTCCTTCAAAAATGTACTACAGACTCTACTTTCTGCATGCCTTCCCGAGTTGAGCAATTATTTTTGACAGCTCTCCTCTGTGAACTACACAATCACCATCTTTAAATCCATTCTACTGCTCTCCTCCTACTTGTGTACAGATTGACTTACCTGAAATTCCTGGTTTTATCATTACCTCCCCACCATGTGGAGGCTAGTTTTCTACCCGTGGTGCTGGTCCTGCTTTCTTAGTTCAGTATACTTGCCCTCTGCAATTAATTCCAAGATTACAGTTCCTGTGTCCAATTAAAAACATAATATGTATTATTTGCCTATTCCAATAATGTCAGCCTTCTTGTATCTGATGAGTATGACCAATTCTAAATTGTGAAGCATCTGAATGAAGTAGACCTGAGCCTGGTAAGTGTATTGTCACTGCTGAGCCATCATCTCCAAAGACTGAGGCTACATAGACGGCATACTGACTGAGAGAGATGAACATGAAGAGGCATTTGGAATTGTGTTTTAAGCACTGATATGTAAATAAGACCAGTTCAGCCTATATGGGGGAGATCCAGGAAAAAATGGGAAAATATAGACTCAAGTCCTCCCTGAGAAAATCCTATGTAAAATTTTGAAAATATTAAAAAATGAGTATTAATGCTCTGCAGCATAGTCCATTACTGTCACCTAGAGCAGGACTACCAGTCATTGTGGCTGACATCTTTTCTCTTACACTATTTAGCAAAATTAAACTGTCAGTCTTCATTTCTCCTAATGACTTTAGTATAGTACCCTTTTCTAAGAGATTTTTTTTCTCTTTCATTAATTTTAAAGAAGGGCTTGTGGATTCAAAGTCCTATTTTCAGATTGACATCTTGAGATGAGACCCAGGATATTTGGAGGCAAAGAATTAAGGACAAATGAAGCCTGGCAGCTTTAAAGGAAGAAGAGAGCATTTTTCCTATTTACTGATTTGAAATTCTCTAAGCAGAAATCTTGGGAGTGTTCCAAGGTCTAGAGATGGACTTGCTATTGTTAAAGTGGTGTGTGGATACTTGGAGGGGACAGACTTGTGAACTATGACCCACAATGGTTTCAAACACACTAGGGATGAGGAGGGATCTTCCTACCAGAGAAGCAGGGCTGATGGTAAGATGAAGACTCACTCAGGTGGTTGTCCCCAACCTTCTCTACCAGGTTTGGATCCACCCTGCTCATTTTTATTGCCTGAGCTAGATTAGCATGTGCTTCACAAATTCAGGTCCTGACACAGCCCTCTAATCATCTGGACTTTCCAAATATAAGAAGAAAGTAGAAATCTCTCAAACTGCCCATGCACTCATTTTCTCACCCCGGATTATCCATCTGGTTCCATTAAATCACCTAATGGGTAATTTACTCCAAATTTGCTATGGAGGACTTTCTGTTCTATTTCTTGGTCTTCTCTTACCCTCAATTTTATCATTTACACAAACTTGCAGAATTCTCATCCTGCCTTCCACAAACCTAGCCAAGATCCACAATCTGTTCTTCTACTAATATTGTGATCCTTAATCATATCCCTTTAATTCCCTAACAGCCAAATTTATATTCCCTAAGTATGTTCAGAAAGTGCTGTAGCTATCAGTCAGTTACACCTCCAGAGAAACCAGTTTATTTAGCTATAAGTTAGAGGAAAAAGTCATACAGAGACTCAACTGGAGGAAGCAATGAACTTGCATCACTTATGGAATATTAACTTTTTAAAGAAACTACCTACTAACCAAAGATCAAGCTCCCCAAAGACATACCTGTGTGTCTGATTTGTAGTTGTGCATCCCTTGGAATTTACCAGAGGACCTTGAGTAAGTGGGGGTTTCAAAACATGTTGGATTAGCTCCAATCAAAAGAAATTAAAGTTATTGAACAGCTCTCTGTGGGACATACTTCTTCTAGCTGCTTAGCTTTGTAGTTTAAATCATAAGCTTTCGGATTAAAAATACTCAGTCTCTGGTTTTGGCCATTACATAATTTCAAGAGTGTGTGTTTTGGCAAGTTGTATAACATTGTTGAACTTCAATTTCCTTGTTAAGTGGATGTAATAAAAATACCTATATTGTAGACAATGTAGAGCCCCTTACGTATATCTTACATAATACCTCTAATAATCCTTTGTGTTAAGAATAAGAATAGCACTAAAATAAATAATACTTTTCTATCTCCTATGACATTGGATTTAGGGTTTCTTTAGTGTATTAGTTCTCAAATATTCATTTGATTCCTCTGAACTGCAAGAACAATAGAATTTCTAATATTTAAACTCCCCTTATTGTTATATTTCTATCAATAATGCAAAGATTTGAGATCATTGTGCCTGAAGGTTATTAGAATAGAGCAGGAGTTGGAAAATTTTTTTTATAGAGGACTATATAGTGCATGTTTTGGGTTTTGATGACAGCAGATGACCTATGTCATAACTATTAACTCTGTCATTGAGTAACAATTGAATGGCTATGACTCTATTCCAATAAATGTTTGTTTAAAAAACAGGAAGTAAATCAAAGGAGTCAAAACCCGAAGAAAGCACCAAGTTGGTGAAAGTCACCACTGAGTTCATTTGTATGCCTTTCAAAGATTTATGTTCTATCTAGCATCCATGATATGCTACCCTATCCTTATAATAAGCCATACACATATGATTAGTAGAAAACAGTACATGCACCCCCACACACAGAGGTGGCTGGCAAAATTTGTTCCTTGAGCTATTTTACAAAGAGAGTGTGGTCACCATGAAACAAGTGAATTATCATAGGTTCACTATTTCCATGAAGAATTGACCTACTAAGCTCTAGAGTAGCCCATTCCTGCCCCAGTGCAGCTGTTAGAGATGTTGAATACTTTTTCATGTATTTATTAGTCATTTGTCTTTCCTCTTTTGAGAAATTTGTTTAGTTTGTGGTTTTGTTTTTTAGTTTTTTTCCCATTTATTTGATTGGGTTATTTAAGGTTTTTTGGGGGGATTGGAAGTGTGTGTTTTGTATTACTTATAAATCAGAGGAGTAGTTGATTCATTTTTTCCCATTCTGTAGGCTCTGTCTTTATACCCTTGTTTCTTTTGCTGTGCAGAAGCTTTTGAGTTTGATGATATTCCACTTTTTGATTCTTGGTTTTATTTCTTACACTTTAGGGTTCTTGCTAAGGAAGTTGGTGCTAGAACCTATATGATAAGAGTATTGACCCTTTGTTTTCTTCTAGCAGTTGTAAAATTTCTGGTCTAATTCCTAAATCTTTTATCCAATTCAATTTGACTTTAGTGCAGGGTGAGAGATGAGGATCTTATTTAATTTTTCTACATGTAGCTTTGCAGTTTTCCCAGCATCATTATTAAAAACACTCTTTTCTCTAAAATATATTTTGGTACCTTTGTCAAGTGTCAGATGGATGCAAATATTTGGTTTTTGCTTCTGTATCTTCTATTCTGTTCCATTGGTCTTCATGTCTGTTTTGATGCCAATACCATGCTGTTTTTGCTACTATAGCTCTATAGCATAATTTGAGTTTGGGTATTGTAATGCCTCCTGTATCAACATTTCTTGCTCAGAATTGCTTTGGCTATTCTGGGTCTCTTATTTTTACAAATGAATGTTAGGACTTTTTTTTGTTAGTTCTTTGAAGAATATATATTTTGATGAGAAGTGCATTGAATCTGTATATTGCTTTTGGTAGTATGGCCATTTTAACTCTATTCTGCCTATCCAAGAACAAGCTTGGCTTTCGTTTTAGGGATTTTTTTTTTTTCATTTCTATGAGCTGAAGCTATGTTTAGCCTCAGGTAGGGTTATATCTTATGTTGGGTAAAATTCACTGTTGTTTTGCTAGGTTGTAAGAAATTCTCAGCAGCAGGGTATCTACCGTAATCTTGTAATCTTGAATTGTCCCAATCCAGCCCCTCTTAGAGGGAGAGGGGAGTTAGGAGTAACACTAATGCCAATAAATGATGTATAAAGATAAATATCTGGAGTCTACTTTGACATCTATAACATAAATTGCTACCTATATGGGAATGGTGGGGTCAAATATTAACATCAATACCAGTGATACAAAACTGAATTTTATCTGGCATTTGACATCAAGTATTTACTGTGTCATCAACTGTATAATCATTTCAACATGCATGGGGTATGAATTGCATTAATTATATAATTCTATTATTCAGTGGAATGATAGTTTTATAAATTTAGAGAAAATAGGTTGGAAAGATGAAATAAAGTTTGAAATGTTTAAGAAAAGAGGACAGAAGCAGGAGGAGAAGCAGGAGATAGGTAGCAGATGTCAACTGTAAAGAAGAAGGAATAAAAGAGTAACTGAAAGTGATAAATAAAGAGAGGAAGTGGGAACAGAAAAATGTGGCTATCAATGGGAGAAGTGAGTAAAGAAGGAGAGAGAAGAGGCCAGAACAAGGTAAGAACAAACTGGCAACTGTGAGACCTAATCCACTCAAACCCATGCATACTTGAACCCCACCTAAGACAAATCAAATCTAAATAATAAACAAGTGCAGAGGGAAGCAACTAATGTGAAGGTAAAATTATAAGAATATACATACATTTTAAAAACTATACACAGCTAACACATCCACACCCATACACGTACATACATATACATCAAATCATGCACAATAGAAAAAGCAAAATGTAATACAATGAAATTATATTTGGAAAAATATTTTTTAAATAGTTAAAATTTTTAAAAAGAAGAAGAAAAAAGTAGAATAAAATGGGAGTATTGTTAAAAGAATAAAAACCAAAGTGAGAAACAAAAGAAAAAAGCATTTAAAAAGAGAAGAGAAAAAAATCTTCTTGAGAAATAAGGAGCTTGTTTCTGAAGAGGTGGTCAAAACTCTTGGCAGGGATGGAATTTTAATATTCATAGTTGTTTTTGGCTCTGTACTTGGGTTGAGGGTTGCTGCCTGCCTTTGTGGTTGGGAGGCACAGCTGGCTATTAGAGAGCTCTGCTCCCCCTCTCCAGGTATAAGATGGAGGATCACAATTAGAGAGTTAACAAATTGTGTTTTTCTGTGATGGGAGTGGTGAAGGGTTCTAAATTGAGAGATTCTAGCAATTTGGGTTTTAGTCTTAACTGACTTTGGGGAACTTAAGAATTGGTCCACACACCCTGTTGTTACTGGGGGGATGTCAGTCACCTCAGGAAGTCTGTATTTCTAGGGTTTTTAGTAAAATCCACTTTTAGGGCATAGGGACAAAACCTCCACAGGTTTCATCTTCCCCAGTACACATATGAAATGCGAGGTATCTGGCTTGGAGTGCAAATGCTGCTGTCTATCCCCATACAGTGGCAGCACAATGAAGGTACCTTTCTCCCTTGCCAACCAGATCCTAAATGCTTCAGGGACAGTTTTCTTTGTGCCTATGTCAGTCTCTCTGGCTCAGGTGTCTTCTCAGAGTTTTGTGGTTTTAAGTTGATTGCAGGTGTTCCCAATTACCTATCAATGCTAGCAGTTGACCTGGGTGTGCTCACAGCTGTCCCCTGCCTGGCACACAGGTGGCAGGGGAGCATGTGAGAGTTGCTCCCCCCCCCTACCCCGCCATATAGTGCATGGATTGAGGCAAAGGCAGTGGCAGCAGTGACAGCTGCAGGGACAGTGGCAATGGCAGCAGTGACAGCGGCAGGGACAGTGCCACCTTTTCCCATTGAACACGTGCGCACGGTGGGTGGGGACTTCTCCTGTGGCCTGGCATGTGGAATGGGTGGTGGTGCCGGTGCAGCTGTACATTTCCCTGTGGGAGGCCACAAGGAGGAGCGGGTATAGGTTTTCCCTCTCTGGATGGGCAGTGTGGGCAGATCTCAGCTACAACCCTGGTGGCCTTTCGCAGGGCGAGCTTGGAGCGCTGCTTCCTTTCCCCTTCTCATGCACGTTTTCTGTGCTTTTCCACCTGGGGAGGCACTAATTGTGAAGTTGCTTACACTAAGCTGCTTCCCCTCTTGACTGTGTCCATTAAAATCCATCACACAGGTTTCCCCAAGCCAACTTTTCTTTCTTTCTGTTTTTATCTGCCAGCGGTCTCCTTGTCCTGTCTGCACCGTCCTCCCATTTGCTGGCCTCTGCGCTCACCTTTCTAACTTATTCTTTCTTACATTCAAGTTTCTGACCTTGTGCGTGCTGGGAGCCATCAGCCAAGTAGGTATGACAAATTCCTTGCCAGCTTACTCCCATGCTGTCTAGTGGAAGGACTTCTGAAAGGTGACCTTGCTCAAGGACCAGGGCAGGATCCGTGTTTAGGGTGTTCCCCCTTTAGAATAGGGCGGTTTAGCATAATAGGAGATTAGGGTGTTCCCCTTTAGAATAGGGCGTATCCTGCTGCTGAGTTCCTCTTGAGTGTTTAGGGTCAGACAGTATATTTTGGGAGACAGAAGCCCATGTGTAGTGGATTTGGGCAGAGAGTGGATTTGGGAGAAGTGGATTTGGGCAGAGAACGTGGATTCCCCCAGTGCGTGTTTGTAGACGGCCGGTGTGAGTTTGGGAATAAAAAATTGCTGTTTGAATCTACAAGCTGTGTGGAGACTCATTATTTGTGCCCAGCCAGAGACTGCGGCATTTGGTCCCCGTACACAGTTCAGTATTAATTCCATTGCATTCCCTTTGGCTACTCACCTCGCAGGGAGTTCATGCTCTTGCTTCACAAAGTGCATGGAGGCGGGGCAGGCTGTGAGTGAGGTGTTTCTTTTCTCTGATGGGCCATCTTCCTCTCTCCAGGCCTGTCCAAAGTCTGCAGTCCCTGTCTGCTCAACGGGCGCCCAGAGCTGTGGGTTTCATGTTCAAATTAACAACTTTTTGTAGCTCGATGGATGAATTTTTTTTTCTTTCTTTCTTTTTTTTTTTTTTTTTTTGTAACAGCCCAGTATTGTGTTTTGTGAGGTTCTTGTTACCTCTTTAAGGAGCATTCCTCCTTCCCGGGGTAGGAGTCTGGTGCTAATGGACTGCTAGGCTATTCTACCTTTTTCTACTCCACCATCTTGTCCCTTCTCATCCTTATTCTTTCTTCCATGAGCATAGATTAAGTTTGCCTCTTTTGAAATTTATATGGATGAATTATAGAGTAACTACTCTCTTGTAACTATCCTTTTTTCCTTCAACATTATGTTTATGGAATTCAGCCACTCTAATGCATGAAGTTGTAGTTTATTTGTATATAAAATCCATTTTGTAAATATACTGAAATGCATTTTTCTGTGATTGATTGGCATTTGAGTAGTTTATACACATTCATTTTAAATAGTGTCTGAATAAACTTTTAATAACTATGATGTTAAAATGCATATTATGTGAGACACACACACACACAATAAAAAACAGGATATCAGACCATAATTTGAGGGAAAGAACTAATATATGTCAAAGAAAAATTGTGCCAGACAGAATTAAACAGTCAAGGAAGACTTCAATTAGAATTGTTGCAATAAGCAAAGGAGATGGAATTTAACTTCACTGGAGCAATATGCAGGTGACATTTTAAGCCTTTGAATGAGCTAGTGAAAAAGTACTAGAAGACATTGAGGGGAGGCTGGTTTATGTGATGAGGCCATCACATAATGGCTAATAGCTTTTATTGAAGTTAGACTCTGCCTTTCCCTTGGAGTTAGGGATATAGATAGAGACCTTATCTTCCTGTCTTTCTTTCTAGTTACATTACAAAGATAAATGTCTCAGCTCCTTAACAAACATCCTGACTACAAAGCTGGAAAGAGTCTAGGAGAAGATGTGCATCTCAAAAGAAAGGTGAAAGATATAATTGCAAACTTTCTAAATAAAGGAAAAAAGAAGGCAAAGACCAAAAGTCTGGAAGAAACCTGTGTAACATTTAGTCAAGCTGAAGGGAACATAGAGGTCACCTTGGTCATAGGAGACATTGAAATATACCCTGATAACACTATTGTTGTTTGATTTTTTTTTCATTGTCTTTATTTTATTCTCTGGTTATATTCTATTCTTGAAATCTTCCTATCTGTAGATGTCAGCAAATAACTTGAATGTTTTTAAAGCACTGTATAGGTCTAACAAAATTACCTGCCAACTAGTTTCAACCCACAAGCTGCCAATTTACAACCTTTAAATAACATGCATCTGCCACTTTGTGATATTTTTTTATAACACTCTATTATGATGACATTTAAATCACACATTTTATTATGTAATCTTTTATGTGCATAAATAAAACAATATTTATTCTTTTATTGAGCATTGCTTATCAGGAAATGTGTTGAGCACTCAAATCCATAATATTTCATATAACCTTTACTCTCAGAAACTATACATGGTTATCACCAATTTTCAGACCACCAAATAGAAGCCCTAAAATAGGTAAATAATCATGCCCAGCATTGAAGAATTAGCAAGTGGGAGAGGTAGGATTCAAGGTGTGCTTAAGGTTGAGCTGGATGCTGCACCACTAATGCTAGTATAACAACCCCTCTCTTCTATGAGTTCGGGTATGCAAAATGCATGCTCAATTAATTCTCCTTGCTTTATAAGGTTAGAATATGAACTTATTGATGACAGGCACTATGCTTCATATAGTTTTCCTAACTAACTTAAAATTTTCTTACACAAGTAATATTTTAGCAAATATTTATTCAATTTTTGATGTTTGAATATGGATTATTTTTTCTTCCTCTACAATAGGAAAGAATACATAGATCTGAGCATATTATTGGCTCTCCATAACTAAATCAACTATATTTGAAAAGTAATATAGAGTGGTGGGTAATGCACTGGTTTTTCTATCAATATCCTTGAATTTGATGTAATTTTATCCTAATGAGCTGCTATAGATTCTAGTCTTTTCATTTCTAAATTAACACATTGGATTCAAAACTCCTAATTACAGTTCTTTTATGATTAATTTATTATGTCTGGAGATGAAGCCTGAAAATTATCTTTTGGTCCAAGTTCTCATGGTACTTCATCACTTCACACATTTTCTATTGCAAAGATTCCAGGGTGAATCCTGGCTTGGCAGCCCAGTTCTGATAATTTAGCACTCAACCTTGGAGTCTGGACTAGGGCATGACCATTTCAAACTACAAGTTTAGCTCAGGTAAAAGGTGATTCTGTACATGAATTGGGGCAATTCTTTATCAGAAGATATTTCATGAGTACTGAATATTAATGATGTTGGACTCCACTATTTTGAACCAAATTTGGACTCCTCTTTCTTTCTATAATGCTAACTTTTTCTTTTTTGTATTGACATAAATTGAGAAAGAAGACTTCCACTGGCTTGTACAGTTATGTGGTCTGGTGGGTCAAATAGCCTGAGGTCTGAAAATTAAAACCTCAGGACATTTGGTAGTTAAACTTCTCCCTCTTCCTCTCTCTCTCTCAAGAAGTTATCGCCAGCTCACTGGCCATCAGTGAAGGCAGTAAGGCCTTTCCCAGATTTGAATGCTTAAAACATTGTGCTATCTTGCAGATTTACCTATCAGTGACCTTCACCAATAATATTCACATCATTCTATGTTCTCTTGAGATTTATTTATTTATATTAGCTACACATGACAGTACAATGATCTTGACAACTCATACATTTGAATCAAATGGGGTATAAATTCTCATTTTTCTGATTGTATAGGTTGCAGAATCACATTGTTCATGCAGTCACCTATATACATACAGCAACAATAATCTCTATTTTATTCTGCTGCCCTTCCTATCCTCCCTTCCCCTCCCCTCCCCTCCCATCACATCTCTCTACCCAATCTAATGTGACACACTATTTTTTTTCTCCTCACAACATCATACATGTATTCTGTATAAGGATGAGGGTCTCCTTCCACCTTCCTTGCAAATCCCCTTCTCCCTCCCTTTCCCTCCCACCTCTCTTCCCTATTTAGTGGTAATCTTCTTCTCATGTTCTTCCTCCCTATCCCATTTTGAGTCACCACCCCCCCATATCAGAGAAGACATTTGGCATTTGTTTTTTAGAGATTGGCTAACTTCACTTAGCATAATCTGCTCTAATGCCATTCATTTACCTGCAAATGCCATGATCTTGTTATTTATTTTTCCAAATAACTGATATGCTCTCCTGAAGAAAAATGCATCCTTAGTTTCATGATAATGCAAATTAGGATTTTTACTTCAAGCTTCAAAGGCTGGAGTCATTCTATGGTGATAAAGCATGTCAGAGCAATATAAAGTATCTATAAAATAAACAATCTGAACCTTAAAACCATACTCAGTACATGATGGCATCTTCCAGAAAATAAGAACTCTAGCCAAGGCCCATGATTAAGGGTCACAGAAATTCTGAAATGCTCTTGGTTTTGAGGAACCACTTTGTTATTAGTTATCCCTTCAGTGCCATAGCAGGTGTTGTCTATGTGAAATAAGTAACTTCACACCTGAAAAGTTAAATGTATTTGTATCTGAAACCCCACCCAAGTTTGGACCCCTAGGCATTTTCACTTGTGGCTTCTCTGATGTTCCAATGCAAAGATCTATCCTCTTTATCATGTCCTCTAGGAAGACTTTTAGAGATATAATAATGAATGATATATAATATGAACTCATACCTATGTTATGGCAGACAATGCTCCAGTTCCTCATAGTAAATGATTTCACTACAGTTGTATGAGTTGAGTGGCATCCTAATTCACTTCTAAAAGTAAAGAGTCTGACACAGGGAGAAGTTAAGTAATTGGTTTTGATTTTATATGCCTACCAATTTGGAAAGTTAGGGTTGGAAATGGGGACATTTAATTATACCAACCTATCCAGAAATCTAATTTCCACATGTATAATCAGTGTATGAAGTTTAGAACTTTATGATAGGAGTGGCTTATTCATCGTAGAGTTCCTTGGACAATCTCCAGTAGTCAATACACACTAGGTACATGTTAAAGAATGGTTGGGTAAAAAAGATGGGCAGGTGGGTGGTGAGGATACTTTTGGTTATGGAAGAATGTTTGGGCCCCCTACTATTTTAACTCATACTCAAATCTGACAGTTCATGGATCAATGGCTTCTGGATCAACACCAGGGAATTATAAATACCCACATTCCTCTGATGGTATGGGAATACCAGATCATTTCCTTCCCTAGTTCAGCATGGTGCACCACTCTGGATGGATTTACTAAAGAAGACAATACTGCCTTTTCCCTTACTTCTCAAAGGATATGGTGTTTTAATTCATTTATCAGGCCTGCAGAACTTTATACCATTCCTCAACTGCAAATGTCAGAACTAAGTGCCTGGAAAGTATGAGTGAGAGGTCAGGGTAACTCTCCCTTCACTTAAGTCCCAACTATAAGTTTGGGTTCTGTCTTAGGTGCAAGAGGTTGAGACTTTTGTTGATTTTACATCAGCTTACTTGAAAATCAGAGGTTGATTTGGAAGGGAAGTCAAGAAGATCAAAAGCTACTAGTCTTGCACAGTTCCCAGTTCTTAAAGCAGGAGTATTATTTTGAAAGAAGCAGACCACTGTCATTATTAGGCCACAGCATTAGAAATTTGACTCAATATTTTTTTCCCAAGGAGAGAAGCAGTAGGAAAGAATGGAGAAATCTAAATCTCCCTCAAAGTGACTGACTTTATTTGAAAAAGTGGGGGAAGTTGAAGCCTAATCTTCTCTTGAAGATTATAGACATTTTGATGATAAGTAACAAACATCTGGAAGAAATCATTCCCAAACTTGAAGATAGATCAATAGAGATTATGTAAGAACATAAGAAGAAC
This sequence comes from Callospermophilus lateralis, assembly GCF_048772815.1. Classification (NCBI taxonomy): domain Eukaryota; kingdom Metazoa; phylum Chordata; class Mammalia; order Rodentia; family Sciuridae; genus Callospermophilus; species Callospermophilus lateralis. The sequence goes on along the minus strand of NW_027510486.1, from coordinate 1,702,593 downwards.
AGGAAGAAAAATGGATGAATAAAAACAGAAAGAAAAAGAAACATGGAGATAAAGAAGAAACAAAAAATAATCAAAGAAATCATATATGAAATTTTCTGATTTTGATAAAGAATTAATCTAATCCAATAAGCTCAATGATCTTCAACTAAAATGAATACAGAGATTCACACCAAGATTCTTCAACATGGTAAAGGGTAAAAATGTTGAAAGCAAAGGAGAAAGAGAAAAATCCTTAAAGCAGCAAGAACAAAAGCAACTGGTCATACACCACAAATCAGTATAATATGAATAGCTGACTTCTCCCCAGAAACAATTGGAGTCAGAAGAAAGTGGGATGAACTGTTCAAAATGCATGAAGAACAATGTCAAAAATGAATCTTATCTACAACAAAATTAGCATTATTAAAAGGTAAGATAAAGCATTCCAGATAAACAATAACTGAGAGAATAAATAGCTCACAGTCTTTCTTTACAAGAAATAAGAAGTTCTTCACATTGAAATGAAAGTACACACTAGAAAGTAAATCAAATCTACATGAAAAACAAACATAAATAAAAAATATAAATGAAAAAAGCAAAAGAACACCAGTGAGTTAGCAATGTCATTTCAACAGAGAGTAGAAGTGCATGTTTATTCTCATATCTTAAATGATTTAAAAATCATTTATGTAAAGAAATGTTTTGTTGGGCCAACAACAGGTTGAAATATAATATATTTGACAATAATAGCACAAAGGAAGTAAAGAAAATTAAAGTGTTCTGAGTAAGAAAATGACATCATTTAGTAACTTAAATCAAAATATTTAAAGGAGAACAAAAACTGTAAATAAAAAATTGGTATAAAAACTCTATAAACATGATTGCTCTTTTTCCTTTCATTAGTTTATTTAGTTGACATAAAAGTACATGAAGTTATAACAATGTACTTTTGGGTTTGTAACATTTTTAATATAATTTGTATTACAAAAATAGCACACAAGTGGAAAAAATGGAATAGAGCTATACAGGAGTAATATTTCTGGGTATCATTGTAGTTGATTAATTATAAATTTGAAATAGTTGTTGATAAGTTAAAATATTTATGGTAAGCCCTAGAACAAATATTAAGAAAACAATTAAAAATGAGAACAAAAGGTAGCATTATCAGAATCCTAGTTGACTTCAAGAGACTTAGAAAAGCAAAAACGATCCTGATGAAAAAGAAAAAGTATGGAGAACTTGTTTGAATTTCAAATCCTACTACAAAGCTGCAGTAACCAAGATGATTTGGTTCTTATGTTAGGATTGACATGTATATTTATGTAATGTAATTGACAGTTCAGAAATAACGTATATATGTGATCATACTTGTGTATGGTCATGGATTTTTTCAGCAAGAATGCCAAAACCATTCAATAGGAAAAAGAATTCTCTCTCCAATAAATGCTACTGAAATACTTGGATATTTTAATAAAAATGGATGATTCTGGATCTCTGCTATATAAAAAATTAACTCAGAATGAATCAAAGACCCAAAGTTAAGACCTAATATACAAGATGTCTTAGAAGAAAACATAAGCATACATCTTTATGACTTGGATCAAGCAATGGTTTCTTAGTTGTGGCAACAAAAGTACAAGCAATGATGACAAACAGACAAATTTTACTTCATCAGAGTTAAAATCTTCTGTGCTTCATAGGATATCAGAAAATGTTAGCAGACAATCTACCTAATGGGATATAGTATTTGAAAATTATATACTTGTTAAAGGATAGGTATATATAATATATAAGAAGTCATCGTGAATCAAAAATAAAAAGACACATAATTCAAAATAAATGAGCAAAGTATTTGAATATTCAAATCTACAAAGAAAACACATAGTCATCCAGAAAGCAAATTAAAATTTTTACAAGATCATTAACTACAATGAGTTATCACTTTATACCTACTATGATGGCTAAAATAAAATTTAAGATAACAAGTATAAAATGTGGAGGAATTGGAACCCTCATACACTGCTGGTAGAAAAAAAAATTATTCAGTCACTTGGTAAAAATGTTTCCTCAAAAGATTAAATACAGAGCTAAAATATGATTCAGAAATTCCATTTCCAGGTTTATAGCCAAGAAAATTCAAAATATAAGTCAATACTAAAATGTGCTCAAGGTTTTTAATGGCATTCGTAATAGCCAAAATATATACAGCCCAAATGTCAATCAACTGAATACTGGATAAGTAAAAATCATATATTTATAGAATGGAATATAGTTCAGCAATTTAAAAAAAGAAGTTCTTGTACATGGTATAATGTAGATAAATCTTGAAAACATTATGCCAAGTAAAAGAAGAAGGTCACAAGAGACCACATATTTCATGACTTCATTGGTATGAAATATTCAGAGTAGAAAAATAACATAGAAAATACATTAGTGGCTGCCTAGAGTATGGGTTGGTAGGGAGACAGGAGGAATATCTCATGATGGGTATTGTTTTTAAATGGGGAGAAGCTGATGAAAGATGTCCTAAAACTTAATATGACCCTGAAAGAAAAGATCCTGATATAATTTTTAAAAAGTAAATCTTGAATTACGCATTACATAGGGATGAATTTTAATGGCATGTGAAATGTACCTCAATAAATTTTAATTTAAACAGAAGAATATGTGCATGGTGTTAAAAAAACAACAAGCCAATAGATTCCACGAGTTGATTTAAATGTAGTGATTCATAAAGACACAAATGAGGAAAACTAGGACAAAAAGAAAAACAAATCCAAATAGCCCAAAATACAGTAAATGCAATAAATTAATAATTCATTCACTTAAAAAAACTATAGGTGAAGTTAGCTTTACTGGTCAATCCTGTCAAAAATGTAAGGGAAAAATATTTAGGAAATATAAGAGAAAAATAGTGTAGTATTCGCTACACTAACTCATTCAGAGCGCAGAGGAGAAATAAGCATTCTCCACCACATTTTATTAGGTAAAATTTATCTGGAGAGTAAACTAACTATAAGGAATAAAAGTTACCAACTATTTTTCTCATGAATATAGACAAAACTCCTTTAAGATGGTATTAGAAAATCAAATATGAAGTGTGTAAAGTGTATAATATAATGACTGATGAAATTTATACCAAGAACGTGAGTTGGTTTCAACATTTGAGCAATAATCAATTTTATTTGCCACATCAACAAAATGAGAGAGAAAACAAATGATTATTAAAATAAATGCTGAAATAGCATTTGACAAAAGTCAACATACATTCATTACAAACCAATAAGAAAAAAAAACTTCCACAAATTGATTTTTATGCCATTTTTATAAAAACTCACAGCTAAAATAATATTTAAAAGTGAAATAATGAATATTGTCTGCCTAAGATGGAAATTATATAAGGTTATGTACTCTCTTCTATCTACTATTGTACTAAAGGTCCTAGTCTTTTAATGATGGAAGAATAAATTGAAGGCATACAGATTAGAAAAGAAGAAAGAAAAAATGCCTTAATTCACAGATGATATGCAAAGGAATATTAAGAATTACTGGACTAAAAAGTTAATGTAGCAAGGTCACATGTTATGAATTTTGTAATATCCAACCAATTTTATATCAATCTCTGAATAATAAGAAATTACAAATAAAATTACAAAAGCAATAGCATTTATAATAACATTAAAACATAACATATTTAGGAGTAGGGTGAATAGAGCAAGTTATTGCATTGTCTGTAGATTGAAAACTATTAACTAAAACTAAGTGTGAGACATTTAGAAAGACTTAAGTAAATGGAGCCATATGCCATAGGGATGAATTGGGAGACTTACTATTGCTAAAATGTCAGTTCTGTCAAAATTTATCTATTGATTCAACACAATCCTTGTCAAAAGTCTGAGCAGCTTAAAAAAATATCTGATACTAACAATTTATAAAAGCACAAAGGATTTAAGATGTATAAAATAATTTTGAAAAGAACAAGGTGGAGGAACAGCACTACCTGATTTCCATATTCTCTAACTATACAGTAGTCAAGGTGCTATCATATTTGCATTTAAATAGATATATAAAGCAATTGAATAGAACAATGAGGGCAGAGATCAGAGATATGTGGGTGTGTGCATATAAAATTTTTAGTAAAAGTGTCAAGGTAATTAAATGCATAAAAAATCTTTTCACAAAACAGAGCTGAAACAACTGGACATATACATTGGGGAGAAAAATGATATTTGATACTTATACTATGTGCAAAAATTTACCTAAAATGGATTGGAGAACTGATAACGTTCAGTTTGAAGAAAGAATAGGAACAAATCTTCTTTACTCTTGGGAATCACAGATTTGGTGGATTAGACATAAAAAAGCAAGAATCTCAAAAGAAAAAAAAACATGGTTTATGAGACTTCAGAACACTTATGTTTTATAAAATGTTTAAAAAGCAACACAGACCATTGTGGAAGGAGGATAGTAGCTACACTGCAGGGTGTTATGACTGATTTTTTTGCTCCCTGTGGCTCTACAATGCTTCAACAAAGGTGAACACATTTGGGCTCCCATTGTCCAATTCTTTCCAATGCATCTATGGTAATGATAAATTTAAACAATAAACGCCCATTTATTTTGCTGTATTTAGGAGGGCCAGGTGTTTAGAACTCAGTGTTTTCACAATCCTATTTTATGAGGGATGATTAGTGCAGGGGAACAGAGGGACATTCAAACATTCTTCCTTATCTTTGTAAACATGGGTATTAGTTTAGTTCCAATAGTTACAATTCATAATTAATTAATTAATTTTAATTTGTATAATTGCAATATGATTGTGTTCAAACTGAAAAGACACTGTGAAAGAGAATTTATACATATAATTTCATTTAGTATTTATAGAAAACCTTTGAGGTAGGTAATAGTCTTTAAAAATATTGAAGCTGAAGTTTGACTAGAGCCATTTACCTGTTACATGTCTCACACTATATTTGATCCAATGTTGCCCTTTTCAATACTTTTTTCATTATATCATGATTGTGAAATTAGCCGACTAAATTTACTCAACTTCATTCATGAATCAATAATTAAAATCTGACTCAGTGAGCAATCACATGACAAAAGTCACACAATGAACCAGAACTATCTTATTCTTAGAAAGTTTCAAGGTTAGATAAAAGATCTTTCTCTTTGAAACTTCTTAGGCAAATTAAAATCCCAGAAATATCTTTGATCATAGAGTCATAAAATTAGTTAGCTGGAAGGGAAATTGAAAACATTTTAATTCAGTTCCTCCCTGCTAGAGATGAGGGACCTTATGTTCTGAAGTACAAAATGCCTGTGGTCATTTTGGAAGACTAGAGAATTAATGTTACCAAGTTCCAAATTCTGTCCTTTTGCAGTTATCTCAACTGTCTCTAATAATATGCTCTATACAAAATTCATGGGGGAGGGGAAGGCACAGTGATTCCAAGGACAGCAGGCAGTCCTGGTGGCTTTCCTCATCCTGGACCAAGGACAGCAGCAAAGAGGTAATGAGAGTCAACAGTACATTTGCAGGAGTCCACAGGGAAGAGGAGGTGGGCAAACCAGAAGGCAAATGTCATTAGCATCAGATGTTAGAGGGACAGCTAATTAATTTTCTTTTAACTTTAGTCATGAGGAACATTGGTAAATAGCAGATCATGTCATGGGAGCCAAGCTGGAACTTGGCAACTTCAGGAAGCAGCAAAGCCTTGAAAGAAAGGCTGATTCTCGAGGCAGACATCTCACATCCCTTGGTCTCTCATGTGTAGTTGCTCAGATGAGAGAAGGTAACTTTTTCTGGGATTCTATCAATTGATTCTATCAATTACTGCAAATACTGCAAATACCTCCTCTCTGTAGTTGTATGGTTCTTTCTAATGGTCATAGTTGGATTTAGAGGAATGAGAAAGCTTGGTTTTTTTTCTTTTCTTTTCTGAATAGAAAAAACATGGGGATTATGTGGCAGACAGAGATATAGGATTCTTCCAGTCCCTACCATGACATCAACCCCACAAACTCCAGTGCCTACTGAGAGAAACCAATTTTCTGGGTGCTCTAAGTCTAGAGGTCTTAACTTCCAGGCAGCAAGAGTGCTACTAAATTGCCAATGGTATTTTCACCCCAACATTTCAAGAATCTCAAGCCCCCAGGCAAGGAAAGGTGTCATAGGCTATGATCACCTGGAAAAATAAGGCTCCTGTGATAAATCATGCAGGAGAGCATATTTTGGGCTCCTAAATGACTTACATGGAAATCTCCTGAGTAAGTTGGTCACAAATGAAGAAACCCAGCAATCTCATCTAGAGAAAGGCCTAAAACCAAGAAGAGGGTTTGTGTCATTATCTCCACCCCGCCCCCGTGAAATGCACCTATAACATAGGAGTCCATAGGAAGAAGGCCATGTAAAATCAATGGCAGATAAAGATGATGATCACAGTCAATTTAGGCTAAAAATCAACTGCAGTCCTAAGGGTTCCGTTAATAGCATAAATCTCCTTACAACAACCCTTATCCAGGTGAAAAAAAAAAAGTCCACCAAAATACTAAAGAAGCTTCTCCCAGAACTGATATAAGTAGATCCAAGTGCCCAAAGGGTAGATTGCAGGAGACCAATGGTGCACTTCCCAGATCTAACCCCTTTGGGGTTGGGATACTCTCTCAGCTTCTGGTAGTAACTGCTGCCAATGATTCAACAACCCAGAGCTTGGTTTCCCTTGTGGCATTTGCCCTAGCTGGAGAGACCCATCTGGATTTCACCCACTTCTTGGGCAGGCCTCATCCAGTGAGTGGAAGACATGAGGGTCTAAAGTCTGATGCTACTGTCAGCCAGCCTGATTTCTTTTTATGGCTGATCCTGCCTCATTGACTCCCCAAAACATGTGGATTCTGAAAGCTCTCCCAGTGTTCTTCCTGCCCACTTGCTGGGAAAGCTCACCTGACATTATTATATTTCCCTTCCCTATGCCCTTTGTTCTCTCGTGTAGTTCCATACTGTAGGTGGGATGAGTGTTCCTCAGCCTTTAGTATATATTTTAGGAAAATATGTGGGCAATAGACTTTCCAGATTAGTGAACGCATCAATGCCTATAAATTGTTGTGAACTATGGGACATATCCTCCCTAGAACTGAATTTTTAGGATGACAGATTGCCAGCCCCCAAACCTGAAACACTTCAAACACATTATTTAATTGGTTTCTGTTTTTAATCATTTGCATGATTAAATCATGCATTATCAATGCTTTCTTGAAAGTAATACATCTCCATCTACAGCCCCACTCCACCTCTGGTCACTTGATCATTTTCTTTGGTATTTAATTGTCTGTATATGTTGTGTCTAGATGGAGTTATCTTTGCATTTTTCCTCCTTGGGGTTTTTAGAGCTTATTGAATTTTGTCTGTTTGAAAAATGGCTTGTTTTTTTTTTTCTCCTGAGATGTCTGAATCCATATTTTGTGGTATCTTTTAAACATATTTCATATTTCTAATAGGTTTCTTTTTTCTATCCAAATCTTAGTTTTAGTGATTTTTCACCTCTAAGAATATAGGGTTGTTACATTTTCATGTATTAAGCCTTTGCTTAAAAATTTCCCACCTTCCCTCTGATTTTTTGAATATATACATTATTATTATTTTGAAGTTCTGTCTAGAAAGTCTCATTTATTTTACTGTTTTCATCTTTCCTTTATTCATTGATATGTTTCTTTGTTATCAATTTTGTCATGTATCATACTCTATTGATTGGAAGCTGAATTTTTGAATGAAAAAAAAATCAGGAAATATGATGATGTTTTCTTCTTGCACAGATGCTTAAATTTTCTTGTCAGGCAAGTACTGTTGCAGCAAATAAGCTTTATCCTTTCAAAATTGGTTTTTGGCTCCGTTGATCTGTTTTATTTTTGTGTTTAGTCCTCAGGAATGGTCCTTATTCCTAAGGTCAAACCCTTCTGGGGCATCAACAAGGAATCCCCAAGAGCTTTATTAAGGCCCCTCTTGGCAATATTTGAACTCCAACTACCATCTCCCCAGCACTGAGCAGCTGCTGATATCACTTGCTTGGGTTATTCACTTCCTAGCTGGATTCCACAGAGTTTTCTCAGTGCATAAAAAATTTGGTGATTATTCAATGACTTGAGAATTTGCTATGTAGATTTTTGGACTTGTTTTTCTGTGATTCTCTCTCCCCCCAAATTTTTCCCTAATTCTTTTCCTGTCCCATGATCCTGAACTTTGTTTGGTTTCTGTCTATTAAGATTTTTAAGTCTACCCAAACTGGCACTTTCTGCATAGAGATCTTTTCCTTGCACTGTAAAGGCTGAAAAAATGCCCTCAAAAGCTTGGAGTGGTGGTGCATGCCTGTAATGCAAGTGGCTTGGGAGGCTGAGACAGGAGAATCTCAAATTTAAAGTCAACCTCAGCAACTGTGAGGTGCTGAGAAACTCAGTGAGACCCTGTCTCTAAATAAAATACAAAATAAATCTGGGGTTGTGGCTCAGTGGTTGAGTACCCTTGAGTTCAATGCCCTGTACCAAATTAAAAAAAAAAAAAGCCAGCACTAATGTGTGACTCACTTTGCATATTTTCCCTAGTCCATGTATTGTGTCCTCTCAGGTATTGTTTGGGTTGCTCTTAAATGCAAACATGTAAACATGTAAAATCTTATATGTATGTATGTGCATATTTGTGTATTTATAATTACTTTCTGTGAAAGTGTTAATATAACCCACATTTGTAGCTGGATCTATGCCTCTCCTGCTAGCTCTATTCTTTTATCTTCCACTTCAATGCTGGCTACATTTCAGTGTCCTGAAATATTTATTATTCTCTAACACTATTCTTTCTTATGCCCCTGTTTTCACATATGATATTCGCTCACTTCTCATTTCTTTCCTGCCTTATTCACTTCATAAAGGTCTACTTGTCCTTCAAATTAGTACTCAATCATCTTTACCTGTCTCTTTCCCCCACCACTTGGATAAATTGATTGATTTCCCAATATAATATCTCAAAAGTCTATCATTGACTATCTCCATTGCATTTTCATGCTCTATTATAATCAAATGTTTATTTATTTGTCTTTCTCTCTAGATTATGTTTTCTGCCTTTTTTAAATAAAACTTTCTTTTGTTTTTTGATTTTTTTTTTTAGTTGCAGATAGACACAATACCTTTATTTTGTTTATTTCTTTTTTTCTTTATTTTATATTTTGTTTTTGTTGTAGTTGGACATAATACCTTTATTTTATTTTTATGTGGTGCTGAGGATTGAACCCAACACCCCTCATGTGCTAGGCGAACGCTCTACCACTGAGCCACAACCCCAGCCCCTATTTCTTTTTTATGTGGTGCTGAAGATCAAACCCAGTGCATCACACATGCTAGGCAAGCTCTCTACCACTGAACCACAACCCAACCTATGTTTTTTGCTTTTTAATTAGGAGGATCCCTGTTTTGTACAATCCCGTAACCTCAGAGACTACTTGGGGGTGCCTGACACATAGTATGAGCTAGGTTATTTCTTGATACACTTATCAATGAACGCTTTTGATCCATCACTACAGACATCTTCAGTGAGATTGGAAGTGAACTTTAGCCTTTTCACAAACCAAGAGAAAGACTTGGTGAGATTGGAAATTTCTTTGACACTATCATTCAGCCAATTTCCCACAAGGTAGCAGGCACTAAGCCCAGGGCTTTGTTGCTTGAATTACTTAGATACACAAATTATTATTAGATTACTTGATCCTATTACCACCTGTCTTCTTTAATTCCCATTTCTACTACTTCCCTTGTTACTCACACATCCTCATAAAAAAACAACACATTCATTTCACCTTAACTAACTTGAGTTAACCTTCCATATTGCTTTCCCCGATACTTCAGCAAATTCGAGGCCTAGGCTATCCCTTTACCATATGACAAAACACCCCTAACTACTTCATGCCTCATCATATGCTCCTGTCTCAGAATATGTCATCCCATCTTCTCAGATTCACACTCTCTTGAGTTTTACCAATTTTATTTTATGTGTTTTCTCTTTCCCTCACTACAGATGTGTTTTGAGGACAGATAGTTGGCATTTTATCTATTTCATGTTTTGCCAAGAATAAAGAAACCAGCATGTTCGTGAGCTTAAAGGGAATTGTGAGAAATATTTTTCAATTAAAAGTTTAGTGATCTGAATTTCTTGGTTGGGAATTTTGCAATTATATAACTTACTAAAGGATTTTCCTTGCTTTAAGCAATATTATCATAAGAGCTCAATATTTTTTTACCTTATCCAACTTGCCTTATCTTTACTACTTATTTTATTTACTTGTTGTCATTGCTTTAATCCATATTAAATTCTTTCATCTCTCCATCCATCTATCCATCCATTTATCTATCACCTATCTGTCCCTATCTACCCATCTATCATCTGTCCATCATTAATCATCTCTATCTTCTATCTGCCTATCCCTGCTTAGTCTCATCCTAAACATGAAGTTATTGAACATATAACTTGAAGCTTATTTTTCCTTGAAAAACACTTTGTTTGTGTCCATAAAAATAATAATTTTAAAGAATCTCTTTCTCCATATCACCCAAGTTTTCCTGCATGACACCAGAGCTGCACTGTCGCTAGTAGATAGAAACAGTCTCACTTCCATTCCAGTGGGTCTTCTAAAGTCCTACAGACACTGTTCACTCTAACTAGACACCATTGCTGGTGCCAGTCAGCTTGAGGAACTTATCCAGATATTTAGATTTTTTCCTCAACCTCAGCTCTTTACTAGTTGGGCTTATTTTTATATTAGTAGCTTCAAATCCAGATTTTTATACTATTAGCTTTGAATCCAGAATCTTCCTCTTTGTCCAAAAATGTTATACTGATAACTCAGCTTTGCTATCTACCTGGTCTTTTGATTGGGCTTCTCCATTTTGTCCATGAATCTCCATCCACTTTCCAATAGCCCAGTCCTTATGCATCACCACAGTGGTGATCGGGTGGGATGGAATCATATATGGATAACTCAAAGAAGTCACCAGCAATGAAAGGCAGTCACACATCCTAACTCTTCCCAGCAGCAGTAGAAAAACACTTGACTGTGAATCAAACCCAGCTCTCTGTGCATCTGTTCCTGAGATACATAGTTAATTTCTAAAACGTTCAATGTTCTTATCTGAAAATAAGAGAATGTTAATATTGAATGTTGGGGTTTATGAGATGACTAAGTGAGACTATGAATTAAATGTTTTTATGACCCTTACCAATGGATGCATTGCAATAAATATGTACGGTTATTTCATTCTTGCTATTTCAATGTTACTGTTATAATTATTTCTATCACTGGATCACTATTCACAGTAGATCCAAGCAACTGGAGCAACTCCCAAAACTTCACTTCTTGGCAACCCTGGAGAATCCAAGGACTGCTGCCTGATGCCTCCCTTCACCTCTCGCATCTGGCCTTCAGCTCTGTAGGCTGTCTGAAAAGAAGGCTTTTTCCTATGAAGAGAAGTCTTTTCTCAGGGAACCAAAAAAGCAAAAATTGAGAGGAGAAATTATTTTTGGTTAAATTTTTGAAGAAATATTTTCTAAGAATCAGAAGGCAGGACACAATAATACGGGGATTATTTAAATGGAAAAAAAGATATAGAATCTGTATTTCAGACACAGATTTTATGCAGGCAGATGATGAGAATCCTTCCTTTGGGGGATAAAAGAGGACTGAATGTGGAGTAGTTCATTATTTAAGGGTGACTGAGTAGAGGGCTGGTTAACTATTTTAATAGGTGCATTTTGCTCTAAGCACTACTCATGATGTTCAGAATATTCACTACAGTTGTCATCCTTTAGAACAGAGTTTGAGGTTTTGGTGATTATTTCCAATTGGTAAAAGGGACCACTTAGCTGCAGGAGACAGCAAGCTCTTGCTCTGAACAGTAGGACAATAAACATTTTTAGGACTTTTTTTTAATTTTAAGTTTTGCTACACCCAGATGCTACCTTCACAAAGCCCATGGAAAGGTCTTTAAATTCACTGGCCTAGCTGATGGAGGCTGAGTTATAAAATAGCCAGGGAACACAGAGTCCTGCATAGAGATCACAGTGATGACTAGGTTCAGGGTTCATTTCTTCATCCCAGGAGCATATACCCAAAGTAATTTCCCTGAGAGAGAGTTTTCTTGTGCATGCAAATGACCTGAAAATAGACAAGAAGCTGTTGTGTCTGGGGTAGTGATTGAAACATGGTTATTTTGTTTGGCTATCTGGCCAGGTATCTTAGTCCATTCTGCGTGGCTTCTAAAGAATAGAGTTACACTTCTGGAGGCTGGTAAGTCCAAAGTCAAGGTCCTTGCAGACTTATTGCCTGGAGAGGATCTACCTCCTGATTCTTAGATGTTCATTTTCTGGTAGTGTCCTCATGGCAGAATAGAAGCGAATTCTCTGGGGTCCCTTTTGTAAGAATGATAATCTCATTCAAGAGGGCTCTAGTCTCATGGCCTAATTACCTCCCAAAGGCCCTCTCTCCAAATATCACCATATTGGGGATTGGGTTTGAACATGTGAATTGGAGGATGGATATGAATAATCATTCAGTCTGCAACCCCAGGCATATGTAGAATACTAGGGTGAGAAACACTGAGTATTTAGCAAACAAACTCATTGGAATTTTGTGAAACCTGAGGTCTCAAAAAGACTTGAAAAGGCCAGATGATGTAACAGGAACAATACATGGCTCTGAGTCCCATTTATATTGGAGTTCTAACTCTGCCTCTTAAGAGCTGAGGAACATCAACAAATTATTTACCCTTTCTGAGCTTCAGGTAAAATGGACAATCTAAAGTTCAGAAAGGGGAAATAATTTTTCAATAACAATAATAATAATAATATCAATCTCATGAAGCTGTTTGGAGGATCCAATGGAAGGACACGTAAAAACATTGTTACATTAGCAAGGCTGCTGCAAACACCACAAATGTGTTGGCTTAATACATCAATTTATGGTCTACATCATTGTCGGTAAACATCTGACTCCTGTCAGCGGGCTGAAATCCTGAAGTTAGAGTAGCAGCCGCCTTTCTGAAGCTCTAGAGCTGGGTCTTTCTTCTTGCCCTTTCCAGTTCCTAGAGGCCCTCAGCATTCCTTGGCCCCTCCTTCTAACTTCAAAACTAAATAATTGGTTTCTTCCTTCTTCAAAATACACTGTGTCCCTCATCTTCTTCTTCCTTCCATTTTTTGAGAACCCTTGTGATTACATAAGGCCTACTTCAGTCATTCAGGAGAAACTCCCATCTTCAGGTCCTTAATCACATTGGGGAGGTTCAGAATTAGACTGTAGGCATTTTTAGGAGAACATTGTTCTATCCCAGGGTCTCCTCAGGCCACAGGTATGGCCATGGTACTGAAGCATTATTGGAACACAGTGACTTTTAACTGAAAACCCAAAGAAGTGTGAGGGCTATGTGTATCTCACTTTCACTTTTGTCATAGAAAGCCACTTTGCTTTCCTTTAGGCCCAGAGGACAAAGTGATAGGACAGTTGATCTATCTCCATGCCTTGACATGTTTATTTAAAATTCTTTGGGTTAAAAAAAATTTCTATAACATTATGCAAAGTGGGTGTCAAGTTGCTGCGTGCAGGGAGAGTGACACAAACTGAAAGTCAGCAATCAAGCCTGGCTTCTGACTGGGATAAGCAAGAAGCGAAAGCAAAATCTGCTACTCCCCTCTGTCCCCAAATGACAGAGGCTAGCATGAGATGACAGGCAGGGCAGGTGTGGGAACCATTGCACTACTGAGGAGCCCTGGAGGAAAGGCTTCTGCCTCTGTGTAGACCCAGGGAGTGGGAAAGAGATGGGAATGGGAGAGATGTTGTTTTAGTTTTAGTTGACAAATAATGATTTAAATGTTTATGGTATAAAATGTAGTGGTTTAATGAATGTATAATTGTGGAATAATCAAATAAGGTTATTCAACTTTTCCATCACATTAAATACTTATATCATTGTGCTGAGAATAATTATTTTAATAATTAAATAACTATTATTATTAATGATTGTCATGCTGTGCAATAAATCACCAGAAGTTTATTTCTGCTATATAATTGCAACTTTGTACCCTTTACTTAACATTTCCTCTTACCTCTCCGGCCCTCATACCTACTCCAGCCTCTGGTAACCTCCAGCTACTTTCCACTTCTAGGAGTAGGACTTTTAAAATTTCCACATATAGATAAGATCATATGATGATTTTCCTCTGTGCCTTGCTTGTTTCAGTTAGTCAAATATCCTATAGATTCCTCCACATTGTTGTAAATGACAGAAGTTGCTGCTTTGTGATGGCAGAATAGTATTCCATTATGTATACCTCCCACATTTAAAAAACCCATTCCATCCTTCATGGGTGCTTTAGTTGATTCCATGTCTTGAATATTGTAAATAACGCTGTGTTGTATATGGAGATGCAGATATCTTTTCCACACACTGATTTCAATTCCTTTAATTTCTAAATCATGCCGTCATTTCATCTTTAGTTTTCTGAGGAACCTCCATACTCTTTTCCAAAAGAACTGCACTAGTTTATCATGTTACCAAAGTGTACAGGGGTTAATTTTTCTCCAAAAGAATCGGGAAAATATCAAGTCAGAGTGGAGAAAAGTGCCTCAGTAAAGCCCTGGCTCTGGAGGTCTTGGCAGAAGCATCTGGGAAGTTATTAGAGTGGAGTAGCCAGGGCCAGCGTTCCCGACTGCCTGAAGGGCACAGACTTCACCAAGTATAGCTCAGGAGGACAGGTTTTCTTCCTGAAGCTTGTCAGGCAAAGGCTTGATTTTGCCTATGGTCAGGCCTGAAGGACCATATGTAGGATTTTGTCTTGGAGTCAGATTCCTATGCTGGTATGTATTAAAAAATGAATAAACAAATATATATATATATATATATATATATATATATATATATATATATATATATATATATATATATATATTTCAGAGTAGTTAGAATACTATTTTACAGTCAGAAAATAGGTACTTTCTTGTTGGAAGAAAGAATTACTCATTTGTGGATATACATGACCTTGGAATTACAAGAAGTGATGTATTAGGAAAGGCATTTTCATGAAATGTTACATGCCGACCTCTTCCCCTATAATTTGTTTGGGATTGCTGTAGAATCAGGAACACGCCTCGAAATAGAACTTGTATTCTAGAATCCAGCTACAGGTTTTTGCCTGTAAGTCCAGTCTGATTCTTGATAATTGAAAGAGGACTCTTTTTCTTCTATGATGCAGCTGATGTCAGCAGAAACCAGAGATTTCAGCCTAGAGACAAATTGAACTGAGGACAGAAAATACGTCATTTATGTTTTTTTTCTTCTTTCCTATTTGGCTCAAATTGTCACATTCCTGGTAGCACGTCCTCCACGGCTTTGTCCATTTGGGTTTTAAATAATTCAGATGATTGCCCTCATACTACTTCTCCTGGGATTCCATTCCACATATTGTGGAGCTGACTGTTAAGGAGTTTGGGATACTATATTAATGTGTTCAATTCTGGGGAAATTTTCCTTTACTCAGTTTTATGTCTCTTGATCAATAAGACTTGAAGACAAAGTATAGGATCTTTTTTGTTTGTTTATTTGTTTGTTTTTGTTTTTGATTTTGTTTCTTTCCTAAAGCAAGAAAGAAAATGAAATTGACAGGAGAAAAGGAGTGGGATTTTATTTATTTATTTATTTATTTATTTATTTATTTGTTTGTTTGTTTGTTTTGCTTTCTTTCACTTGGGCTGGAGGGGAGGACGCAAAGGAAGCAGATTGTGACAGGAATACTAAAAGGATGAGCTGAGGAAAAATAAAACCAAGGCATGTCCCTCAGAAAGTACCTTAGGAGACAGTAGTAGTCAAGAATCAACAGTAAATTTCCTGTCTGATTTCTTGTACTTTCTGTGTGCAATGAACCTCAAGGTGTTATTTTAGTAAATTCTATGGATCTGGTTAAGTTTCAGGTTGTTAACTTCAGATTGATATTAAACCATTTAAAAAATGTTAGGAATTTTGATTATAATGTATATTGGAGTTAATCTGTTGTTATTTTTTATATTTGGAGTTGTATATGTCTCCTGTTAATTTCCATTTCATTCTTAAGGTTTGAAAATTTTTCTGATATTATTTCATTGAAAAGATTGTGCATTCCTTTAGTTTCTGTCTTAGAGACTTCATCTATTCCAAATGAATCTTAAGTTTCTTGGCTTTTACTGTTATCCCATATTTCTTGAATATTCTGTTCATGATCCCTTAACCTCTTTTCTCTATGGTCAATGTTATTTTCAAGATTTTATACTTTGTCTTCAAGGCCTGAAAATCTGTCCTCAAAGTGATCTAATCTAGTGGTGAAACTTTTCATTTAATTTTTAATTTGATTGATTGATTCCTTCATGTTGAATATTTCCATTAGATTCTTTTGTAGAATCTCTATCTCTTTATGGTAGAATGAGATGGACATCATTACTCTAGGTACATGTATGACTGCAGGTATGGTATGACGCTACATTGTGTACAACCACTGAAATGAAAAGTTGTGCTGTAATTATGTACAATGAATCAAAATGCATTCTGCTGTCATATATACCAATTAAAATTGATTAATTAATTTTAAAAAGCAAAACAAAATAAAAAAAATTTTAAATCTACTTCTATCTAGATTGACCTGCATGGCAAATTTGAACATTAGTGCTGGAAGGATTGGGGAACCTGGGTGAGGGTGATAATTTCATCCCAATCTCTTTCAAAACATCAAATTATATTTATGGCTTTTCCCACTGATAACCACATCACTCCTCATCCCCACCCCACCAGACATCCCCTCGTCCATCAGTTTGGGAGCTCTGAGTTCTTCAAATACTGAATATCTGCAAATGATAAGAGGCTGGCAGGTAGCACTCCAGAAGGTTCCATCATCCACAGAGATAATAAAGCACCAGATTTGTCTCTACCCAACCTGTCAGGGCAGTTGAGAACATTTTCCAGATTGGTACCGCACAGATAAAAACATCTGAATATTTTTTAGAGATTAAACACACACACACACACACACACACACACACACACACACACACTCACTCTCACACACACATACACACACATGAAAAAAAGTAAAAACCTAGGAATAGGAAAGATGTTCAAAGAAAACTTTCTCTCTCTCTCTCTTTATCTTTCTTTCTTCCTTTCTTTCTCTTCCTTCCTTCTTTCCTCCCTTTTTCCTCCCTCCCTTTCTCTCCCTCCTTTTTTCTCTCTCTGTCCTTTTCTTTCTTTCTTTCTTTCTTTCTTTCTTTCTTTCTTTCTTTCTTTCTTTCTTTCTTTCTTTCTTTCTTTCTCTATTTTTGTACCAGACATTTATCCCAGCTGCACTTTATCACTGAGACACATTCTCAACTCTTTTGTTTCTTAATTTGAGACAGGGTCTCACTAAGTTGCTCAGGGCCATGCTAAGTTGCCAAGGCAGGTGTTAAACTTATGGTCCTCCTGTCTCAGTCTCCCAAACCACTGTGATTACAGGTGTGCTCTACTGCACCTGGCAGGAATATATTTTTAGAATACCAAAAAGCAGGAAAGTGTAAGTGGAATGCAGACCTCCTCCATCTCAGACACATTTAATGTCATCATTTTGAGTCCTTTACAATATTAATCTCCTGTGAAATCTCCCCTCAAACCCCCAGTCTAATGACTATCTATCTTAGTACTTGAAATGAAATTCAAAATCCTGAACACCACTCACCACACCCTATCTTATCTGGTGCTGCAAATGTCCTCAGCCTCAGGTTTGGCCATCTTCCCTGTGGCCTGTCCACACTGGCCATCTGAGCTGCTGAGGTGTGCCACACATTTCAATGCTGCAGAGCCCTCCACACAAAATAGCTTGGCTTTTACTGCACAGGCCTATCCCAGCCTCTTTCCTAACTCTGAAGCTGAGTCTTTGAGAGAGATGAATAAATGGGAATTCGTAAATTTAAAATCCAGTGTTTGCAGGTGTCCATGTAAAAAAGGAACAATGTAAATAATTTTGAGAAATCTATTTCAGAGTTATTGCTGGGGTGGAAGGACATGGATATTTGTAAAACTATGAAGGAATAAATAGTATTTGGTGGTATTTTTTAGTAAGACTTTGAAGTTTGAAATTATGTCAACAGAAACATAAAAGTAGCCATTGTACTAAGTCTGGATTGGTAATATCCTTTCACATACAGTGGTACATTTGGCTAAAAATACAACCTGAGAAATGAGGCCTCATGGTCACAATTGTTGGAAAACTTTGGACTTTGCATTAAGATTTTAGAAAAGCATGATAACAACAACTGTGACTGGACAGTCCAAATCAGGACCCAATGACCTAATGAAAGATGGCCAAAGAGGAAGTTCAGAGCCCGACTTGGCTTTGCGGAGCCTGGGTGAATGGACACCACCCCGCTGCCTGTGTGAAACCCTACTTTGCCCCTGAACCCCGTGACCTCTTCTCTCCACTGTACTCGTTGGCTTTCTGCTCACAAGGCACTATGGTTTTGATGTTTCTGGCGGTCATTGTCATCAAACCATATCATGTTAAGCCATTCTCTGGGCTGCCCTATGCATGGCAGAAAACATTGTTCTAAAGATGCCTCAAGTTTGAAAACAGCCACTCTGTGCCTCTAAGCCATGTTTCTCCACCTGTGTGCTCCTAGCCACAAGGCACATTCTACCAACTGCTCAATTGTATTTTGGTCCTAATGCTGAACTCCTACCTGCATTAGGACTTAGCAGGCCTTGCTACTTCAAGCAGCCTGTCATGGAACCCTGGGGGCTAACTAAAGCCATGGGGTTTCTTTTCCTCTTTCTTTTTTCTTTCATGCAGTTTTTGAACAAACACCAGGTCTCATTGATGCAGGTGGTCTGCTTTGTTCACTGCTGTGTGTTTTATTTAAGTGTGTTTCTAGGTCATACTGTTGGTTCCCTGCTGAGTATTCCTGCATCCTAAGCTTCACGGGTGTTCTGGTAGAACCCTTATTGGACCCTGCAGTGAACTCTTCAAAGAAACCTATTGATTTGGGGAGATGTGTAAACTAAACATAGTCTAAACTAAACTTTATGCAACAGTTTAGTTTACACTATTTTCTGAAATAGTGTAAAGTAACCTACAGTTACTTGTGCTTCTGAAACTTCAGACTTAGTGTATACATACTTAATCTGGACCCAAGAATAAGTGGGAAAAATAGATCTTGTTCTATTTCATTATTAATATAATTTATTTCTGTTGTAGTTTTGTCTAAAACATTCATAGGAAGTTAACCATAGAAACTTATGACTTTATTTTCAGACCTTAGGTTGGAAGAGATGGAATAGTCTCATTTCAGGATCATCATGACAGAGCAGATTAATCTATTACCTCATCTTCTTAGGAGTCTGTTTCTTCATCTGTAGAATGAATAAGTCTAAGTTTTCTTCTGGTTCTAATAGTCTCTGAAGACATAGCACAGAAGCCAGGAAGCCCTGGAGAGGGGGGACAACTGCTATACTCCAGTTAACACTTGGTCAAGACAGAAGCAACTATCAAAATATATTTAAGTGTTGAGAGATAATTCCTTTATTTTTTTTCTAAAAAAGTCTATTGTACATAGCATATACATGCAATTTTACTGCAACAAGGCTTGATCAGAGAAAATAGCAAGAGAGATATAAACAAATCTTACTATTTCTCAGACAAAAGACAGAGCACTCTGCACCTGTCATCTTCTTATAATACACGAGCTATGTGTGATAGGCATTATTATCTCTACCATGTTCATGAGGTTAACTGGCTTAATGTCAGGTCACTGGTTAAAAAAATAATGTAGACTTATTTCAACCAAAATCTTCCTGAAGTTACTAACACTGCCAACATAAAAGGGGAGAAGACATTTGCTATCCCATATTTTTTTTTCAAATGATTAGATTTAATATCTGGATGCATTCTGGAAAACTCTATAGTCAAACTGTGGAGACTATAGAAATCTGGAGCTGGGTGTGGTGGGTGTGGTTATACCTATAACCCCAGAGACATGGGAGGCTGAGGCAGCAAGTTTGTGAACCCAAAACCAGCCTCAGAAACTTAGTGTGGCCCTAAGCAACATAATGAGACCCTGTCTCGAAATAAAACAAAAAGAGCTAGGGACGTGGCTCAGTGGTTAAGTGTCCTGGATTCATTCCCTGATACTAAAAAAATAAAAAATTAAATTAAATTAAAAAATAAAGAAAAGGGGAAAAAAAAGAAAGAAAAAAAAATAAATCTGGAGCATGCCTATTTTTGTCACCAGTGTAGCTCTGACTAAGAGCTACTGTTTGCCTCTTTGCAGGAGGTAGCTGCTGTACCATGCCTACCAGTACTAGCTCCAAAGACATGACTATCCAACTTGTCAACCAGTTGAACCATCCTATGCCCATAGATAAAAGTAACTTCACCCCAAACAGTACTGTACATATGACCATTTCTATCTGCAAAGATTTCCATCTATAAAGCCAACTTGTTTAACTTTTATTTTTCCATATATCCATTTTAAAAGGCAATAATTATGTAGTTAAAGTACTTTCCCTGGGGCGAGAAAGAAGACACTCAATGGATGCTTTGATAGTCTTTATACTGTAACAGGAGAGTATATACACATTGCATTGTTTGTGAAACATTGGAGTATTCTGAGTTATCTACCAATTTTGGGATGATCTCCACTGACCTTGGCAGCACTTACTAATGTGATGAATATATAAATCTGTCTTGAAGGCCAGATCTCCCAGGGAAACCTCTTCTAGAGCTTCCAAGCTCCCTTTCTTAGGGACAGTCTAGCCATTTTACACTGGCTGGGGCTGGGGTATATTCAGTGGTGATCCAATATAGGATTTTGATCTAAGTAACATCCTTCTGTAGTCATTGGTAAAATTTAGTTTAAATTATATGAAAAACTCTTGAGCTAAGTTTAGAATAAATATATTTAAATGATAAGAGGAGTCTAAAAGAGGCAGAAGACAGCTTATAAGTCTCAGGAAAGAACAGAGTTGAAAAGGGAAAGTAATAGGAATCTAGAAGACCCCTGTGCATCTCACATTTCTGCAGTATGGGTTTATTCTGCTTTATTTTTCTCTTTCTGTAGACTAACTCTTCTCCTCTCCCTACACTCAGTTCAAGAAAGAACTGTTCTCTGGTTGGTTAGATCAGGAGTAGCTGTTCAATGTTTTATTATTGGTCCTGTATGTGTTGGATGCTGGGATATATTAAATCAATGCCTCTAATTTGTTATTCTTCTCCCTGAAGAAGAATAGTAACATTAACACTCTTATATGGCTTTAAGGTGGGTATATACTTTTTGGGCTTTAGCAACAGTTTAAACTGGTCAGGCATGATGGCACATGCCTATAATCCTAGCAACTTGAGAGAATCTCAAGTTTGAGACAAGCCTTAGCTACTTATCAAGACCCTAGGCAACTTATTAAGAACCTGTCTCCCCCCCCACACACACACACACATACACAAGCAATGGCTGGGGATTTAGTTCAGCCGTAAAGTGCCCCTGGGTTCAATCCCCAGTGAGTGCAAAAACAAAAACAAAAATTAATAAATACATAAAAATAGAAGTTTGTTCTTTTATATGCCAGTGATATGCCATTAACAGTACATATCATGGGTAGCTACTGTTCCTTTAGCTTGGACCTTGGTGTAAATATACATGAGTCATACCTGCAGCCAGGAGCTGAACCAATTTAGATAACCCAAACTTCAGCTAATATGCAATATAAGAATAAGTCCTTCTTATAAACTGGAAATTTTGAGATATTGCATCATATGGTAGTATTCTACAATAATTGACTGATAGAAAAATGGGTACTAAAAAGGGAGTACTACCTAAGAGGTGTCTAAAATCTGGTCATTGGGATTGAGGACAGATAGGGGAGAAGGCATTTAGAGGATGATAGGCAACTCATAATGTGTAGTGGCCAAATATTTGGTAAGTCTGCCACTTATTAGGGTTAACATGGAAGATAGAAAATATTCTTAATAAAACTTCAACATTCAGCTGAGTATTTGTAGAAATAAAGTAGAAAATGTGATCTGATAGCTATTAGGTGAATTGTCAAGTTATTATTAGAAAAAAATGAGCTCAGGAGAAAGATTTGCAAATCTATAGGGAATATATATATATAGCCAGGACATTCCAAAATTTACAAAATTAAAAAAATTAATATTTTTAATCATTTAAATATGTAGTCACAGGCTAGGGTTGTGGCTCAGTGGCAGAGTGCTTGCTTGGCACATGTGAGGCACGGGTTCAATCCTCAGCACCACATGAAAATAAATAAACCTACTGTGTCTATCTACAACTAAAAATTTTATAAAAAATATGATAGGGGACAAGCTGCTTGAAACTGCTTCCTTCATTACTTTTCAAAGTGTCACAAGCAAAACTGGCACACATCCATCTGCTGACAGTTATGAGGTACACAACTTCTACGTGGATACTGGCCTATTTGGAGAAGTTCCCTTCCTCAAGAGGGTGTATATTTAGGCTTCCTGTTAGAATCATACAGAACCTTGTTGAAAATGCAGATTCCTGGGCCCCATATAGGAACTACTGAGTAAGTAGCATGAGGGCCAGGAATCTGCATTTTTCAACAAGTAACACAAAATATCTGCATTGCGTAGTCTTTCTTATGAAACATCCCCACTCTGCACTGGAAAGTTGTGTTGTCTGAGGAAAGTTGTTTGTCATTTATCAGCCTCAATGTCACAGAACTAAAGGAATGAAGCAATTATCACTCTCTTGAAGGTGCATGTTGATTGCTCAGATGAGGTGGGACCTGACCCAGAGACAACACTTATTAAGTATTATTTATTCCTGTTAGTGGATGTAACTGAATTCATTTCAAGGATTTGAAGGAAATCCAGGGGAAAGTGTGTTCTTTCACTTGCAGAAGGGGCTGGTCTTTAAAATACCATCTCAGTGCTCTTTCCCATCCTCCCTGCTTGTCTCCATTCTTTTCAGAATCCAAATTCTGCAAACTTTAATCTTCCTGGGATCCCCCTTAGAGGATTCAAATTCAGGGGCTTCCAAAAACTCTCTATGAATGGAATCAAAAGAAGATGCACTGTCCCCAGGAACAATAAGCAAAGTCCTCTGTTTGCAAAGTGATCCAAAATGAGTCATTTCATTTGGGGAAAATGAATACATCTTATCTTGCCAATCTTTCACCTCAGGAAAAAGTAGCATTCATGAATGCAAAAGCAGGCTTCTTTTGAGGAAAAAAAATGAGTTCCCAACTACAGATGGAGGCTAAGAAAGCCAACCAGAGAGATGGTAGTTCACATCATTGGAGTCTCAAGAAAAATAACCTCTCTGAGCAGGGAGTAGAGCAGTGGTCCTGTGAGGGTCACATAGGATTTGTGACATTCACATTGAGTGAAAAAGATCAGCTCTCAGTGTCCTTTAGTAACTTCCTTAGGCTGATGATAGCTAGAAAGTTCCTGCAGAATTTCAGTGCAGCCTGACTGCTAGTTTTAGTGAGTTTTTTTAATGTATGGGTCTCCACTGAATAGCGGGAAGGAGAACTTTCCTCTTTTCCTTTCAGTTAATGACCTGAGGACATTGTTGAGTGAGTCCTAAATCCAATGAAACACATGGTACTTCTTCTGTCCAGGGAGCTCATGTACCAAGATGAGGATAATCCAAGAATGCTGCCTCAGAGCCTGCACAGTGCCTGGTGGGTGCTAAAACCCTTGGCCATGACCCAGGGCCCTCATCTTTGTCCTGGGCACCATACTCTGTCCTGGATGACAAGTTGGGTTTTCAAGTCACTAGAATACAAAGCAGAAGGAACTGGGATATCAAAAGCATGAACAAAATGCCATGGGCACAACCTGGCACATGAAGCCCAGCACTCTTCATGGCCACAGAGAAGCCGCCACACTGGGGACTCTGAGAAAGCTGCGGACATGCAGGGTGGAGGATGGAGTTTGATTCAGTTAGAGGAATCATCCTAAGTCACAGACACTGGCCAGGAAGAGGGCTGTAATCACTGGATGCATTTGGAAGGGCATGTGTCACTGTTTGGAAAGAGCATGAGGCGCTGCAGGAAGGAGGTGGAAACCTTGCTGCACAGCTGGTGGTGTTGGGAGTATCACAGGTACAGCATGCATGTGATAGGGTGTCCCTGATGCTCTGGGACCACCTTTCTCCTTTGGACATGATAAAGGAGGCTGAGAGTTCCCATGATCCTCCTGGAGGAGGCTCCAGGAAGCAGGTGATGTCCTCGCAGTCCAACTCCAAAGGCTGGGAGAGAAAGGCAAGGTCAGAGTTATAAGCTCTGCAGGCCTATGATCCAAGTGTGAAAATACAGTGATGCCCTCCCCACCCTGCAGGTGTGAATTTAGAACTTCTATTTCCTACACAGCCTTTCGAAGTGGAATTTAGTTAAATAAACTTTTATGATCATCTATGAGTTATTGCATTGTTTATTTATAGTATCTTCATAATGATAAGAAATTTTCAGGTATTTTTGTGCTGTCTTACTAACAGATGATTATTTTAATAAAAATATATTAAATGTCAGGTACGTTGAGAGATGCAGATCTGATTAGGACCCAGTCAATGCTGTCATAGAGATTTTAGATAAAGGAACATCATGCAAGAAAAAAAAAAGATTCATAACATATGTCAAGTTATTTATTTTGTTTGAAGCTGCTTACAGTGGCCAAGTTTGCACACACAAATCTGAGAACTCAATAATAGTAAATACAGCATCTTCACCATCTTTGTAATCTCCCTCGTCAAGAGGAGTGCTCCTCAGAGTGTGATTTTGGGAACTTTCAGTAAGCCACTTCTACATCCATGCCTGAGATGCTGGTTTCAGGGTGGTGCTGGCAACATAAAATGAATTTGGAAGTCTTCCCTGATCTTCTATTATTTGGAAGACTTTGTAAAGAAAATGATACTAATTATTCTTTAAGTGTTTGGTAGGATTCAGCTGTGAAGCCATATGGTCCTGGGAAATTTTTTTTTTCTATTATTACCACTTTAATCTCTTTATTTTTATTGGTCTGTCCAGGCTTTCTATTTATTCTTGATCCATTCTTAGAAGGTATGTGCTTCTAAAAATTTATCTGTTTCTTCCAGAATCTTCATTTTTTTGACATACTGTTCATAACTATCCTTTTTATTTATAAGATGTTCTCTATAAGGTCTCTTCTTTAATTTCTTATTTTATCACCTGAGTCTTCACCCTATTTTGTTAATCTAGTTAAACTTTTACCAATATTATTTGTTTATTCAAATGACCAAATTTTAGTTTAGTTTTTTTTTTTTTCCTATACGTTTTCTATTTGACTTACTTCTGTTCTTGTCTTGATTACCTGATTCCATCTGTTAACTTTGGTTTAGGATTTTTTTCCCTTATTTTTCTAGTTCCTAGAGGTAAAAGTTGGATGTTTATTTAAGAGATCTTTATTCTTTTAATATAGTGTTTATTGCTATGAACTTTTCTTCTGTTATTGCTTTTTCCTCTTCTCATAAAAGTTTTGCAAATTAATTTTTTGTTTATCACTAGTTAATTTTTTTAAAAATTCTCTTTGGTTTCCTCTTTGATCTAGAGGTTGGTCAAGAGTATGTTGTTCAATTTTTACATACTTAAAATTTTCCCATGTTCTTGCTGATACCTAGTTTTATTCCACTGATTAAAGACCTCAACATAAGATGTGAAACTAAAACTTCCAGAAGAAAGCATAACCAAAGTTTCCCTCATTCCCCTGGTAGTTATTTTTTAGACACAAACAAACAAAACCCCTCAGGCTATAAAAGTAAAAGTGAACCTTTGAGACTATATCAAACTAAAAAGCTCATGCACAGCAAGAAAATAGTCAACAAAATTTTAAAAAGCCTTTGAAATGGGAGTAAATATTTTTAAAGCCATGTAGGGTTAATATCCAAACTATGTAAGAAATTTCTAAAACTCATTGGTAAAAAAGAAAACAAAAAAATTAAACTTATTTTTAAAAAATGGGCAAAGAAGTTGGACATGATTTTCTAAAACAAATATACAAATGGCCAAGAGGTATATGAAAAGGTGCTCAACATCATTAAACCAGGAAAATGAAAATGAAAACCACAATAAGATATTTCCTTATACCTGTTAGGAGAGGGATTATGAAAAAGATAAAGAGTTGAGCATTGGCCAGGATGTGGAAAAATGGGAACATTTGAGCAGCTGATATGGAAAATAGTTTGGAGGTTCTTCAAAAAAAATTAAAAATAGAACACCATATAACCTGCAACTTCTCTATTGAGTGTATGCTATCATCTATGGGTCTTGGGTTTGTTATTTCCATTCAGCAAAGAATTGAAGAACAGGACACAGAGACAGCAAGCAAACAGTAGGTTTATTGCAAAAATGACTGTAACAGACTTCTCAGAAGAAAAGTGGGGGTTGTGAGTCTGGTGGGGAAGTTTTGGCTTGTTCTTTTTATGGTCTCTGGAATCTCCTTTCTTATCTTCTCCTCTTTCCATGTTCCCCTCACTATTGTTCATTGGTCTCCCATGTGTCCACTCATCTATTTTAATTTTTCTATTGGATTTCCTGCTTAGGAGCACTAGTACAGAAGTGTCTAGCTAATTGGGTCCCCCATTTGTGTCGACAGCACTTTCCTTAATTTAGAGTTGACCTCATTGGAAGACTCTCTCCAGACTCCTTTAATCTGGTCCTGTCCTGAACTTCCTCACTCACCATCTTGCCCTGGCTACCTATGCCTTTGTACATCCCCTTCACATACATCTAAAGGAAGTGCAATCAGTTTTTCTGTGGTGATATCTGTATTCCTGTTTTCATTGTAGAATTATTCTCAAGATATGAACACATCCTAAGTTTCCATCGATGAAAGAATGAATAATTGTTGTATATACATGTATGCAATAGAACATAATTCAGCCCTAAAAAAAGAAGATATTACCATTTGAAACACCCTGGATAAACCCGGAGGACTTTAGCTAAGTGAGATAAGCCAGACACAAAAAAGACAAATTCTCTATTATCTTTCTCATACTTGCATTAAAAGAAAGAAAAATCAAATAAAAAGAAACAGATTTGAACAGTGGTTGTTTGGAGCAGGAAGAGGAAGGAAAGGGTGAAAAATAGATCAAAGAGTACAAATTTGCATTAAGACAGAAGGAATCAGTCTAGAGATTTAGTGTGCAGCATGAGAACAATAGTTAATAATACTGCATTGTTTACCAAAAACTTACTAAGGGAGTAGATTTTAGGTATTCTTACCATAAGTAAAAGATTAACTAAAAAAGATTATAAATATGTTTATTTGTTTGACTATCCTTATAGTTTTACTATGTAAAAATTCAGTAAAACATCATACTGTATTTCTTAATATACATAATAAAGATACATTTTGAAAAGCTGCACAAGTCAGAGTCACTTAATTCATTGGAGGTAGTGAGATGACTCATAATACAGAACAATGTAAGACTTTTAAATAAATAGGTCTTTAAAAATATTGCTGAGTAATAGCCTGGACAGTAATCTTGTCTTTTAATCTACATGACATTATGCAGTGTTTTTATGCAAATTCTTGTCAATCATACCAAGTTTGGAAGAAGCAGTCAAAGTTTAAAGAGAAAGGTAAGACTTCTATTTACACCACAGGGTTGATGGTCATGAAATGCAGTCTCAATTTACAGATTTTAAAATTTATATTTTAATGATGCTGTATGCTTAGTTGTTTTTTTTTTTAATAGAGCTACCTGAATTTTAACATCTTTACAGATGTGCAGGCATATAAAAATAATGTGTGAGTCACAAGCATTTTCCTTTACACTTGTTTTCCCTGATGCATTTGCTTTGTTGAATAAGAATGGGGAAAATACCAAAAGTTACAGTGTTCTAAGAGACATCACAAAACCAACTCATAAAGTCTCCAGGGCTGTATTAAAATATAGCTGATATAAAAAGCAAAGAAATCGAGTCATTATTGCCACAATATCTTCACCTGTGCATATTATGGACCCTTTGAAGCAGGATTCTAAAAACTATAAAAGATAATATGGCTTTCTAAAGAATGTGCTTTCCAGTTTCAAACTAAAGTAGCACTTCTCTTTCGTTTTGGATTATGCCACCTGGTGCCAGGGCACCCATACCCACTCTTCCCAGAAACAATGAGTCATTCTTCTTATTATTTCTTCATCAGGGGCTGGCCTCTCCTAGGTTTACTCTCCAGTCTCACAGTCTGGATTCTCTATTCGTTGCGTACCACTTGGATTCCAGCTATGGTTAAGATTCAACTGATCCATGCATTCTTTTGATATATCCTATTCTCCACGCTCTTGCTCTTGGACTTAGTGTCAGTGAATAATTCAGAGCCCAAGACTGTAAGACCTAATTTACACTAATGAGTTCTCTTATCATTTTTTTGTGCACACCTTGCAAAACTTTGATGCCCTCTCATAGAAGCCAATGTCATGCCTATGTTTTACAATGTTCTTTCACAGATTCCTGTTGACCCTTCTTCTCTCAGTTCATGGTTTTCTCTTAATTTGGAAGTCCCTGGACACACTGTCCTTCCTTCATTTTCTCATGAGCTAAGCATCAGGATTTATGATGGTTCCATTTTCTCAACATGGAACTAGCACAGACTGTCTTCCTATTCTCCACCTCTTCATTTTCTGTTTACCCTGGGGTTAAAAGCAGCTGATGAAAATATCCAGTAATTCATACTCTTGAAAAAAATTGATAATTTTATATCTGAACTTTTACTAGAGGTTTGACCTTAAAATACTGCCTAATCCCTAAAGCCCAACCTTCCCTTCCACAAAGTGAGAATGATAATATGAAATAGCTAGAATAGTGAAGAATAATAAATAACTCAAGGACTTTCTCAAAAATGGAAATAAAAGTATAATTTGAAAATCTTTCTCAAGCCCTGTCTAAGCAGCAAGAAAGACACAAATAATATAATTACACCAGAAAATATTTGTATTCACACTGTTTAATATTATTAAAAACATAGACCACAAAATACAGCAATGTGAGGACAAGATTTCACCAGCCACAATACCCATGATGCTGTGAAATCTGCAGGGTGATACCATGGGAAATGACCAGATAGCTAATGGTCAGGATAATTCCTTAAGCAAAACAGAGGGACACCGGCTCACTGGAAACCTCAGAAAGCCAACTTAAAACTGCAGGCTGATTTTGGAAAGGACCTGCAAGCTCTAAAAGTGAGTGAATGCAGAGCGTCGGTACAAGCCCTAAAGAGAATGAAAAGTTTGAGACACATAACTAGGACACCAAAGTTTTCTTTCAGAAAAATCCTCACACTGAGGAACTGTGCATTACAGATAAAACAAGAAGAAATCCTGGAGGAAAGGGAAGGAGAAAAACAGGAGCCATCCGAAAGAAAGAAAACATATTTTGAATATCACACTGAAACAATAGAAGTGAGTATTCTAGAAATACAAAATGAAAAGAAATAACAAAATCCCCTAATTTCTTATATAATAACAGAAATATTAAGATAGAATTTTATATCATCTTATAAGAAAAATATGTGACAGAATATACTTCTCCATCAAAGGAAACATGCTAGAAAAAAGATGACCACAAAAAGATGAGAACCATAACATATTTCAAAGAAAGAGAAACTATATAAAGATAATGATGCAAGATATTATTTATAACAAGTCATAATTGGACATGTGTTAGATCTCAATATAGCATTACGAATAAAATTCAAAAATAATTTCAGAAATTAAAATTAAGTAGGAAGAAACAGAAGAGTGGATAAAATAGCCAAAAAGAGATGAAAAACATAAAAATGATTTGTGAGAAAGTTGTAAATTTAAAGATATGCAAGGAGATTTAGCATGATATAATCAGTGTCTCAAAAGAAGTACAAAACTATAGAATTATAGTGAATAGTAAATTCTAACTATTTTTCCTGAAGAAAAGAGGTTAAATTACATTTTTAAAAATAGTTCATTACATACTTAAGAAAAATTGTTCCACATAGACCAATATTTAGACATATTTAATGAAATTTGTAGACTTCAAAGAAAAAAGACACAACCAAACACTTCAGTACAGTTACCACACTGTTCTTAAGTGAAAAAGGTCAATTAATCATCAATATTTTCTTTACTTCATTGCAGATAAAATTGTGGTGATACTTTCAATATCCCCTAGAAAAGAAAATAGAATCCAAGGATTTTATATCCATCCATATGGACTTTCAAGTATAAAGATGGAAAATATATTGGTATATTTAACTCATAACTAAGGGCATATTGTTCCCATGAGTTCTTCTGGAGACTTCTACTACAAACAAGCTTTAGATCATCAAAACAAATATATAAAGATACATTAGTATAAAAACATGGATACAGAAAAATAATTTTATTTATTTTTATAAACAATGTTCACTATTGGGTGTGTGTATGTGTGTGTAACTATGTTTAATTCTTCTGTAGGTGGGGAGAACTTTTAGGCACTTCCTTAGTGTGAGCACTTCCTTAGTGTGTGCCTTTTGTCAAAGGCAAAGTCGAATTGCCGGAGACGCTGGCAGGAGCAGAGTCTGTGGGTACTAGGGATGGCACCAAGTTTGAAGGGAAAATAACAGACAAACAGAGTAACCAGAATAGCCACAAAGAACCATATTTTCAAGTGTTAGGAGAAGACAGAGGGTCATAGGGTCAATCAGAGATTTTCTGTAGGAGACCCAAAGGCCTACTTTCCCCATTTGGGTGCCCTATCAGTCATTTGTTGAGATCCCAGGGGATTACTGGAGTAGAGAATCCAAAATATAGGCAGAAAGCCAAATGGATAGTGGAACAAAGAATATGCAGCAGAGTTTAGGAACTGGGCAAACCAGAAGAGATCTGGTAAGAGTTTCATAAGCAGGTTTGAAGGGTTCTTGATACCCCTTTCCTTTGTGTAAGTGTGCAGAATACCAAGCTGCTTGCAAGTTTCAGAATTAGCTCCAAAATTCTGAATTGATTGGTGTCTAAAAAGAATTGAAGGCATCTGTATTGGCACAGGGTTCTTTAGAGAATCAAAACCAATAGATTTTGTATATATGGAGGGAGGTTTATTGTAAAGAATTGGCTTGTGCATTCATGGAGGCTGGCCAGTTCTAAATCTGCATAGCAGGCCACCAGCCTGGAGACCCAGAGGAAAGCTGCCATCTGAGTCTGAAGGCAGTCAGCTGGCAGTGCACAGTCCTGGGAGGGAGGTCCTGTCTGTTTCTATTAAGACTTTCAAATGATTGGATGAATCCACTCCAGGATATAGAGTGTGATCTGCTTTTTCCAAAGTACACTGATTTAAATGTTAATCTTATCCTTTCCCATCTCCCTCCTAATCTCCTCTCCTGCTGCTTTTCCCTATTGTTCACGGTTGGTGGGTCCTTCTGTTAGCTGCAGTGTACCACACTTGTACCTGGGACCTGGGATAGCTCTTCTTTATATCCAGAGGATTTTCCTTCTAGACATTAAGTTGGAACTTGGACAATAACAAACATCAATCAATCATACCAACTTCAAACTTCCATACTCAAATAACCGATCAAATGATGTCAGTAATAAACAAATGGTCAATGCCATAGGGGAGTGGCACATGGTTCTGTGAGCACCCATCGTAGGGAGACCCGACCTGGTTTGAGGTGGCGGGGGAAGATATCAGGAAGGACTTTGAATGACACCTGAGCTGAAGATGTCCAACTGAGATGGGTCAACTCTGAAAAGAGCAGCAGAAGAGTCTCAAATGGAACATGCGCACTGATGAGGTGGTGGTGTTAGTAGTGTCCCAAGCAGTAAAACCAAAGTCAGGGACCTGAGTTCCGCAGAGGACCCCATAAGAAACGGAGCACCAGTTGTTCTCTGTGCTACCTGGAGCCTCCGGCCCCAAGCCAGGGTCACCTCTGCCAGGCAGAGCTGGAGCCTTCTGTGGCTGTGCACTGGCTTTGCCGGGCCTCAAAGCACCAGGAACCTCTTCCCGTCCCACCCTGACCTCTTATCAGGTGATGTTGGCCTGCCTGAGCCAGGACCCAGGGGGTGTAGGGTAGCCAGAGCCCACCCTCTACTGCGGGGCAAGTCCCCGCCAGCCGCCAAGGAAGGCGCCTCTGTGTGGCAGCGGGCGCTGAGTGGCGTGGCGTGGCGAGAAGCATTGGCGGCTAAAGCCAGAGAGCTGCCGAAAGCTCAGACACTAGGTGGGACAATGGAGCCCTGCAGGTGCGCAGCTCTGGGTCGTAGGGTGACAGCTCCATGCCAGTTGGGTGAGACCTCACCTTGTCCTGATAACATGGAACTGAGGCCTTAAGGAGCCCACAAGGTGAGCAAAACCCTGTTGACAATGGGTGGACGGTTTGCCACCAGTGGTCTTGATTCCATGAAGGAGAGAAAAGAGGGATTCGTGCCACATTTGGCCAATTGAAGATGACCACCACCCTAAGGAGGCACTTACTGGCCATTAATAGAAGGCCTGTGTCTTGAGCAAGCTATGCCTTAACAAAGACCTTGTTAGGTCTTTGTGCCAACTTTCCACACTGTCAGAATTTCCTGAATAACAATCAGTTCACAAGCTACACCACTTTCAGGAGATGCAATTCACTGAATACTGGTGGGTCACTGGGCAATCTCAAATTCTATTATTCCATTCCAATTACAATTTCTGATATCTTTAACACTCAAATTACACATTGTACTTCACACACACACATATGTGTGTGTATGTGTGTGTATCATTCATATATATATATATATATATATATATATATATATATATATATATATATATATCGTAGAAAGATTAACAAAGGGTTAAGGGAGCCGCAGAATGCTGTACCAAAAGCACAAGCAGCTGGCAGATATGAATGCAAAGACCACGTAGGTGGTCAGATAGGGTTTTAATGAACCAGTTCTTCTGAGTTGTTAAGACAGAGGATCTGGACTGAAGGGAATTTCAGAAGATCAGCTTAAAGGGTCAGCTTGATGTGCAGGCTTGGAGTGAGCCATGAATCTTCCTCACAGGCAGGAGAAACCTTACTGTGATGAATCCTGCAGGGACAGAACCAAAGGATCATTGATGACACATTTTTTCTTTCCTTGAGCAAGACTCAGGAGGGATAACCAGGTGACACGATCAGGGAGCCCTCATGTCCAGTTTTGGGGACTTCCTTCTTTCATGAGTCTCAGGTGAGTGGGTTGTATCCAGTGAGGTTGATAAGCTCCTGTGTTTTAGTTCCTGATATGATTTGGGATGTCCATGTAGCCAGGTGCTCCTGATTTAGTTTGATAAATTGGCATGAATAAGTTGTTCATCAGTTTGTACCATATGGTTTGCAGGGCAGATGGTGGTTCTTTACTTGAACAAACAAGGTGTGGAGTTATCCTTCTTTGGCATTTGGATTCAAAGTGGAGTAACTCAGGGCAACCTACTGAGTTTACAAAAATGGCGTAAAGCAGGGTTAGACACAGCCTGAAAACTCCTGTTCTATACATCCTGGAGGAACTCAGAGCTCTGCTCTCCATAGCCTATGTATATAACATGTAATAATTGTTTTTAACTTTACTCCCCACCTTTTAAGAGAAAACTTCCTGTATCTGGACATTGCAGATGTAAAGATGCCTATGTATGATAGAAGTGACACTAGCAGTGTTACTGGCCCACATTTGTTGACTGGATCAGAGGACATGGATTAGAAGCCCTAGAGAAGAATGAAAAAACTATCCTGTGCCAAACTGGTCATATGTAAAAGATGTTTTTCATATTAAAACCATTGTTTTTTATTTGTGTGTGTGTATATGTGCATTTTATTCCTCATTATCGAATTTATAGTTGACAATGCTAAGTACTCTTTTGGAAATATCAAGCCTTCCTAGATGTTCTGAAGTGCCTGATCTTCATGTTGAAAGTAGAAGTTGTAAATATATAACACATTTTATAAATTTTCTTTTGTTAAAAGTCATTTGAAATGTTGTTTCAAGGGTGCATACACATTGTGCACTGGTTCTCTGAAGAAGACGAAATGCAGAGTTCTATGCCAGTGTGCTTATGAGAAAAGAGTAACCATTGTTTCTTATGTCTGTGCAATTCTGTTTTATTTTGATTTGTATATAATGTACACAAGGGACAAATGAGTACTAATCAATGCTATGTACTTTTTCTAGATGTTAATGAGATTGCCAGTGTATGGCAAGTGATAGTTAACTAGTAAGTTTTTACATTTTGTATTAAAATTCCTAGAAAAGATTGTTTTCTGAAAATGTGAGTATGAAAGCCCACTGGGTTGGTGAAGTATGGGAATGTTCATAGGTAGACCCTTTAAAATTAAAAGTATTATTACATGTGTACAGTTTTTCAAGATAGTTGTGTGCACATTGAACCAATTTGAGTTCTTGCTTGAAATACCTGGTCTTTCTAGATGTTTAGAAGTGCCTGATGTATGTTAAACTTGAAGGTAGTAAAATGTCACCTTTAAAATATCTTTTTTTCTAAAATTTACATGAAATATTATCTTTTTTGAATGGAATTATTAAACCACTGTTGTGAGCAGTATTGTACCATCTGTACTTGTTTAGTATTTTGAAGAAGGTTGGAGGGAAGCCATTGCAAAAGGTTTTATGCTAGTGTGTTCATTTTCAGACAACATTTTTCTGTATGTTTTATGCATTTTGTTTTGTTGTGATATAAAGGAAAAATGAGTCCCAAATTTGCAACAAGTAGTCTACATATTAAAGAGGTTGCTAGTGTTTGACAAAGTAGAAAAATTAGAACATTTTTTACATTTCTTGTTGAAATTCACAAGAAAGCTTGTCATCTGAAGACCACTTTTAGATATGAATTTGTTCAACCATCTCTAAGCATCACATATGTCCACTAGACTGGAGGTGGAGATAAGGAAGTAAGGAGGGAATGATTCAAGGTCAAAATGTTCAGATTAGAAGATAACTCATATTGTAACTATTAATATGCATGCTGTATGCATAGCAGACAAGTTCTTATATGAAGTATCAAGTCCTTCTAAATATTTAGAAGTGCTTGATATATTTAAAAGTAGAAGCAGTATAAGAAAATTTTTTGTAAATAGCTTTAAAAACTGGAGTCACTAAATCCACTCCGTAAAAGAGTATATTATCTATGCTTGTTCTTTAGGGGCCACTTCTCACTTTAGTCTCCATAAAGTGCTTGCAAGAGAGAAGAAAGGCAAAATTTCTCCCAATTGCTCCTATTTCCCAAAAGTTTCCCAATTGCTCCTATTTCCCAAAGTCTTTCTCCTGTCTGAAGAGCAAAGAACTCACTGGTCAGACCTGCAGGTCAGGAGGCAGCATATAATCACCTCAGACCTGCCTTGATGTGGTCAGGAGAAAAAGTAGGTTTTCAGGCCAGTGTGTCAGGGAATGTCTGCAGAGGCAGTCTGTTCACAAACTACAGGATATAGAAAACAGCTGTTGCTTAAAGTTCCACAATATTTGAAAATAAAAATGATTGTAGATTTGACCCAAGTTAACCAGACTACAATATTATTTTATGTTTCTAGATTTAACTTCCTCTAACTTTTGGGTTCTGTTTTAGTCAGCTTTTTTGCTGCTGCAACTAAAAGACCCAACAAGAACAATTGCAGAGGAGGAAAAGTTGGGGATTCACAATTTCAGAGGCCTCAAGGCAGGGACAGTAGGCTCCATTCCTCTAGGCTCAAGGTGAGGCCGAACATCATGGCAGAAGGTTGTCGCAGAGGGAGGCAGCTCACATGATGATCAGAAAGCAAAGAGAGACTCTGCTTGCCATATACAAATATGTACCCTAAAGCCAGGCCCCAGTGTCCCACCTCCTTCAACCACACTGCACCTGCTTCCAGCTACCACCTAATTAATCCCATCAAGGGATAAATTCACTGATTGGATTAAAGCTCTCACAACCTAAGCATTTCCCCTCTGAATCCTCTTGTATTTTCTTACATGTGAGCTTTTGGGGGATACCGCACATCTAAACCATGAACAAGTTCCTTGGTTAGAAGTACAACATTTAAATTTTTTCTTCAATTCCTCCTGTCCTTATTTTACCCTTCTGTTTCTTTCAGTCTGCCTTCTGTTTTTTTCCCATATTCTGAAAAGAAAAGGGATGGGTACTTGATGCTCACTGTGCATTTTACAGTCCCTGAACTAACCATTGACATCATGTTTCCAAATCGTTTTTTAAAAAGTCATTCTTGTTTATCCTTTGTAAATTTATTTTGTTTATTTTTTATATGGTGCTAAAGATCAAATACAGTGCCTCACATGTGTTAGGGAAGCACTGTACCACTGAGCCACAAACCCAGCCCACATTTCCAAATTTTATAGACTATCATTATCTACACGGATAAGGGTCAATTATGTGCTCAGAAATGGCTAGAAGATTCTTTACTCCAGTTATTCCTAGGAAATATAAACCTCCTTTTACTTCATTTAATCACCTCAGACACTTTTCCAAAACCGTGCTCCTTTGGGCTTTAGGATCATTGATACAATAACAAAACTTATAATCGTGCTCTGAAAGCCAATGGCAGAGAGAAACCATCCCATGCACGCCCTTGGTACAGACCCTCTAGTTCAACTGGATGATCTGGAAGGAGGCCAAGGGCTCACTTTAATGGGTAGGATGTGTCTTTTGGTGATTGATCACCTCCTCTGTAAATTAAGAAGATGACCAATGACTTATTGAGAAGTTTTTCAAGCAGTAAATCCTCTCATTCCCCATTCTCTTGGGCAGTAATGGCATTTCTTAAGTCACAGAGAAATACAGCTGAGGTTACACATTCCTAAGAAGCAAAACTTGACTTGCAAAAGGAACAACTGGTAGGATTTTGGGCAATGTCAGCAATGCTGATCAGCAGCCATGCCTTCCTCAGTTCTCATTTATCAGGCAATGCAATTTTTGACAGATATCTTACTTGCACATTCAAAACGCCCATTTTAAAATGTATAATAGAGAATGAAGAAATTTGAGGAGTTTCAAACCAACATATGCTTATAGTCATGTAAGTCTGGTTTTTAAGTCAGTAATTATCACTGATTATCATAATACATATTAGCCCAGTTCTTTATGATTGAAATTGCTTATGTGTACTTTAACACCTTTAATGCATAAAATATGATATTACTATTCCTATTTTCAAAATAATATTCAGACATGACTTAGAAATACTGTCAACTGTGAGTAAGCCGTCACCAGTGGAGAAGCAGGCCTTAGCAAAGCCACGTGCCACGGCCTCCTGGCGTTCTCTGGAGCTGGGTGCTGTTGTTCTTGCGACCCTCATGAGAGACAGAGCAGGGTTGTGCAGCTGTGGTGCACAGGGCCCTCTCCTCACCTTGTGCTGGATTTTGACCCTTCTGTTCTTCTGGAAAAAGTGTTTTTCAATGTACAGGTTCTTTCTTTGTTAGACCCCAGAGATGAAACTGCATGAAATCACTCAAGCACTTTGAACAAGGCTGTCTTCCTGGTGTAATATCTCTCAGCTGCTTTTTTGAGGTTTCACACATTCACAAAAATAACAGCATTTTTAGCTGATCCCTGCTGGGAGCCATCAGCCAAGTAGGTATGACAATCTTCTTGCCAGCTTACTCCCATGCTGTCTAGTGGAAGGACTTATGAAAGGTGACCTTGCTCAAGGACCAGGGCGGTTTAGCATAATAGGAGATTAGGGTGTTCCCCCTTTAGAATAGGGCAGTTTAGCATAATAGGAGATTAGGGTGTTCCCCCTTTAGAATAGGGCGTATCCTGCTGCTGAGTTCCTCTTGAGTTCTTAGGGTCAGACAGTATATTTTGGGAGACAGAAGCCCATGTGTAGTGGATTTGGGCAGAGTAGTGGATTTGGGCAGAGTGTGGATTTGGGCAGAGAACATACATTTCCCCAGAACGTGTTTGTTGACGGCCAGTGTGAGTTTGGGAATAAAGAATTGCTGTTTGAATCTACAAGCTGTGTGGAGACTCGTGATTTGTGCCCAGCCAGAGACTGCGGCAGATCCCAATAGATTTTTCTCTGCACCTGCATCACTTGAAAAAGCTTTTTGTTCCAGTTCTTAAAGTCTTAAGTATTGAAAGTAATTTGAAAAAAAAGAAAAACATCCCAATTATGATTTGTGTATGTTGTGATGACTTTAAGGGCTGACAGACTGACAGAGCTTCGAATGGGCTTTGAAAAACCAGCCAGTGTGTCCATGGTGGAAAATACAGGATTTCAGAGTGCATTATTGAGTGTGCTGTTGTAAACTCGTGGGCACATGGCACGGTAGGCTTTTTTTGGCAGGACCTATGGTCTCAACCTGCAGTGATGCTAATGATATTAGCAAATTAGCAACACGGAGCTTGCCAGCTAATTCACCAGAGCTTGCTCACTCTCTCGCTGCTATAATTAAAACTAATTATTTTCTAAAACATAGTAATATATGAATATGTGCAATAATCATTTTGTAGTGGGCAATCTGTGGAGTCTTTTTTTAAAGCTGCCACCCCCACCCTTGGCACATGGTGCCCTGTGTGTACGGCCTGGCTGAACCAGCACTCTTGCCTTTGCAGCATGTGAACCAGGTCCTGCCCATCTGACCTCGGGTTCATGTGATTCTGACAGGGATCATTTTCTGGTTTCCCCTCCTTTATAAGGCTCATGCTCTCTCCCACCCCCTCGCCTCCCCGCCTCACTGTACTCTCCATGCATCTGTTTGATGTCTCACTTGAAGCCCCTCCAGTCAGGGTTGTACAGATGGTTTTCACAGCGGGTTTCTTTGGAAGTTCAGCTATGATTCCCTGGATAGTTATACCAACTCCCTTCTGAATCCTTGTTCTTTCTTTAGAAAGAAATCAAAACCCATTGTTTTAACCTGAAGATGTCCGTTAGTATCTGTGATAAAGGTGTGCAAATTAAGTGTTCTCTGGTGAAGCTGTGAGGCCTAGAAGGAGCCCATTGCATGGGTGGCTTTCCCCCTGCAGTGGTGATCTGAGCTGGCTGTCAAGGGGCTGAGGACTGGAAGTAGTGTGCCAGGCTGCAGGGACACCCCAGCACCTTGCAAAGAAATGCACAGCTTTCCATGCAAAAGGTCTTTTCCAATTATTGTTTTTGAAGTCATTTGGCTAATCATCTTCCCTTATTATAGACTAGACCGTGTGCAATAAATAAAAAATTTGAATGAAGCAATAAGAAGTTTCAGATAATTTCCCAAACTATAGATTATTTGAACTGAGGATATCAGAAGTCACTAAGCCCTCTGGCACCCAGGTAATGGATGGATATACATACCTAGTGTTTGCTTCCAAACCCTGATGAGCATGTAAACAGTTGCTTATTCCATTTGTTGCCTACTCTGTTATAACTAAATAATATTGATAATAAGTTGGCATTTGGTGGGGTAGGTCTTCAACACACAGAATGGTTGTCACTTTTCTTTTCCTTTTTTTTTACAAGAAGGATTGCCAAAATATGGTGCTATTCACATTTCAGAAATAAGAATGCTCCCAGTTACCATTTCTCTATTCTTTTCTTCCTTCAAGGGAAACTCAGGTGTCCCATGCCTTACTCAGTAACAGTGCTGGCAGCACAGTCGGACAAATCACATGTATAATCCTGACTCTTTATCCTGTTTTCGATTAGCATCTATGGGTCTTGCAGATATGATGTCTCCCGGTGAATCCAAACTGCCCGTGTCTCTCAAAGCAGATGGCAAAGAAGAAGGCACTCCACAGCCCGAGAGCAAGTCGAAGGTACTTCCTCCCCTGCACGCGGTGTGGGTGCTGCCTGACCAAAGCTGCCATGCTGCTACTCTTCCCTGGTGCTGGCTACCCTTTTTGTTCTCTTGGTCTCTTCTCTCCTGCATGCCTTCATTTTGTGCAACATGTTCTAGTCTTTTCTTTCCCCACCCCCTCCCTGGTGTGGATCTGAAAGTTACTAGTTCTTATGGCATTAACTCATATGTTGGGGGAGGGGGTGGGGACAAGACCCACCTGAGAAATGCTTTGGGGGTGGGGAGAAGTGAGGGATCTTGCCTGGTTTTGATCCTTGCAGCCATTTTCTCTGTCTTCAGTTTGTAGCTTCCTGTTTTGGCCGCCCAGCAACAACAACATACTTAATATTTTGCTTTCCTGCCTTATTTGATAAATAAGGTGAACAGCTTTTTTTTTCCTTTCTTTCATAAGGGGTAACCAATGCTTAGCATTCCATGTAAGCTTGAAGTAAGCATGGTGGCTTTGTGGACTTATCCAGCATCCAGCAAACTTACCAAATCATACTAATTAAGAATGTTGTTTTAATACCTTATACATGTGTTTGTGTGTGTGTTTGTACATGTATGTGTATATATATATATATATATATATATATATATATATATATATATATGTAAATTAGTCTGTTAAACTGGATATACTTTTTGTTATTTTAAATAAAGTTTGCCCTACCTTTGTTATTTTTTTTTAATTCCTCTACCACAGGATAGCTACAGCTCTCAGGGTATTTCTCAGCCCCCAACCCCCAGCAACCTGCCAGTCCCTTCCCCAATGTCCCCCAGCTCTGCTGGCATCTCCTCCTTTCATGGAGATGAGAGCGATAGCATTAGCAGCCCAGGCTGGCCAAAGACTCCATCAAGCCCTGTAAGTGGCTCTGGTTGTTTGTTATTTTTGTTTTTTTGGGGTTTTTGGATAATTAATTAATTCTACATTAATGCTTGCTTGTTGGTTTGTTTTATAAGACTTTTTCTTTATTATTGATCCGTGAAAAGGTTTTCTTTATAAATGATTGCATTGGTAATAAAATGAGTACTGTTTATGTGCATTGTAAAAGTTGGTTTCTGGTAACAGCTGTTTTGTGAAGTGCCCCCACACAAAACGTGCTGGGTCTGAACTCAGGGGGCATTCTCCAAACAAGCTGTTTCTCCATTTACATGGGAACTGATGACAGCTATGGACTAAATGATACATTTGGCCCAGCTAAGTCTGTCCTGGGCTGTTCCATCTGAAATATTTCAAAACTGCCTACCTAAATAAATAAATATACAACCTGGGTATGGTGTGGCATAACATCAGCCTTGCTTCATTTTCAAATCATATGTCTGAATTAACAAACTTACAGAAATGTTAGTGCATGTGAATTTTTAGATTTATAATGTGTACCTATATTGCAATCAGTTGAGGTTGAAAAATGGTGTTCTGCACAAGACTGCTGATAATCTTGAAATATGTGTGATTTCCATATGATATATAAATAACAAATGGTATTGTGTGTATCAGGGACTTCTTTTAGCCTTAATGTCCTTAAAGTTGGGCCTACTAAAGAAATTAATTCTGTGTCATTAAAAAAAAAGAGAGAGAGTAATGTGCTGTAGTAACCTTTGTTTTACATTCATATAGGGAATCAAAAGATCTTTCTGAAATATCTTTAACATGTAATTAGTTGCCAAGAAGGCTTAATTAACAGACTAATTTTGTAAGACAATGAATTGAAGAGCACAGCCCAAGCAAAGTGAGTCAGAGGGAAGACGATTCTGGCTATGAGGGATCTGGCAATCTAGTCAAAACCCAGAAGGAGTCTGCTATTGATTAACTGCTCACTGGGTTAAATAAATAGAGTTTGAAGGGTTGAAGAGTTAGTCTTTCTAGTAAATGTTTGTGAAATTCACATGGGGCTGTGGTACAACCAGCGTTTCCCTTTTCAGAGGAAGAAAGGGCACTTTGTTCTTGCCTTCCCTGGAGATGTGTTTCCATTGCAACCCGAGATGAGACATGCAATGCTTCCAGGATGTGTGAAGCAGGGCTGAAGAACAGGGAGAGTTGACTCCTTAGTTTTGGTGTCTCTACATTATTTGCTTTGAGTCTCAGAAGGCAGCAACATTGTGTGGGGTTTTTTTTCCCCATAATCCACCCTGGTTATTTTTTCTTCCTCCCTCCCTCCCTCCCTCCCTCCCTCCCTCCCTCCCTCTCTCTCCCCTTTTCTTTCTTTCTTCCTTCTTTCCTCTCTTTATATAGGAAACGGCATTTTCGATCAGTAATGCTTTTAAATGAAAAGGTAAAATTCAAATAACGTTCCAAACACACTCGCACATTGACTCAGAGGAAAAATTTCAGAGGTAGAAAATAATAACCTTTAAAACTTCAGACAATAATTAAGAATAATAATTTACTGAAAGCAGACTGCAAAGCTGGGTTTGTGGCTCAGTGGCAGACCACTGCCTAGCAAATGTGTGGCCCTGGGTTCCATCCTCAGCACCACATAGAAATAAATAAATAAAAGGTATTGTTTCCATCTACAACTAAAAAAAAAAAAAGACACTACAAACAGACCTCGCTAATCTCAGAATTACAAAGAATGACTGAGGGTGGGTACTGGCTTCTAGCTTACTGGTCAGATTGTCTCCATCCAGCAAGTCTGTAGGAAGAGCTCATCAAAATCCCACTTTCTACTTAAATGTAAGAAAATCAAATAATCCTTGACCCCATTTTCTGTTTCTAATACAATTACACTTGAAACTGTATATTAACTTTTACTATATATTTCTACATTCCTTAGTCTTCTAAATTGTTTTATGTTTAAAATTTTACAAGCAAACTTTTGGCTCTGGTGCTAGAGAAGCTGTTTGCTAAAGTGAAAGTTGTCATACTCTTGCTCTATATTGTGCAATAACCACTTTTTTAATGAGTTGGTAATTCAGGAAGGGGGACCAAAGGAGGGCATCATGAAGGACCACATGTCATTTTCACTATCCAGTCACTGCAAATATATGCAATTCAGGAATATTTAACTGCTCTGTCTGAGGTACCACTTCAATTTGTGCTTGCAATTGTTTTTAATAATGT
The DNA here is from genome assembly GCF_048772815.1 of Callospermophilus lateralis. Taxonomy (NCBI): domain Eukaryota; kingdom Metazoa; phylum Chordata; class Mammalia; order Rodentia; family Sciuridae; genus Callospermophilus; species Callospermophilus lateralis. Next base: position 1,659,762 of record NW_027510486.1, on the reverse strand, counting down.
CCCTAATAAAGCCCATCTAACAGCAGGACTGAAAGCGGCAAAATAATAAGCCTGCTGTTGCTTTGACAGTGTACTGTGGACCAACATTGTTTTGTTACAAAACATTCTAAAATAAAAATAAACATTTGTCCATACACATGCACATATACATATCACCAAACATATGGTAAAGACTGTGAAAATGTAAATCTGCCTAAAAGGCTTGAGGGAAATGTACTTTTAGGCTTAATTAAAGTATATGCAATGAAAACATTTGTGGCACCATAAGAATGTCTTGCTGTAGTTTTTTAACAATTTGCATTCCTTTCTTTGCCTCCACAACAGTTTCAGAACAGTAAGATGTAATTTTTATAGCACCCAAGCAGCATTAGATGGTCCTTGGTGACCTGGAAAAGTTACCTGGTCTTTCTGAAGGGCCATCACTTGTCCATTGTTGGGGGCATGGTGAGGGGAGCCTATGGTAAAGACCTTTATCTAGAGGTTTCCTTTTAGTCTATTAATTTTTTTCTTTTGGTTTTCTTCAGTCCTAGAGAAGGAACCCAGGGCCTTATACATGGTAGGCAAGTTCTCTACCACTGAGCTGCATCCTTAGCCCATGGCTAACGCCTACAGTCAAGAAGAGGTGTGTTGAGCCTGGTCAGTGGAGAGAGTGATGACACATGTGCTCTTTATCTACTGAGCCTTGTTTCTCCTCCTGTCCTTTTTCTATATTCAGACACCCAGATCCTAGCTCTGGTAATAATTTGGCTAGTGAGCAGGCCTTTCAGCCTGCAGTCTTGCTGACTGCATCCACATTCACTTCACACCTTTCTCACTGAAATCCTGTGGACAGGCAGTTTGAATCGGTTCTTGGTTCTTATTTGAATGCTGCCAGACTTTTCACACTTTTTCCTTCCTTTGGAACCTTTATACACAAATGTCTATAAGGACCATCAATGTTATGGCCATTGTGCTAAGTGCTATGGATTCAACCTAAAGTCTAGTCAAGAGTGCAGTCAGACCAACAAGCACACGCCAAACAATTTTACCAACTGTGTAATGAAGGACTGCAAAGGAAACATGAAGTGCTGGCAGATTGAAATAGTCCCCCAGGACTGTTGTCACACAGATGGAGGCCCGACAGTGCGGTGCAGTGTCCTTTGTTATGGTGCCATAAAAGTACTTTGGGGGAAGATCTTAATATTAAAAATAAACCTTTTGTCTTTATACATTTTTCTAATTTTAGGAGAACAAATTGAGATAGTACAAGTTAACAAAGAAAGGTGACAAGAGTTAAAATACATATATGCAAACTAAGCAGCTAATCGTACCTCAGGCCTGCTCCAAGTTATAGGCATCACTGCCTTCCGATAGCAGGAGCAACCTGTATACACCCCAGTCATGATTAGCCACTCCCCAGTTTAGAGAGGACCAATGGCAGGTGGAGGGGCTGGGGTTGTGCCCCAGGGGTAGAGCACTTGCCTAGCACATGCTAGATACTGAGTTCAATCCTCAGCACCACTTAAATATAAATAAGTAAATAAAATAGAGGTATTATATCCAACTACAACTAAAAAAATTGTTTTTAAAACTAAATAGGTGGCAAATGGATCTTAAATTTAGGGTAAGGATAAAATTGGTCATTTTAAATTGAAATGATTGCTTTTATTTCTCATATCTTTAATCTCAAACTTTACCTCTCAGTTTTTCACAAGTGACATGAAAGAAGGAAGACGTTTTTTAATTTAACTGATTAAAGGAGGTAATACTTTCTTCCTCATTTTCTTATTATTTCAAAACTTCACTTTTGGAAAACACAGGACTTATTTTTTTTAGTGTGTCTAGTACTCAGTACTAGCATGTACCTGGCAGCAGCATCCTGCTGATGACACCCATGTCCTGCAGTGCAGTCAATCTGAGAGTCCAGTGTGAGCTGTGTAGACACTTTGTCTTCCACCTCCAATAATCCTGGGGTTCAATAGCACAGAAGGAAGGACATATGTGTACATAACCTGGATGCATGTGGGCATACAATATATGGATGGATATGGATGTATGTTTTAAGTTCTTACCTAAAATAATTTCTTGCCACAAGTGGTGGCATATGCCTATAATCCCAGCAGTTTGGGAGACTGAGGCAGGAGAATTGCAAATTCAAGGCTAGCTTCAGCAACTTAGCGAGACCCTATTTCAAAAATTTTTAAAAAGGACTTCAGATTGGCTCAGTGGTAGTGAGCCAACAGGTTAAATTCCTAGTACCACAAAGTAGCAATGATCATGGTAATTTCTAAGTGAGTTGAAGTTTTAACATCAACAGCAAAGTCAGTTCTCAAAAGCTCACACTATTTTTTATCCTACCATTCTACATTTTAATCTACATCAACTGTGTCACCCATAATTATATATTTTATGTAAAGATTTTATGCCTCAGTAATTCTAAAGGTGAAGGCTTAATACTGCAGCCAGATGGCTTTGGACAGTGGCATGGCAGATGGGAGCTGCCACTCTAGAGGCTCTGAGGATTCCGTTCTCAGGCATTCTTTTTCAGCGCCTGACTTATTACTAAGGGTCATGTCAAGAAATAAGGTGTAACAGCCAAGCACAGTGTCAGTCATGTTATTGACCACCCCCCACACACCAAATTTCAGCTATATATTTTAAACCATGTTAATGCTAAAAAAATTAAAAGGAAAAAAAAAACAGGACTGTTTCAAATAGTGACTATATTGCCAGTGACAGCCTAGTAAATACTCAGGAAAGAATGAAATAAATTATTTGTTCCAGGAAAATCTTTTTTTTTCTTTTAATTTTTTTAGTTGTAGATGGACACAATACCCTTCTTTTATTTATTTATTTTTATGTGGTTCTGAGGAGCAAACCCAGTGCCTCACACATGCCAGGCCCTCCCTCTACCACTGAGCCAAAGCCCCGGCCCCCAGGGAAATCATTATTGAAAACTTAGCAGTGGTTTTACACAATAACCCTAGCATTTCAGATATTATAAATACATATACATTATTACAAGGATAGAGACAAAAGATAAGAAGGAATGTAGTAGGGCTGCATAGAACTGAAAGAGCCACCTGGCCAGATCCACGATCCAGAGGGAAGGTGAACATTTTTACAGAAGTGCTGAAGGTGAGGCCCACGTGTGGCTGGAGCAGGAGTTGAGAGCTATTAAAAGAAGAACCTGAGAGCCCCTTTGCCTGAGAGCAGCTCAGGCAGTGTTGAGTGGGGAGAGCCAGGAAGAGCTGATCCCTGGCCCGGCACATGCGCCAGCTCAGGGCCAGACTTTGTGTTTCTCAGCAAGTGCCGCTGTCACTCCTCTGAGTGATTCAGGGTTTTCATGAGACACACACTAGCCATTCTTTTATTATTATTATTTCTTAATTTTTTTTAGTTGTAGATGGACAGGATACCTTTATTTATTTTTATGTGGTGCTGAGGATCGAACCCAGTGCCTCAAAGATGCCAGGTGAGGACTCTGCCACTGAGCCACAGCCCTGGCCCCACACTAGCCATTCTTGGTGTGACAAGGAAAAGTAGGAATAGATTTAGTTTGGGGGCTCTGCAATATGACAGGTAATATTTTTAATTCACTGTGATCCTTCTCTGAGCTAGAACCTTTTCTTTTAAAAAATGCAATGACACTTCATTGGAATGTTGCCTTCTGGGATTCAATGCTTATAAGTTAAAGCAGGTTTCTGTTTATTTTGGTTTAGTTTTTTAAGTGTCTAAAAGGGAAAGTTTGGGCCCTTTTATTTAAAGTCAAAGTAAAATCTTAACTAAGAGAATGTGTAGTCTGTGCCTGAACTAGTAGCCTTCATTCCTGACTGTCATGTGATAGCAATAGTTTTTACTCTCGTCTCTTCTTGTTGGTGGGCTCACAACTGTTTCCTCACCTTCTTCCCTCCACCTCCCTGCCTGTCTCCATATGCTGTCTCTGGCACTAGAAGTCCAGTTCATCCACCACCACTGGGGAGAAGATCACAAAGGTCTACGAGCTGGGGAATGAGCCAGAGAGGAAGATGTGGGTGGACCGGTATCTGACGTTAATGGAAGAGAGGGGCTCCCCGGTCTCCAGTCTGCCTGCAGTGGGCAAGAAGCCCCTGGACCTGTTCCGGCTCTTTGTCTTGTCAAAGAGATTGGAGGTTTGGCCCAGGTAAGAATGAGTAAATGAATTAGAAGTCATTGCAAGCAGAATCTTACAGAAGCTTTCATTGAATATGTGAACTCAGGGGGTTTTTTGTTTGTTTTTCTTTTTTGGGGTACCAGGAATTGAATTCAGAGGCACTCGACCACTAGCCACATCCCCAGCACTATTTTGTATTTTATTTAGAGACAGGGTCTCACTGTCTCACTACATGCTTCACATGTAGCTTTTGCTGAGGCTGGATTTGAACTCATCATTCTCCTGCCTCAGTCTACCAAGCCACTGCGATTACAGGAGTGCACCACTACACCTGGTTGGAATCAGGTTTTTCTCTCACAAAGGAAATGCTAAACCTGTTGGAAGGTCACCTTCTGGTTGGGGAAAGGGGTGGCTCTACCACAATCCAGTGTGACCTCAGTAGCTCTAGAATTCTCTGGAATCTGCCATGAGTTCATATAAACACTTTAGAAATGTTTTGTGAATGGCTGAATTACTTATCTGGATCAGATATAAATCACATTCACTGTTTCCCTCTGTCCAGAGCAACTTATCACAGAAATTAAGTCATCCTGGTAAAGCCACATCCATGACCTCTGGGCAGTGAGGAGGCTGCTGTGTGGTTTGTAGTAGAGCTGGGCTAGAGCGGAACAGGGGAGGTGGCCTGGGTACAGAGCTCCAGGAGGTGCTCATTGTCCTGGTGAGCTACTGCCTAACTCTCAAAATAAGTGTCCCCTAAATCTTATGACCTGGGCACCTACTTTGCTCACCCCAGCCCTACCATTTTTTCAGTAAGGAGCCTAGTTGGTTGGATGTATCCTGTCATAGAAACATGTGAGGGTACTAAATCATGAGCTAGTGTCACACTGTGGCCTTTGTCTTTCTATATGCCCACAAGGTAGAGGATCAACAGACCCAAAGCCTAGATGAGGAGGCCATGTGTCAAGACTGTAATCCCAGCAGCTCAGCTAAGGCAAAAGGATCACAGGCCCAATTTAGGGAAACCCTGTCTCAAATTAAAAATAAAAAAAACTGGGGAAGTAGCTGAGTGGTAGAATGCTTACCTAGCACAGGTAAGGCCCTGGGTTCAATACCTAGTACAGGGGATGGGGTAGAATAGATGAAGAAACTCTAATAACAGGATAAAGCACAATAATATAGTGGCCCAGGGACATTCCCACAGTAGGTAGCAGAGCCAGATCTATCTGACTCCAAATCATGCCTTTTTGATCCCCCAATAGTTCTCCACCCCAGCTGTGTGTGAAAATCTCCTGGGTCCCACCTAGGAGACAGCCTCCAATCCTGGTGACCAAGGTGACCAGATCACTATCCAAGGGCAAGTCTTCATTCATAAGTGTCACTGAGGGCCTGCTGTGTCTCATGCTACCACTTTGGGGGACACAGAGGGGACTTTTGTTCTTGGCCTTCCCACTGGACACCCTTTCACCTAGACACCTGACTAAGGCCTATGACAGAAACAATTAAAGCTTTTTCCAAGACTCTGCATCCTTGGATATGAGTTAAGTGACACAGACCCATGTGAGTGATGGTCATCAGAGAGAGTGATCCAGATACCTCTTCCCACCACCTTCTCCCACTCCCCACGTTCCTACACCTAGACTTTTTCCAAAAGAGACTTCAGAATCACCAAGACCATCAAACTGGTATCATGTAGCAGTTGTCGGGCTACCTTATTGTGACTCTCTCAGCAGTGCATACCCAGATTGGATCTGCAGACATGAATCTTTGCTAGCTTACTAATGAGAGGGTTACTCACATGTAGCTGGGGACAGCTGCACCAGTGCACCGACCAGCTCAAACTCACCCGCTCAGGCTGCCCCAAACAGCATGCTGACTGGTTTTGAGGCAGCCACAGGCCTGCTGTTTGCAGTCTTGTGTTAAGTGGCAGAAGAGGCTTTTCCCTTAGCATTCCACAGTTGATTTATTCTGCATCATTTAGTACTAGATGCATGGACGTAAAGAGCTCTGTAAGAAAGATGGACTCTAGAAATTCAACATTTCATGAAAAGCTGCTGTCTCCTTGACCCTTCAGCGCTACTTAGCACAGCAGACACCAAAGGCACATCCTGCTCCAAGTCATTTGTAGATCTCCACGTTTCACTGTGTGTCTGACCTTTCATAACCTGCTCCCAGGAGGGAATGAGGTGAAATAGTGCCCTGAATCTTTATGTTGTACCTCAGGACCTCCTTATCATCTTGCTCTGTCTGCCCCTGCACTTGTCCCCGTCCCTTCTGCAGTGGAGATGTCTCCAGCCTGAGTGGGCTCATCCTGTGCAGTACTTACAAATGTTGGTCCCCACCCAGCCTCTGAGCTGGGGGCAAAGTGGTCAGCCAGAGAGCCACGGCACCATGACGTGTTTTTAAGTTGGGGGCATTTGATGACAAGGACTCACCACCTTTGCACAGGTGCTGCTTCTGCCCACATCACAAGAATCCTCCAGTGAGAGGTCAGTGGACAGATGGACATGGCCAGAGTTACAGTCTCAGTTTGGGAACTACTGGCTGTTGGAGAAAAGCACACTTAAATTGAAAAACTGCTATTACTTTTAAAACCATTCTTTGATGCCCTTTTTGCTTAATTGGCCATGGGGTGGGATGGGTGTAAGCAGGAGTACCCTTCACTGGAGGACCCTGTGCAAGGCCTCAGGAGCTGGAGCCAGTAGAAGGCCTCTGTGAGCGTGCCTTTATGTCACTATTAGCAGGTTGCTTAATGGCTTCATAACTCTGAACGCTGTCTGCGCTGCGAGTGGGAGTAATGAGCATTAGTTAAAAGAGGCAAAGAAAAAAAGTCAACCAAGATATTAAGTGCTTTTTTTGTCTCCTGGCTTTAAACAAGCCACTTTGCTGCAAACCAGTGATCCTGCTGTTTCTTCTCTTTTTCTTTTTCTGCTAGGTAAATAAAAACAAGAAGTGGCGTGAGCTGGCATCCAACCTAAATGTTGGCACTTCAAGAAGTGCAGCAAGCTCCCTGAAAAAGCAGTATATCAAGTACCTGTTTGCTTTTGAGTGCAAGATCGAGCAAGGGGAGGAGCCCCCACCTGAAGTCTTCAGCACCGGGGACACGAAGAAGCAGCTCAAACTCCAGCCACCATCTCCTGGTAGGTGGCAGCGCTACAGCTGGCAGAGGAAAGCCCAGGGTGCTAGAGGCCAGAACTGGAGGCTGCACAGCTGTGGGGACAGGGAGAGAGGAGAGGAGGGGCGTTCCAGACGTTTGAGAGGAAGTGGTGTCTCCTTTTGTTTTATTGTTTAATTGTACCCACTGGCAGTGCTTAGGAAAGTGAGCGTAAGATTTAGGGTGTTGTCCTCTGTGGTCGGCACCTGAAAGGCCTCACTCTTTTGCTTTTACCTAATTTAGTCAAAATGGACTTTGCAATTCTGAGATATATATCTTTATTTCTTATACAAGAATTTTTAAATTTGCCACATAACTGCATAAAATAAACATCACATTCACCTGTTCCGAAATTTAGCCCTGCTGCACCAGGTCACCTGTAGGTATAACAGCTGGCTAGTGCCAACCCTTCCTCTTCCCAGGGTTTAGGTTTGTTTATTAGCAAAATGAAATTCATACTTGGTTTCTGATGTCCCCTACCCAGCAGGTTCTCACTTTGCAGGAATCCTGTGAACCACCATCAAGATCCGTCCATCTCTACTTCTGAAAGGGGTTGAGTGGTGAGCTTAGACGGAGTCCAGAGTCAGGACCCTGCATGCGTGTGGCTCTCCAGGCAGACAGGATGCCTGTGCCTGCCTCTCCAGCCCCTGGGAGAGCCTGCCCTTCTTTGTAGCTCTCCCACTGGCCTTCATTCTCCCACTTAGGATTCAGATTTGAAGTTACCAAGTCTCTTACTCTGATAGTAAATGCAGTACTTGAGGCAGGAAGAAGCTGGCAGCATGCTCTGCTCTAGGTGACCTTCCCACCAGAGAAAATCCTACCAATTCTGTTTTTGGCCACTCGTCATTACAGAGGACATTTCCAAGCCCAGTGACTTTCAGCAGTGACTTTGCTGTGCTGTTCCCTGTCCCTACACAGGAGACAGAGGCTACACACACTGCTGGTATGAGCACAGCCTACGCTGAGCAAAGCTGTCGCTCTGTTCTGGTTGTATACAGTGGGCCAAGAGCTTTCAGCATGCTCATCACTTTGCCTTCATATCAATCCTGGCTCTTGATGCTGTTAGATACCCCTGAGAAAGCAAAGGCAGGAAGAATCTAAGTTCCTCATAGCCACGCAGCAGGGCCACAGGAGGTCAGATTTGGGGTGTTTGACTCTAGCTCATTCACTGAACCCACCAAATGCCTCAGCTTGTATGACAATGTCTTTGTAGCAGATAAATGGTTGTTACCTAGAAGGCAGAGAAAGGAGTTGTTCCCTTTTGATGATTGCCTCCAGCTCCTGTCTGGATGGCAAAGCTGGTATCTAAGGTTGCCAGTCAAGCCGTCTCACGTAAACACTTTTCAGCCTGGAGTACACTTGTAGAAAATACACCTAGATTTAGACCTGTAGGTTCCAAGTATAAGGAGGAATCCTCCTCTTTGACCCCACCCTTAAAAATCTTGAGCCTTTGTCACTTAGGGTGTTTCTGAAAAACTGGGAAATCTAATTTTTTAAATTGCATGTTACATTGAGTTCACAGAATGAAAGAAGCTTGCCACAAACAGCTCTGAAACTATTTTTCCAAAATAAAAATTCAGTGGGGTGCAGGGAACAAAGTGGTGATGTCTGCAAAGATCCAAGGGAAGGAGCATGTCCCTGAACAGTCTGTGCTTGTGTGGGGATTGCTCTCCCAGCATGCCTCAGCCAAGCACTGAGGCCTCACCACAGTCCAGATCCTCCAGAAAGTGGAGGCCTGTTCTAACCACTGGCTCTTTCCTTCCCCTTTTCTAAAACTGCTGCCTTTAGGATGGCATTACATTTGAGCTAAACAAAAGAGGTTAGATTGTGCATGCACCCTTTGGATCAGATGGAGCTGGGGTCCTGCCTGTGACACAGGAGACAGTGAAAACAGAGCCTTGATTGTGAAGTCAGTGGCCAGCCAGGAGAGCACTGTGCTGAGTTCTGTGGACCCCACAAAGACTGGCCAGAGGGTAGTGAGCAGTGGCGTCCTCACATCCGAAGTCAGACCTTGCATCAGTTGTCCATGCACCTGTCAGGTGGCCTGTCTGGGCCTAATGCCACCACTAAGGAGAGTATCTCTGAAACATTTGTATTGCCAAAGAAGGAAATTAAAAAATCTTCCTAACTATTCTCCATGTCAGTATCTCATAAAAGATTATTCCATAATCTTTCATCTAATTTTTAGCAAAAAAAAAAAGTGTTCTTTGAAGTCATTAAGAACACAATTATAGGGCTGGGGTTGTGGCTCAGTGGTAGAGCATTTTTCTAGCATGCATGAGGCAATGGGTTAGATTCTCAGCACCCCATACAAATAAATAAAATAAAAATCCATTAAATATTTTAATATATTTTTTAAAAATACTTAAAAAAACCCACAATTATAGAAGGATGCAGTAGCGCCACCTGTAATCTTAGAGGTTCAGGAAACTGAGGCAGGAGGATCACAAGTTCACAACCAGCCTCAACAACTTGGCAAGCCCTAAGCAACTCAGAGAGACCCTATCTCTAAATAAAATATAAAAAAGGGCTGGGGATGTGGTTCAGTGGGTAAGCCGCATTTGGTTCAATGCCCAGTACCAAATAAAGAAGAACATGATTCCAGTTTATTCCTATCAGCACATCCAGGTAAACTAAACTAAATGATTCCCAAGAAACATTCTAGATTTTTGTCCAAATAGTCTCTGAACCAAATGAAAAAGCTAAATCACAGCCATATGCCTGTAATCCCAGCGTCTGGGGAGGCTGAGACAGGAGGTTCACAAATTCAGAGCCAGCCTCAGCAGTTTAGCAAGGCCTTAAGCAAATCAAAGAGATCCTGCCTCTAAATAGAAACATATAAAAGGGCTGGGGATGTGGCTCAATGGTGGAGTGCCCCTGGGTTTAATCCCCAGTACCAAGAAAAAGAAATGAAAAGAAAAAGCTAAATCACTTGGCTGTATCCTAAGAGCATTGCATTGGTACAGCTTTGATTTGATGTGGCTTCTGTGTCTCAAGATATCCGTATAGTCGGTCACTGGAGGCATGACCTCTTAGCCTCTGGGGCTACATTGCATAGGCACACCAGACACCCAGGTGTGCCCACAGGAACCTGGACAAGGCCTTGAACTGTGGTCTGCATCTCTAAAGGCACCAAGGGGTCTCCATTACTGAACCTATAGAGTATCGCAGAGCAGTTCCAGACATCAGCCAGGCACAATGAACCACCAACCAGGTGGCCCCAGCAGGCCAGAGGGTGGAGGAAGCTGAAGGGCTCTATGGAGAACCAGGCACAGAAGCTGTACATTCAATTAGTAAGGCTGTAACCAAAAACCCATCCATCTTTGCTGGCAGGTGGCTGACTGAATTTCTATTATTAGTTGACAGGTGATGTCACAAAACCTGTCACAGATCCAACTAGGGAATCCTCAGTGAAAGATAAATGAGAAAGGGGCTGGGGTATAAACAAAGGTGCCCTCTGGTTGACCTCCAGTCACCAGACCTGGGACACATCAGCTGCTGTTCTCCTCACCCTCCTCCCCACGTCCCTCCCACCAGAACTAGGTTCAGTGCTGTGTAAATTATCTTCCCAGCTAGGAGCCTGGCTGTTCTGTGTGAAGCTGTGAATGTACTTAACCTTCAGTAACCTTTCCATTGCTTACTTTAGAGTATACATTTGTAGCTTCTGGCAAAAGGTAGTGATGTCCTAGAGAGCTAGACCTGCCTGCTCCTAAAGGCTGCTTTTTTTCCCCCTAGAAAGGAAAGGGGAAAACCCTGGCAAGAGAGAATTTTTCCTTTTTTTTTCTAATTTTATTAGCTGTAAATGTGAGTACTTGTACATAAGGGTCATTCTGTGATCACAGCCTGTGCGCCTGGTTTCAGGAAGGCTGTGGGGAACCTGCTTGCTTTAAGGAGCAGGCGGTTTCTCATCTGAAGCCCTGGGGGCGGCTGGTCTGCAGGACTGCCCTCGTTTGTTTGTTTGTTTATTATTTATTTATTTATTTATTTATTCTATTTCTTTTTTTATTGTTGGTTGTTCAAAACATTACATAGTTCTTGATAGATCATATTTCACACTTTGATTCAAGTGGGTTATGAACTCCCATTTTTACCCCATATACAGATTGCAGAATCACATCAGTTACACTTCCATTGATTTATATATTGCCATACTGGTGTCTGTTGTATTCTGCTGCCTTTCCTATCCTTTACTATCCCCCCTCCCCTCCCCTCCCCTCCCCTCTTCTCTCTCTACCCCCTCTACTGCAGTTCATATCTCCCCCTTGTAAAGGGAAAAATAATGCCCTCGTATATTTATAAGACTGCCTTACCCCTTTTATTATTATGACCTACCTGCTCAATATGCATATCCCGGTTTTGCCAAAATTTTATTTGTAAGCAGTCATTAATTTTTTTCCTCAAAATGCCTGTGTTAGGGGCTGGGGTTGTAACTTAGCGGTCGAGCGTGCACCTAGTGCATGTGAGGCCCTGGGTTCGAGCCTCAGCACCACATAAAAATAAATAAAATAAATCCCTGTGTTAGTAGAGATAGTCCAAAAAAAATGTAGAGATAGTCTTCTCTCATGTGCGAGAAATCTCGAGTCTCTGTGTGCCAGGCATGCAGGGTGGATGGCACATAGAGCACAACCTGTGACCAGTCCAACCAAGGGCCAGGCAGGTCTGTAATCCGGCCAGAAGGTCTGTGCTTAGAGAGAGTCTTTATAACAAGAAATCATCTACTCGATCCCATTTCTGCCTTCTTCACAGTGTGCCCTGTAATCTGGGTACTTGTTTCACCTCCGTTTTCTCGGCAGGGACATGTGAATAATGCTAATCATAGTGAGCCCTGAGTATTTCATTGGAAAGGAAGCAGAAACAGTAACAGCAAATGTTCTCCTTTCCAGTCAGCTCCACCCTGCCTGCCCTCGGTTCCAGTTGTGAACGCCCTGATTGTGGACTCCGAGAGGGCAGGGCTGTCGCTTGCCTGTCAGTTTGCTACACCCTGTACCCAGGTGTAGAAAAGACCGGAGTTCAGTAGGCACCTCACCCGTACCCAGTCAATATGTTGAACCAATATCTGCCGAACATCCAGCATGTTAAGGACCATGATGCCCGATAGCGCTGGAGCCTTTAAAGTAAAATCTCAGAACTTCAGCAGCAACATTAAAGAACTCCAAACCAGAATAACTTGTGTTTTTTCGTGATGAATCTGATTTTATAATTCTAAAAACAACTGAGTTGTTAAGGGCTGTGCTTAGACACCCAGGTGTTGAGAGGGTGTTAAAATAACAGAAGGCTCATTGATACTTTGTATCATTTCTTATTTCTTTTCCTGTTAAAAAATTTCTCAGTCCCCAAGACTCCCAACTGTTTTCTAATTTGTTTTTTTAAAACAGCACAATAGTGTGCCAATTGTTGTACTAAAAATTTTATCCTGTTTTCCTTTATTTACATTTAGACTAGATAGATAACACTGGAATAAACATTGCTCTGCCTAAAGCCTTCTTTTTATTATTTTCTTGGGATAAATGCTTAGGAAAGCAATTACCCAGTCAAAAGGTATAAATGTTTTATGACTCAAAAATGAAGTATATGCCCACATATTTTACTCAAAAATAATCTTATCAAGGATCAGTATAATTTTCACTATAAACAATGTGAAGCAACTAATTTTACTGACTGTTTTCAGTGGATATTGGTACTGTTTCTTTTTATTGTCCTTTTTTTATTGGTACATTATAACTATACATAATAGGGGATTTGTTGTTACATATCCATACATGGACATTATTGATACTATTTCAATCAATGTGCATTATTTTAAATTGTTTCTTTTATGTACATAAAAAGCAAAAACCAGCCACTTGGCAACCTTTGCTTTCTTTCTCCATTTTCCCTTGCCCACCACCAGCTAACTCAGGATCTTTGCAAGGCCCACAGACCCCCCAGTCAACTGGCAGCAATTCCATGGCAGAGGTTCCAGGCTACCTGAAGCCACCCACCCCAGCCTCCACTCCTCATGGACAGATGACCCCAATGCAAGGTGGAAGGTATGTTAAGAGAACTATGACCCATCCAGAATCAGATTTATCTTTTGATTTTTCAGGAGCAAACTTCACCAAATGAAGAAATAGTATGTCTAGTGAGTTTTTATTTTATTTATTTATTTTTTTCTAGTGAGTTTTTAGATGTTGATTATTATTAGCTTTTTTTCATGTAATTTATTTTGGATGGTTTTGCATTGGTAAATTTCAAGATTGGTTTAGTAACTCCTACTATTATCATTAAGCTTTCACTTTTTGTTTTCTTTCCACTTTTTTATTGGTACATTATTGTTGTACATAATAGTGGGATTTGTTGTTACATATTCATACATGTACACAATGGCAACATAATTTGGCCAGTATCACTCCCCAGCACTTCACTCCTCCCTGCATACCTCCCATCCCAGTCTCTCTCCTTTACTGATTTCCCTTTAATTTACATGAGATCCCCTCCAGCTTTCTTTTTCTTTTTCCTCTCTAGCTTCTACACATTAGAAAAAAAGTTCACCCTTGGCCTTCTAAGTTTGGTTTATTTCACCAGTGGTCTCTGGTTCCATCCATTTTCCTGCAGATGACATAATTTCATTTTTCTTTGTGGTTGAATAAAACTCCATTGTGTACATATACCACATTTTACATATACCACATTTTCCCTATCTATTCATCCATTGATGGACACCTAGTCTGGTTCCATAGTTCAGCTATAAACATGGGTATGCATATATCACTGTAGTAAGATGATTTGCACCAACTTGTGAAAGTGTTTCTTTTTCACTACATCCTTGCCAGCTTTTATTATTATTTGTATTTTTGATGGCTGCCATTCTGACTGATGTGAGATGAAATCTCAGTGTAGTTTTGATTTGCATTTACCTGTGCCTGATTTTAGCTTTCATTGTTTGCATCTCTTCAGAAGCAGTACAATCAGTGTGCATGACCCTTTCTCCTACGTGAGTGATTCATCATTCCCAAAACGGAACTCCATGACTCCAAACGCCCCATACCAGCAGGGCATGAGCATGCCAGACACGATGGGAAGAATGCCCTATGAACCCAACAAGGACCCCTTTGGTGGAATGAGAAAAGGTACATGCAGAGGGGCCTCTGCCCATAAGCAGGCCTAAGGACACTCTTCGCACTGCTATTCCATTGCCAACTTACCTGTCCATTCAGAACAGGTAGAAGCGCGTGCTCTCTGGGTTTGGCAGCCCCCAGCTTTCCCACCCTTCTGTTTGTGGGAAACATGTTAAGCATCTTAGTGCCTTATTTTCCTCATCTAAAAATTGGGAAAGTAATAGGACCTGCCTCAGAGGTGTCATGAGGATTAATTGAGTTCCCGTTCATAAGCCTGTAGAGGAATAAGGGGCGCCTGGTAAGCAAACATGATCAGTACTACCTAGCAGCAGTGGTGCTGTTCTGTTAGTTTGAGCCAGGCACAGTGCTAGGTGCTAGGTAGGATAAATCATGCATAGCCCTACCCTCAAGGAACTGACACTCCTAAGAGGGGGGAGATTAGGCCTCAAATGGCTTATAGGATTATGATTGGTAGAAGAAAGGGGAAAAAAAGAAAGGATAGCAAGAGGTTGGGGCAATGAAAGGGAGGGAAAGGTACTGAGATTGTGTGGTTCTGAGGGCTCTGAGATGTCAGATATCTGAGGACAAGGAAGGAGCCCCCTCAGGACGTTGCTGGGCATATTTGTAGAGGTGGCAGCTGCCTGGGGCGTAGTGAATGTGGGCAGGTTGAGGCATCCAGGTCAGACAGGGACAGGCCCTCCACCTTCATGGCAGATGGAAAGATTTAGTTCTTTGCCATGTAAGGGGTGTTCAATGGGGAAGTGAAATGACTAGATTTTTTTTGGTAAAAGTAAATTATACATAAATAACTGACCATCTCACGGTGCATGTATTGAGAGAAGTGAGTGGGGTCAGAAGTTCGTTAGGAGGGTGGGGTTGAGAGTCAAAGGCTGGTGGCTGGAGGCACTGGTAGAAGAACAGGACAGTGAGGGAAATCCAGCATCACTGTGACTGTGTCCAGGTGGTGAAGAATGGGTGGTGTGTGCAGGGTGTGACTTTGGAATCCCAAGCACAGGGACAGTCTGTAGCTGTGGGACTGAGAGTAGGAGAGCGGGAAGGTTGGGTGAACCCCTGGAGGAGTCCAGGAGTGCTAGGCGGGTTTCTCCCAGGCTGCGTCCACATAAAGTCCTGGCTCTCCCCCAGCATGTCAGCCCCAAGCAGAAAACCTGGAAGTTTGCTTTTTGTCATCCTTCCAAATACAGCTGGGTCCTGTGAAATTGAGACATGATGCAAACATGAGTGAAAAACATTTCAGAAATAGTGAATGATATTTTTATGGAAGCACTTAACTCTGGGATCCCTTAATAAGGAAATCTGTGCTGTTATATTGTCTAAATAGAGAGAAACATAAACCTTGAAGCTTTATGTTTATGGTTTTCACAAGTATTATGGAAACTGCGCTGAATAGGGATAGGGCTGTAAAAAAATCTATTTCCTGTGGATTTCCATTTAACTGTTTTAATTTGGGATTAAAGTACAAATTTTTTTAGTATTGAACTAGTGAAAGGAAAAATGAAGAATCCCCAAAATTTAAATATTGGGTATATACCATTAAACATCTGAGATTTATGATATTTCAGAAAACATAAAGCAAAGATAATTTCTACTTTTTCCTTTCAAAGGTTTCAGGGCTACTTATTCCAAGTAAACATTTTGCAGACCATACAATAATCTGTAGGCTCAGAAATTCAAAAGCTTGGTGCATGTTAAAGGTAGATATGTTTCATAGTGATACAAAAGGCTAGATATAACATTTTGTCAGTGTTTTTGTGTCCGTATCCCATTTTTAGACTCTGAAAATATGAGAACAAAATGGGGAAAAATTAGTATTGCCAGCAGCTGCGGAGGCTGAAGCAAGAGGATTGCAAATTTGAAGCCAGCCTTAGCAAATTACCAAAGCCCTCAGCAAATTGTTCAGACCCTGTCTCAGAATTTTAAAAAGTACTAAGGATGGAAAGTATACCTGGGTTCAATCCCTAGTATCAAAATAATAATAGTAGTAGGAGTGATAGTAGGAGTGACAGTTAATAGTACTCAATAGTATTCAAAATCTGGCCTCAAAATCTACTGTGGACCATTTCACTCTCCTATCTATCTGTTGTTAGCTAAAGTAGTATTTGTCTTGTTCCTTATACCTATAACTTTTCATGCTTTAAAAATGAATTTGGGGGTTGGGGTAGTGATTTTGGGGTTACCTTGCCAGGCACTAGGTAGATATATATAGTGTGCTTCATCAGCTATGTAGACAATGACTAGAACAATCCCTAGTATATTTCAGCTCACTTGCTGAAATTTTGGTGTCCTTATCCCACTTTTAGACTTTGAAAATATGACAATAATATGGAAAAATTTGTATTTTAATCCCAAAGTAAAACAGATATATAGAAAGCCACAGGAAATAGATTTTTTTTTACAGCCCGATTCCTATTCAGTGCAGTTTACATTCTTTACATGCCTCATTCTGTGAGGGAACTTGGCAGTGAGCTGACCAGACCACTCTCAGTGGAAAACATGCTCTTTGTCGTGGCTGCCACCCAGAGACAGCTCCTGTGGGAGTTGCCAACCCATGGTGTGGCAGCATGGTGAACCCAAGTGCCAGGCTTTTGCCTTATTCCTGAGGTACCGATCCCGAACAAGTGATCATGGTGTTTGTATGTGGCTTAAGTAGTTATTTTGAGTATCTGTAATATCTGAATACATAGCTCTACTTGATTTTTGTAATGGAATAGATACACCTAATGCTCTAGAGCTGGATGGGTTAGTTCCTAATATTTTCTGTTGTGAACGGTGATGCAGTGGCTGTTGAATTCGAAGCACTTGTGACAGTGTTTCTGCAAATCTGTCCCTCACTCAGATTGTTCAAAGGACAGGAAGTTTTATTTTGTTTGTTTTGTTTTGTTCCTTGACTAAGTATCTCAGTAATCTATGATCCAACAAACCACCCCCAAACTTAGTGGCTTCAACAGCACCACTTTGCAGTGTCTTCACTGTCTCGTGGCTGTGTTAGGCTGGCTTGCTCTTGGCTCCATATGTTGTCAGCCAGGACACTGAGGTGGCTTCCAGCATCTGATAGCTAGATTGGGAGCTCTGTGAGTGGTGTCTCCTGAGTGGCCAGTTTCTACAGAAGACTCCTGAAGCTTTGGGCTTGGGACTCCTCCATAGGAAATTTTTGCCTAACTTCTTGGTCCCCATGACATGATAGATGGGGCTCAAGAAGATAAGACTCCAAAGGGAGTTTCCAAAAAACATGTCCCAGTTGCAAGAATTTGCTTGTACCCATTGGCCAGAGCCCCACTGGTCAATACTAATCACGTGATCCAGCTCAAAGTCACTAGGGAGGAGACTTCACAGGCTGAATATCGGCAGATGTGCTTCTTGGGGTTGTGGAAGAGTAGCCTCCCTTAGCAGGTATTGAGAACTCCGGGTACTTCCAGCACGTGTGTAAGAGAGTGGATCCCCCACCCCCACCAGGGATGATTAATATCAGTCATTCTAATGTTTTCCAGTCAGACTGTGGGGAAAAGGCCTTGTGATCGTTTTGACTTGGATTTCTTTAATTATTAGTGAGCTCCCACATCTTTTCACATGTCACTTGTTGATTGTTCATTTGTTTTTCCTTTTCTTTGAATGGGTTTGTCCAGTTTTGTCTTTTTTCCTATTGGTTTTTAAGAATTTTTTTTGTGTATCTGGGAATTAAGCTATTTAATTTTAATTATGCTACTTGATTTTTTTGTTTTCACATCTACAAAATGGAAAGTAATCTCAAAACTGGTTCTGCCAGGCTTGAAGTGCAATCTTCTGTCAAGTAGGAGGAAGTGCACGGTGCGTGAAGGCCTTGGTCCCGAGGCGGCCTCGGGTTCGCCTCAATGCCGTCCTAACAGATGTCTGAGCTCACAAACTTAGTCAGTGTCTGCCTCTCCCAGCATAAAAGCAACCATCATAGAATGAAGAAAGTATGATGTATCAGTTAAAGTTTGCATTAGAATGTTTAATTTGCCTGAAGGCTCGTTTCTGGACTTGGTCCCATTTCCTCAGCTGAGCCAATGCAGATTTGCATGCAGGGGCTTATTGGCAGGCTACCTCTGTTAGAAATAGCCAGGGCCCAGCCCATCTGGAGCTATTCTTAACTCTGGTGATTTTATCTGTTCTGATTTTGGAAGAGTCTGTGCATGGGTGTTCAAGTTGAGGTCTTCAAGTCTTCTCCCTCATAGTGGAACTCACTGAGTATACACATTTCATTGTCTTCCTCACAGCTATGCCATGAGATGTTGAGTGGCCTCTTGTATAGATAAGACTTAGACCTCACTGGTATGGACCTGGGCCCCGAGTGGGTTGCTGGTTGCTGCATAACAGGTGAAGGTCCCTCAGGCTGGAGTCAAGGTGTTGCCAGGACTCCCTCTGAGTCAGGCCCTGGGTCCTTTTCAAATTAATTCAGGTTGTTGACAGAATTCAGTTCCTGTGGTTAAAGCCTGGTTGACCACTGGCTTGTTGACTGATCCCTGCCTCCTCTCTTTAAGGCAGTCCTCCCCAAAGCAGGGCAGTGGCTTCAGGACAACTGAAGGTCTCAGACTGGCTCCATCTCCAGCCTCTAGCCAGGGATTTGAAGGGCTACCTGGATACTCTCCTTCATGGTTAACTCACAGCTGATTAGTTACTTTAATTATACCTGTGAAATTCCTCTTAGCACCTAATACACCATAATCAGGGGCAGCAGAAGCCATGCTGTTTCAAGGCTCCGTCATGTTCCAAGCAAGGCAGTCATTTAAGGTACACATTGGGGTGGCAGAGGTGTCTTTGGGGACATCTTAGGGTTCTGCCCCGCCAGGACCCACCTGACTTCAGACCCTGGGTTCTCTCATTAGTATTGTGGTGTGCCATGTGGACATGGGGCAGACTCCTAGAAGGAGTTAACTTGCAGATGCCTCATTTTATACCTTTTCTTCAAATATTGCAGTGCCTGGAAGTAGCAAGGCTTTTACAATGCAAGGCCAGATGCCCAACAGCAGCATGCAGGACGTGTACAGCAAGAGTCCCGAAGGGGCCATGTCCAACCTGAGCATGGTTCAGCAGCAGCAGTTTCCCTATGGGGCCAGTTACGACCGGAGGTGAGTATTTTTCAAAAGGAAGATGAGAAGAATCAGGAGAAATGCTGTTCTAACTTACTCTCCTGAGCCCTGGCGCTGAGCCACTGGGGGCAGCCCAGTGGCCCTTCCTGTCTAGTTGCCACTGATCCCCAGGTGAGTGTCAGCTGGCTGCCTTCAGGGACAGCCACAGCAGGACCACAAAGAAGGACCTTGTCCCCAGGCAACCAGATGGCTTTGTACTTTTGTAAGCAAATTCATAGCATAAATAAGATATTTGGGGCTTTTCTGGCTGCTGCTAGAGGCTTCTCCTGTGAACTCAAGACCCAAGGCCACTCCTCAGCACATCATGCCACACTGCTGCACCCAGCATGTACTTCCCTCTCTCAGGTGGTCACTGTCACCACAGTGAGGTGGCCCAGCTGCAGCAGGTGTGACTTCTCTGGGAGCTACCAGACTCCTGGATTTCGCAGAACCAGCTCTCTCCTCCCCCCTCTGTTTCTTAAGGAATGTCTGAGGGTTGTAGTGTCACGCTTTGGGCGTTCTGGAAAGGTCTTTCAGATGTTGCTCCTTCTGATGTTTCCACTCTTCCTTCTAAAAAGAGAGTGCACATTACTCCTTGATAAACAGTTCTGAGAAGGCCTGCCACGTGGCCCGCATGAGCCTCTCTAAAGGAAGCCATCTTGTCACTGAAGTGGCCAGTTAGGCCACAGGACCAGCCCAGAAGGAAGAGCGCCATTGAGATGTCAGAGAGAGGTCATCATAAACTGCCCTACAGCAGTGGCACGGGGGAGCTTTCTTTGTGACGAGACCCCTCCCCTGTGCCCCTGGTTCAATATGCCCTCCCCTTTGTGGGAGTGTTCGCTCCCTCCCATCCAGGGAAGCACTCAGGCTTTAATGTCATATTTGATCTTCAAAGAAAAAAAAGAGGAGAGACTGGAAGCAACGAAAGAGTGTGAGTGGAGTGCCACTCACAGAGCAGAGCTGGCTCTCAGGCCACTTCCTCCAGGATCTGGGGGTGCATATGCCCAGGGACCACCTGCTGAGATGGCCCCTCTCGCCCTCCACACACGGGGTGCTCTTTAGTTTAATCAGAGGGAGGAAGTTGGGAAGATCGCTGCTTTACTAGGTAAGGTTTCTCCCTGACATTTTCTGCACACCGGTTCTTGAGAGTATATAGCTATATTGTGCCCAAGTAGCAAAACACTGTCTCATAGTGGCTGAAGAATTTGTTCTTCTAGTTGTTAACCCTGGCCATATATATATGCCTCAATCAGTTGGCCATTATTATGTTTAGTGTGCCAGACCAGGATTTTGGTTTGAGTTTAAGGCCCAGTTAAAACTGACTGACTGATTTTATTAACAAGATTACAAGAACATTTTCATATATTATTAGAAGATTTCCAGTACATATGCTTTTCTGGTTCAACCACATGAGATTTACTTCATTAAGTTTGCTTTTCTGAAAAATGTTACTTAGATTTTTATCCATGTCAATTATATTTCTTTATTTCTAGATAATCATAGTAGTTTAAAAAAAATCTGTCTTTTTTACCTGTTGATATTTAAAAATTTATTTTTTTCTTATTCCTTGATTATGTTAGGAATATATTCAATTTTGTTACTCTCTTTCTTATAAGATTCAATTTATTAATTTAAACCAACTTATTTTTCAAGAGTTCAAATCTGTTGCCCTTGAGAACATACTATTTTTATGGTATTCACAATTTCTCTGTATAGTTGCAGTTGGAAATAAATGTATTACTTATTTCCAGGTTGTGACTTAATAGGAGTACATTTCAGTCATTGTTGGTTTTTTTTTCCGTAGACTTTCAGGTCATAGAACTATGAAATTTTGTGACTGTATCAGCATCATTGGAATTAGGTTTGACCTTTAAAAACTTAAACATTTTTATTCATAATGAGAAAGTAAAAAGTAGACCATTTTGCATGTGGCAGCACTTCTACCAACACTGCTTGAGACCCAGGTTCCTCTGCTTCTTGCTGTCATGGTGCCTCACATGGCGTCCGTGACACTTCCTGGGTGAGCTTCAGTGGGAGGCGGAGCTTCTCCCTCAAAGGCTTGGGCAGGTACCCACAGGTGTTGCCTGTTCAACCCGTATTTCTCTCACACCTATTAGCAACATCCCAAGCCAGGAGATTGGCAGTACTCCCGAAATGGGTGTTCCCATCCTTCTTGCTAAAAGCTACAGCAGCCGCTGCCCAGGAAGGCTGTGGGGAGCAGTGTGTGACAGAGGAACGGCAGCACCACTGGGGGAAGAGTATCCAAAATGGACTGTTCATGCTGTGCTCATCCCAAGTCCTTTGTTCATTAAGTTTCCTTTTAATGCCTTGTTCCAGGCATGAACCTTATGGGCAGCAGTATCCAGGCCAAGGTCCTCCAGCAGGACAGCCACCATATGGAGGACACCAGCCTGGCCTGTATCCCCAGCAGCTGGTGAGTTGGCAAGTGGGTGTGGGGTCTTGTGTTCTCTATTCCTCTTTGAGAATCTGAAACTCAACTTGTGTTACTTCTGAAGATTTTTAGGAATTATAACCAAAATTATTAGCATTTATTGAACATTCAGGATGTATTTAATACTAAAAAGTACTTCTGGAATTTGGGAGTCAGTAATTAAACATAGCTCTTATTTTATAATATTTTGAAATAAATATAACATGTTAAATGAAGTTAAATACATTAATTCTTACAAACGATGACAAGACCAATGGAGAGTGAGGTGTGTTGTGAAGAGGTTCCATAATGTACAGTTGGCTTTTTGTCTGTGGGTTCCAAATCCATGGATTCAGCCAGCCACAGACCAAAAATGTTTGAAAGCATCTTTAAAAAAAATTGTATCTGTACAGAACATGTACATGCTTCTTTGTCATTATTCCCCAAACAATAGAGATAGCAATTTATAAAGCATTCATTAACATTGTATAGGTATTAGAAATAATCTAAAGATGAATTGAAGTATACAGGAGGCAGTACATAGGTTATTTGCAAAGACTGCACCATATTCAGACTTGAGCGTTCTTGGATTTCGGTGTCCACAGGGGTCATGGAACCAATCCCCTGCAGATACCATGGGACAACTGTATACTCTTGTGTCAAAAGCTGTTGTAAAACAGAAATTTGTCAGTGTTTTGAAGAATATATAGAAAAGGAAACTCAAAATGTTATATAGTAAAAGTTAATTTGTCTTTAAAAAACTAAGATATTAATGCCCCATAATCAAGTTGGCGGTGGCCATTGCTCTTTAGCTGTACAAACCCCATGCAGCTGTTAGAGTTGATGCTAAGGCTTGGGCCTCTGGGTGGCTTTTCAAAAACATAGGACCTCGCTATTTCTAAACAACCTTTCAGATGGAAGACCTCTTGCAAAATAGAGGATTTTTTTAAAAATTTTTATCACAAAGCAGCTTTTAAACATTTAGCGTTTTTTGGAGAGATATATGTAATAATAATAGAATATATATGTGTGTGTATTTTATATATGCGCACACACACACACACATACATACAGTGACTTGTATTATTGAGCCCTCTGATCTTAAACAGTTTTCAGGTAAAACAAGTACTAATTAAAATCTCAGCATCTCACTCCCTCCCAACCAGAGATTCCCACCCACCCTGACTAGCACTGGTCCCCAGAGTTCCCAGCTTAGTGACAGGTACTGCTGGGGCTGGACACTGGGTGACATGATGTCACAGCCTGGGGAGCTGAATTCTGTCTGGAGACTTTTCTGTAAGACATCTCTTTGGCCCTGGAACTTCTAGTGGCCCTGGGCTCCTCAGTGCTCTCCTGTGGGCCAGCCTTTTGTTTCTCAGTGTGGCTTCAAGCCCCACCCAGCACCCGCCTGTGTGCTGAGGCTGCACTGTCACCATGCTTCAAGGAGAGGAGGCTTTTGTTTCTGCCACAGAAAATTTCCAACGTGTAAAAACAAACTTTGGAAACCCTCTTTGGAGTGTGTGACACAAGGCATTATGTGACATGGAAACAGCGCCAAATTGTTAGTTCTCATTATGTAGGAGCTTCCCATGTTCATCTTGAAATGAACATTACCACCAGGTAATAACTATTTTGCATAATTTGAGCTTGGGTGATTATACCTCTAAGAGCACACCAGCATGATTTGACTTTATATAAATTTCAGAATTAAAAATGCCACATGGATGCACTTGGATGCACTCCACCCAAGTGCCACAAGGGAGACATGTATAACATGCAGTATGGCAATCAGCAGCAAGAGATGTACAACCAGTATGGAAGTTCTTACTCTGGCCCGGACCGGAGGCCCTTTCAGGGCCAGTATCCATACCCCTACAACAGAGAGAGAATGCAGGGCCCAGGCCAGATGCAGCCCCAGGGAATCCCACTTCAGATGCTGGGCGGCCCCATGCAGGCATCCTCCGGTGAAGGGCCTCAGCAGAACATATGGGCAGCATGTAACGATATGCCTTACCCCTACCCAAACAGGCAGGGCCCCAGCGGCCCTGCACAGGCTCCTCCTTATCCAGGCATGAGCCGCACGGATGACTTGATGGTACTTGATCAGAGGATAAATCACGAGAGCCAGTGGTCTTCTCACGTCAGCCAATGCCAGCCTTATATGTCATCTTCGCCTCCATGCAGCCCATCACGCGCCCACCTCAGTCATCCTACCAGACACCACCATCACTGCCAAACCATATCTCCAGGGCGCCCAGCCCGGCTTCCTTCCAGCGCTTTCTGGAGAATCGCATGTCTCTAAGCAAGTCCCCCTTTCTGCCCACCATGAAGATGCAGAAGGTCATGCCTACAGTCCCCACGTCCCAGGTCACTGGGCCACCCCCCCCAGCCACCCCCAATCAGAAGGGAGATCACCCTTCCTCCTGGCTCAGTGGAAGCATCACAATCAGTCCTGAAGCAAAGGCGAAAGATTACCTCCAAAGATATTGGTAAGAATTACAGAGATTTGTTCTGGAAATGAATTTCAGTTGAAGTCTAGAATTTTTTTTTCCACATTGTTTTTATGAGTGCATTATAGTTGAACATAATGGTGGGATTATTGCTACATATTCATATATGCACTCAATATAACCATATAATTTGGCCTAGAATTTTAATTTTAATTGATGTAATTTTTGTTGATATTAGTAAGATAAGTTTTCTTTAAAATATTTTTGTTTTAGGTGGACACAGTATCTTTATTATTTATTTTTATGTGGTACTGAGGATCGAACCCAGTGCCTTGCACATGCCAGGCCAGCGCACAACCACTTGAGCCACAATCCCCAGCCTCGTAAGATAAGTACTTATGAGTGCAAATTATCAGAACGCTTTTATGTAAGAGCAATAGTTGGAAACCATACAAATTAAGATGGTGCTGGAGAAGAACTTGAGTTGATGTCGTATTTTTAGGTATGAATGTTGTGTGGAGATTAGAGCTTCAAATAGGAGGTCAGGGGCTGAAGTTGTGACTCAGTGGCAGAGTGCATGCCTTGCACATGTGAGCAAGGCACTGGGTTCGATCCTCAGCACCACATAAAAGTAAACCTTAAAAAATAAAGATTTTTATAAATATAATATTTATTTAATAAGAGGTCAGGGAATCCTCAGTAAGTCTATACTGTGTTTCAGGCTTAAGGATTTGGCATTAACCAAGCCACTTAATCCCTACATCATGTGCTAACAAACCCCCACTGTGAGGTCATGGAAATGCTAAGGGTGACCTTGAGAATTTGAAGGCATGCCACTCTGATTTTGTAACAACACTGTGAATTGCCATGGGAAAAAGTGGAGATTTGGCCGGCATCCGTAGATATGGTACCTGGATCCGGCTGCTGTGTGCTCCGTGGATTTGACATAATCTGCCCAGCACTGGCAGATGTGGCCCAGGGAGCTACTTCAGTTGAAGCGGTTGTCACTTGTTCAGCCTTCAAGAGAGTGTAAATGCTCATTAGAGATCTGGAATGTCTGGGAGTACACAGTTTTTTTGCATTTACTTAACACAAGGGAAATAATAGATGTTGGTTGAATGAGAAAAAAATTTCAGAATCACTTGACTTAAATTATTTGTAGCAATTAGAAAATTGAAGATTCTAAATTAATGCATTAAAGATGTTTTTAGTCATGGACATGAAGAAGATATATACGTAGAGAGAAAAAAGTAAGGCATTTTGATATCTAAGGGCATCACATGGGGAGAGAAAATACAGACACTTTCACACCATTTTTTATATAGAAATATATATAAAAACTGTGTACATATGTATGTTTAAATAAATATTTATTATTGTTTAACAATTCTTAGTATATGTTATATAAGTACTTGTCTGAAGCCTAGGGAAAAATGTTCTTTTTTTTTTTTTGGATAACAGGGATTGAACCCAGGGGGCTATACCAGCTATATCCCCTGTCCTGGTGGTTTGTTAGTTTGTTTGTTTGTTTTTGGTTTGGGCGGGTTGTGTTTTTGTGTGTGTGTGTGTGTGTGTGTGTTTGTGTGTGTGTGTGTGTGTGTGTGTGTGAGAGAGAGAGAGAGAGAGAGAGAGAGAGAGAGAGAGAAAGAGACACACAGACAGACATGGTATTGCTGAGTTGCTTAGGGCCTTGCTAAGTGACTGAGGCTATCCTTAGAACTCATGATCCTCCTGTCTCAGCTTCCTGAGTTGCTTGTTCCTTATTAAAAAAAAAGTTTGACTTTTCTAATGTAAAAGTACTATATGACTATCTATCTTAGAAAGTTTGAAAAATAGAATTAAAATAAAGGAGGAAGGTTGGGGTTGTAGCTCAGTGGTAGTAGTACGCTCTTGCCTAGCACATGTGAGGCACTGGGTTCACTCTTCGGCACTGCATAAAAATAAAGGTATTTTGTCCATCTACAGCTTAAAACATTTTTTAAAATAAAACAAAGGAGGAACGAGTTCAGTGCCCTCCCCCATGACACAGTACTTTGGGTGCCCAGAAACCCCCTCCTACCCTCCTAGCTTTGGTTCAGGCACATCAAGTAGAACAGGTCTCCTCCTCAGTCCTGGTCTCCCACCATGCTCTCCTGCAGGGCCTCCTGAGCAGCTCCCATTGAAAAGTAATGGGTCCATTCCAGCCCCATCATAGGCAAATCTTATAATTCTTTATCTAATCACTTTATTTCTTCAGGAACAGGAATAAGGAAAACAAGAAAAAATACAGCCCTTTTATTTCCCATTCCTTGGTTCAGACCACACTCTGAAATCTAACCATCAGAGTGCTTATATTTGTCAGCAGCATGTTCTTGAGCAGGAGCTCAAAAATAGAAGAAGACAGCATGGGGAAATCAAGACTTTGTATCTGAGGATGTGCCATTTGGGATTTAAATTTTCCTTTTGTGTCCTGCATACTTACCAGCCTTCCAGAGACATTTGTGAGTGAAGAATGCAAAAGAAGACAGGAGCACTTCCGGGCCCATTCTTACTAGAAACCAATGCATCCTTACAGACTGTTAGGTGGTAAAATACCCGAGATGAGAAAGGACCCTGTGCCTAGCCCAGCCATCTCGGCTAGCAGTGGTCCGGTTTCACCAGCAAAACAACAAAAAGATCTTAGACAACAGACGTTTCTTAGCAAAACTTGTCACCTCCATTTAATCTTAGAAGAGGGGCATGTTCGGCTCTCAGAGCATCTGTTTAACCCGGTGCTCCACTTCTTTCCTCTCATTCTTTTGTTACTTTCTGCCCTTTCATTCATAGAGTTCATTTTACTGATATCCTTATTCTTTCCTGTTTTCAGTTACCCCTGAGGCATGGCATGTGATGATGTCCCTTAAATCAGGGCTTTTGGCTGAAAGTACTTGGGCTCTGGACACTATCAACATCCTTCTCTATGATGACAGCACGGTTGCTACTTTCAATCTCTCCCAGGTGAGCAAGCTGGCACCAGACTAGCCAGTGGCCAGATTAGAGTGTTAGGAAATGAAATCCAGTCGTGCAACACACCTGATCTGATGCCGAGGTTGATTGGTAGTGATCAGCTAACCTCTCTAATCATTGTAGTCATAAATCGACATTGATCAGTATGTAGCTGCCTGAGAATGTGATCTGCGGTGATACTCATTTCAGTCAGGTGACACATACACATACCTGTGCTTCTCAGGAAAACAGTGACTGTGGGTGGGGGGTGTGGCCAAGTTAAATCTTTAGATGAATGTTAGCAGGCCAAAGGGAATATTAGTCAAAATGTAACATAAAGTTAAGAGTGAATCAGGGTTGGAAATATGGTTAGTTCCAATGGAACATTGCCCTACTTTTCAGGGGGATGTGATGTCTTTCAGTTAATTAAAAACAAATAGGGGCTGAGATTGTGGCTCAGTAGTAGAGCGCTTGCCTAGGGGGCCTGGATTCAATTTTCAGCACCAAACATATATAAATGAATAAAATAAAGGCTCATCAAAACATATATAACAACAAATGGTATGTTACAGAAAATGTATGAAGTATATAGAAGTAGAGAGGAGGTCAGTGAACCTCACCACCCCACCCTACCTCCAGCTGGAAATGTCCTGGTCTTGTGGCCAAACCTCTGTCTAGGTCTACGCCTTTATTCTGCCTCTTCCCAGGTTATTCTGAAGCAGTTATTTCACCTTTAAGAATGAGCCTCGCCAGCCGGTGCACTGCTAGTAGCTGGGCGGAAGGCAGCTGGATGGGGAGAGCTGAGGATGGGCCCTTCTCCCTGGAGCACATGAGCAATGCTCTGCTTTCTGTTAAAAACAGAGCACTTTCCATGCTTCCACTGAAATAAGACCATCCTCTCCCACCTCCCCTTTCTTCTTTCATATATTCCTCAGTGTAATGTGCCCCAGAAGGGTGATTTTCAGTTGATAGAAAGCAGATTAATAAGGTCTTAAATGTCACACAAAGTCTCTTTTAAAAGAAAATAAATATTTTAAAATGTATCTGGCCTTCACTAGAGTAATTAACTTTCATCCTTATAATAGGTGAACTGTGCTGGTCACATGTTCTCACACTCAGGATCATTTTTTTAACTTCCCCTTTTCCCCAGGGGAAAAGTATGCTTCAGTTATCCAGACTCCTACCTGGAAACGGTTTCTTTGGGACCCTGAAAGCAAGTACTGTGCCAGAGTCGGTGCTTCTCACTTTCCAAAAGACACTGCTGGCAAACAGGACAGTGTGGTGATGCCGGTGTCTGTCATGAGAAAACCCTTTTTATGACCTATTTCTTGAAGGGCCCTTGTGTGGCAGCTTGCTCTTGCAATTGGTGGCTCTCTCCTAGTGGCTTTTGTCTTTCAGCTTGAGCTGTGACTAACTGAAATGTAAAATTGCATTTTAGGAAACATTTTAATTCATTTATCAAAGACTAAATTGAATTGTTTCTAATTTTCAGTGTTTATGAGCTACCACATAGTTGAAATTATCTTCTCTAAAGAATATATAGTGAATATAAATTAGGGTAACCTATGGCACCTGAGACAAAAATAACCATAAAAACCTAAGAATAATAACCATAAAAATCCCAGCAAGCAAGTCTCAGATAAATAATAGAAGAGAACGAGTCACTTTGGGTGAAAGAGTCTATAAAATCCACATTCCTACTCTTCTAATAATGAGTGTGCTGTATCTAAACCAGGTGGATAAAGAAGAGCAGAGCCCTCCCTCATTGATGACATTAGCAATGTGGAGCAAGAAGTCAGGTTCAGGTTGGGGGAGTTGAAAGTCAGCAGCAACGGGAGGCGTGCCTATGTTGGCTTGGTTCATGATGTGGGCTTTGGGAAGTTCACCCAGCACACATGTGGTCCTACCCAGCCAGAAAGGTGGTCCCAGGGTGATGTCATGACTGTATCTCTTCTCTCTCCTCTCCTGTAGTTGTCTGGATTTCTTGAACTTTTAGTAGAATACTTTAGAAAATGCCTGATTGACATTTTTGGAATTCTCATGGAGTATGAAGTGGGAGACCCCAGCCAGAAAGCACTCTGTCACAGTGCAGTAAAGGGAGAGGACAGCCAGTCCCTGGCAGAAGATTCTGGGAAAGAGGAAGAAGACACTGAGGGTCTCGAGGAGGAGGAGGAGGAGGAGGAGGAGGAGGAGGAGGAGGACGAGGAGGAAGAGGAGGAAGACATGGAAAAGGTGGAGTCGGAGGCAAAGAGCAGTGCCACCCTCGTTGCCCCAGACACCACTACAGCCCCCAAAGAGAAGCCCAGACAGGCCAGTAAATTTGACAAGCTGCCCATAAAGATTGTCAAGAAGAACAACCTGTTTGTGGTGGACCGCTCTGACCGGCTGGGCCGAGTGCAGGAGTTCAGCAGCTGGCTTCTGCACTGGCAGCTGGGGGGCGGTGACACCACGGAGCACATTCAGACTCACTTTGAGAGTAAGATGGAGATTCCTCCTCGCAGGCGCCCACCTCCCCATTTAAGCTCCACAGGTAGAAAGAAAGAGCCAGAAGGCAAAGGTGATTCTGAAGAGCAGCCAGAGAAAAGCATCATAGCCACCATCGATGATGTCCTGTCTGCTCGGCTGGGGGCCTTGCCCGAAGAAGCAAACCCTGGACCCCAGACCGAAAGCAGCAAGTTTCCCTTTGGTATACAGCAGGCCAAAAGCCACCGGAACATCAGGCTGCTGGAAGATGAGCCCAGGAGCCGGGACGAGAGACCCCGCTGTGCACCATCGCACACTGGCAAGACTCGCTGGCCAGGCTCTGCATCTGCGTGTCCAACATCGTGCGCAGCTTGTCTTTCGTGCCTGGCAACGACGCCGAGATGTCCAAACATCCGGGCTTGGTGCTGATCCTGGGGAAGCTGATTCTTCTTCACCACGAGCATCCAGAGAGAAAACGAGTGCCACAGACCTACGAGAAGGAGGAGGACGAGGACAAGGGGGTGGCCTGCAGCAAAGATGAGTGGTGGTGGGACTGCCAGGAGGTCTTGCGGGACAACACACTGGTCACATTGGCCAACATCTCGGGGCAGCTAGACTTGTCCGCTTACACGGAAAGCATCTGCTTGCCGATCCTGGATGGCTTGCTGCACTGGATGGTGTGCCCATCCGCAGAGGCACAAGACCCCTTTCCCACAGAGGGACCTAACTCGGTCCTGTCGCCTCAAAGACTCGTGCTGGAGACCCTCTGTAAGCTCAGCATGCAGGACAATAACGTGGACCTCATCTTGGCCATGCCTCCATTTAGTCGTCAGGAGAAATTCTATGCTACTTTAGTTAGGTACGTTGGGGATCGCAAAACCAGTCTGTGGAGAAATGTCCATGGCGCTTTTATCGAACCTTGCCCAGGGAGATGCGCTAGCAGCAAGGGCAATAGCTGTGCAGAAGGGAAGCATTGGGAACTTGATAAGCTTCCTGGAGGACGGGGTCACGATGGCGCAGTACCAGCAGAGCCAGCATAACCTCATACACATGAAGCCCCCACCTCTGGAACCACCTAGCGTAGACATGATGTGCAGGGCGGCCAAGGCTTTACTGGCCATCGCCAGAGTGGACGAGAATCGCTCGGAATTCCTTTTGCACGAGGGTCGGTTGCTGGATATCTCGATATCAGCTGTCCTGAACACTCTGGTTGCATCTGTCATCTGTGATGTACTATTTCAGATTGGGCAGTTATGACATAGTGAGAAGGCAAGCATGTGTGTGTGAAGATTAGAGCGTCACATATTACTGGCTGTTTTCTGTTCTTGTTTATCCAGCGTAGGAAGAAGGAAAAGAAAATCTTTGCTCCTCTGCCCCGTTCACTATTTACCAATTGGGAATTAAATAATTAATTTGAACAGTTATAAAATTAATATTTGCTGTCTGTGTGTATAAGTACATTTTTGGGTTTTTTTTTTATTTATTTTTCTTTTTTTTAACCAAAGTTGCTGTCTAGTGCATTCAAAGGTCACATTTTGTTTTTCACAGATTCTCTCTTTAATATTCTTTTTTCCATGTTGTATTGCATTTTGGGGGAAGCAAATTGACTTTAAAGAAAAAAGTTTTGGCAAAAGATGCTAAGATGGGAAAATTTCACCACACTGAGTCAAAAGGGTGAAAAATTATTAGTTTCCTATGTATTTTATTCTTCAGAGAATGTTAAAAAAAAAGTTGCATCCCATCACCTAAAGCTCTGTGCAATAGAAACTTCTAGAGATATAGGTATAGGGGCTCAAGGAGGTGTGTCAGTCAGTAGTCAGAACTATGAATGATACTGGTTTCTCCACAGGAAGATGGTTACATTAGGCTAGGAACAAAAACAATGTCTTTTAAGTTAGGATTGAAAATACATACCTGATAGCGATCAATGAAAATTGCTTCCTCACCACTACCGCCATGTCTGCTGTCTGTCGTTTGGCCCCCCACATGACAGTTCTTCACAATTCCTTTAATCATTTTTTAAATATTTTTTTTTTACTGCCTATGGGCTGTGATGTATATAGAAGTTGTACATTAAACATACCCTCACTTTTTTTCTTTTTTTTTCTTGTTTTTAGTACAAATTTTTTAGTTTCTTTTTCATGATGTGTTAACTACAAAGTGATAGTAGATTTAAATAATTTTTAATTTTTATTTTATATATTTTTTCATTAGGGCCATATCTCCAAAAATAAAAAAGAAACAAAAAACACAAAAAACAAAAACAAACAAAAAAAAAGAGGGTAATGTACACGTTTCTGTATGTATAAAGCCATGCTCTGTTTCGAGAGAGCAGCTGATCACAATTTGCTTCATGAATCAAGGTGTGGAAATGGTTGCATATGGATTGATTTAGAAATGGTTACCAGTACAGACAAAAGAAAAAATACAATTAAAAGAAAGAAACACAACTTCAAAGATTTTTCAGTGATTAGAGTCCACATTTGTATTTCAAGATAATATAGTTTAAAAAAAAAGAAAAAAACTTGATGTAAATTCCTCCTTTTCCTCTGGCTTAATGAATATCATTTATTCAGTATAAAATCTTTATATGTTCCACATGTTAAGAATAAATGTACATAAAATCTTGTTAAGCACTGTGATGGGTGTTCTTGAATACTGTTCTAGTTTCCTTAAAGTGGCTTTATAGTGACGAGTTATTTACAAGAAATAGGGGAAATACAGCAGCATCCTCAAATTACAAAGCCCTGAGGTGTGAAGGCACCTTTCGAGGGTTACCTACTCTAGAGTGGGGAGCAACACTTCGATTTTCTCAAATTATTTAGCTAATTAGTCTTTCTTTGAAGCAATTAACTCTGACATTGAGGTATGATCATTTTCAATGTAGATGGGAAGTGGCCGCCAACCCACTGGAGGTGAGAACTCCGAAGCTGACTAGCCTGAAATGTAACACTCTGTCTTTCTCTGGTCCATCGTAATTTTAATCAAAGTTCAGTCTATCCCATGTTTTTTCTGTGTGCCTCAAAGTTATTTTGCATTTAGTTTACTCCACCATGTATAATATTATATTGTGCAATGTTAAAAAGAATATGTTATATTGTATATGGTGTAAATAGTGCAAAGTGATTATTTCTATTTCAGGGCATATTATTATTCTCATAGTCCTTCCTACCTGGTGCAGAGTAGCTCTTTAATACTCGTCAGTTCTAATTTAAACTTTTTCTCCAGGGGTCGTTGACTGTTATTGTATAACCATCAATTTCTCTGAAACTACTACAGAGTCATCCTGTTAGTGGACCCCTGCTTCTTCTGGCTCTACATTTCACCCCTCTTCTAGTCACAGTGTACTCCACACTCCCAGTCCCTGACACATCTGCTTTCTTGGTTCACATTACCCACAGTAACATATGGAAGAGTTAGACAGGAGCACGCAGTCAGAATCAGTGTAGGACATGACTCTGTAGTCATTAGAAAAAAAAAATAAGAATTTTTTTCTGCAAGCAGTCTCATCTGTCAACTCCCACATTACTTAGTCAGACAGTCTTCTTACATAACAATGCAGCCAAATATATGTTGAATTAAAAACCCATTTATAATTCTACTTTAAATACAGCTGCTTGCTAAAAACAGATTTTAGTGCTCCAAGCTTAAAACATGGAGATTTGTAAGATGGAATTCAATATGATTCTAATTTGTCTCTCATAGTGTATGAATAAAAGGTGTATTTCGTGAACTCTGAGTTATCTAATGTCCCAATTCTCTAGTCAATCAGAAGAGTAAAATCATAGACTATGAATGTCATGCTTTGAGTTGTAGCCAGTGCCCAGAGTCCAACCATTGAGCAGCTCGTGGGCACAGGCAAACATGCAGCGAAGTCTCTAGGCTCCTTCAGGAAGATTCTAGCATTCTTTCTCCACTCTCATCCCAGAATCAAGACTCACAGAAGCCCATGAAGAATTGCAGCCTGCTTGAGATCATCTTGCCTATAAACTGAGTTATTGCTTTGTCCTAAAAATTAGTTGTTGTTTTTTTTTTTTTTTTCCTATGAGGCTTTTTAGAAACTTACAGGATGCCCGTACTTTAAATGTGTACCAAAAAAAAGATAAAAATAAAGGTGCAAAGAAAGTTTAGTATTTTTAAATGGTGCTATAAAGTTGAATCTGTTGGTATTTGAGTGAATTTTTTTAATGTCACATAAATGATACGATGGGGTGGCATCTGCGCAGAAATAGCTACTTGGAGTGTTTGGTTTGAGAAGGAAGCAGAATCGGTTTTTACTGATGAGTGTGGCCTGTTTGAAGATTGTTAAACTTTAAAAATTGTAGTGGAGAATGCTTTTTTCCTAGTGGAGGGGGGCAGTTTACACAGCATAAACTCTGTTGCTCTAATACAAGGCATGCTGCTTCTACTGAGAAAGCCTCCCTTTCCAAAACTGCCAAAAGATTTTCATCTCCTCTCAGATGACATGTGCCAGTTCCCCTATCTGTTCCCCTATGAGGAATGAAGAAAGCATTATAAATGAGCCACAATGGAGGCCAGACAACCCATTGCTTTTGGGTGGGCTGAGGTCTCTTTCTGGGAGCCCAGTGGCTGGGGCCATCACCCTGTGCCCCTGGTGCACCCAGGACAACTTGGAAGTAAACTTTAACTTAATACTTAGGCAAGTTTCTCAAAACTAGTAAATATTTCTGGTAGTGTACATCTGCTAAGGCCACACGTCATTCATTAATTCAGCAGAGGTACTGAGCTCATACCAGTTGCCCTTCTCTGTCCAGGCTCTCAGGAGTCACCAGTGGATAATGGCCTTGGTTTAATTGCATTTCCATCTTTCACATCAGACAGTCATAGAAATGTATAAGTCTGCTCAATGCAGTTTGCTTCCAAAACAATACCCACTGTACTTTGGCAATGACAACGGGTTTTGCTGTTAGACACACAGGGTAGCCTGTAGACCTCCCTGTGTGCCCTGCAGATGACTCTGAGGCCCCTGCCAGCTCTGAAAGTTCCCTGCTCAGTCTCCTCTAAGGGGCCTAGGAGTTTGACAGTGGAGGGAGAAACTGCAGTCCCCCATACAAAGCTTGGAGCCCCTGCGTCAAGTGCACAGCACTCTGCAATGCCAGGCTCCAATTTCCCATGTAACTCCCTACCAGGTTTAAAAATGGGAACTTGGAGAATGAGTCAGGAGTGGGGGAGATTATCACATGTATGAACAAATGCGACTTTTTCTCCAGTCTGACTTCAGGCACTTGAAGGCTTACCCCAGCTTTCTCCAGTCATTCTAAAAAACAAAAGAGATTTCAAAACAACCCTGTGTCCTGTCCTGAGGGCACTCCATAACCCACCGTACCACACTGGAGAGGAAAGTGGCCTGCGGGCAGGAGGCTCGCTAACCCCAAGCATCTCCTGACTTAAGTAGCCTGGAATTTTTTATTTTATTTATTTTTTTTATAATTCTTATGAACATGCTGCAGAGCTTTGGACAACACTGGCTAGCCAGAGAGCATGTTGGACTTTTCCCCTAAATGTCCATGTTCCTTGCATTCATTTCTCAAACTGAAAGATGTCCTCCCTGAAGAAGAGTGTCACTGTGACCTTGAGCAAGGTATTTAAATTCTTGAACCTGTTTCCTTGCCTGCAATGGTCTAACCCCCACCTCACAGGATTGACAAGATTAAAGGAGACAATACAGGTAAAAGCCTTACAATTACTGAGCGTGCGTTAGTCCTAATGTATTTATACACACATGGTTCCTTTGTCTGCTGCTCTAACGTGTTTTGCATGTTTTAAAAGTAAGGCTTGAGAGAATATCGTGAGCTTTGTCATTTGGGGTGTTCTGGGGAATGCCATGCCTAGCCTGTTGCTCACCTGTGTTCAGTGCCAAAGGTGATTCTGATGCTTTTTTATTGAATGTCAGTTTGGGATGTCAGACATCCAGGGACGGGGCAGATCCCCCCTTTTTGATATACCTAGGGGAAGCTAGTCTGAAATCCAATCATGCAATAAGTTTGTGCTGCCGCCCCCTGCCCAGGAAAGGTCAAATACGACAGTGACTGGTCACGATGTTTGACATCATACTCCTTTTTCTCTGATACACACAGCACAGAGCTTTCCTAGAAACAAGGTGCCCATCTTCACACTGAGCTGAGAGGCACCATAGTTCCAGAACTGTAGAGTCGAGTCCAGGCCTCTTCATTTGAGCACAAGCATAAGGTCAAGGAAGGAGTAGAGACTGAGCTTTGCTCTTCGACCCAAGGTTGGCTCTTAGCTGGCCTGGGATCTGAATATTCTACAAACCATGTTTTCCCAAAGAATCGAGGAACTATAATATAGACACAGCTCCTTAAAGATATCCTTCACCAAACGCACACTTCCAAAAGGCAACAACAATAGCATCCACACGAATGCCTCCTGGTAAGTGGTGATCACTACGTTTTTTTGCACTTCAAGGAGTAGCATAGCTTCTAGTTGTTCACCACAGAAGCCTTGCTACAGAACACTATCCTGTCCACCATTCAAAAAGAGTTGCAGAGGCCTGCATACCAAGTCATGTGCTGAGCTGGAATTTAAATTTCTTCACAACAAAGTACTTGGGGCCCGTGATACTCTGAGAAATTAAGAGTTCAGCAACAACCAAGCCCTAGCTGTGTTCATGGCTTAATCTGTAGTCATCCTAGTGGGCCCATCACTAGGAACTGGCATGCCACCGACAGGCACCACGTCACTCTGGTCCTGGAAGCTCTTCTGGCCAGGGCTGCTGGAGCATTCCACCTGATGAATGACCGCTGACATCCTAGTGGACAACCCTTAGGATTCTGAATTCATAGTATCTTCCTTTCTTGCTTTTTATTCACTCACTGTGATTTAGAAGGGACACCTGAGGAATGACAAGTGACAAGGACATAGGATGCCAGTTGCTTATATTTGGTTCATGACTTCTAAAAATGCTGGTCCAATGCAAGAGGTTATTTGTGCCCATGGAACCATGAAAATAAAAATAAACAAACCCTAATAGACCTAATGGCAGGGGAGTGACGTGGTATATCTCACATGTTTAGGATGAATCCACTTGGCATGATTTTTTAAAAAATCACCCATAAGTGCAATGCTTGTGTTGTTGGTTCCATGTGTTTTTCACCAAATGGTGTGAACATATGGCCAGTACTTCTCTTGGCCATAATATCTGAAAGGAGAAGGCTCCTGATGGCAAAGAGCCACCGTGATTTATCGAGATGAGTTTCCATTCCCGGGGAGCCGTTGCAAAGGCTCTGCAGCCAGCTTTTTCCCGTGCCATTCCCTTTCCCCACGTTGAACATTCCGTGGCTGCTATGGTAGTGATGGGAGATTGGAATGCATTTTGGAAAAAAAAAATCAGGTTTTGTTAATTAGTGAAAGTTTATCTTGGTGGGCTCTTGTTTTCAAAAATTAAATTTGATGTATTAGCTTGGGGACTCCGAGTGCTGAGCAATCAAGCCTTGATATAAACTGGCATCTCTTCCCACCCACCCAGAATCTGTCTTTAATGGCTGCTGTTAAATGGTGAAATTTGTCAGTGCCTGTAAATTGTGCAGTCTGATGCTCGTGGGGGGAATTACGAGCTTGCAGTTTTGGAGAGCACCTCTGCTCCAGGCCTCTTGCCTGGCATCCTCTGTGGAGCTAGAGGTGGGAAGTCTGTTGTTTTCTATCTTCTTGAAAGTGTATCTGAAGCTGGGCTTGGATGCAGACCAGCTTGGGAATTTCACAGGGCTCCTGTCCTCTGCGAGAGACCTGCATGCCGACCTCAGGACAGCAGAGCGGCTTCCCACATCCACTCACCCAGAGCCCCCCTTGCAGCTCCCAGGGCAGGAGCTCCAACCAGCCTACCTGGGCCGAACGGGAGGCCCTGACTCTAGAGGGAGCGGGACCCAGCTATGTCTTCCAGGAAGCAGGTCCCCCCAGGACCCAGACAAGGGGCCCCAATTCGGAGCTTGCTCACTGTCACACTTATGGTGCTGGTGCCTCAGCATCACAGTGGACAAAGTCTGAGCCCGAGTCTAGCACATGACAGGTGTTTAATAGACACTTTCATTCTAAAAAAAAGTTGAGCCCTAGCATACATAATAAGAGCCGTCCTGTGTGGTGGCATTGCAGAAATACCCACCAGGAGCTGGGGGAGGACACATGAGAGGAGCCCGTGGGCTTGGAGGGGTGACCTGGGAGGGCTTCCTGTGGGACACAGCTTGTGGAGCTGCCAGGCCAGAGGAAAGGAGATGGCCACTGGTTGTGGGGATCCTGGTTCTAGCAGACATCCACCAGCAGCCAGGGCAGCTGTGGAAGGAGGAAGGCAAGTTCCAGACCAGCCTGAGCTACTTCATGAGGCCTTGTCTCAAGATACAGTAAAAAGGACCAGGTGTGGCTCAGTGGTGGAGTGCCCCTGTGCTCAATCCCCAATACCAACAAACAAAAAGAAAAGAAACCCAAAGAGTTCAACTCTAGGCTTGAGGCTGTCAGAAGGTGGGGTGGGGGTGCACAGATGAGACTGGAAAGGGGGCAGACACAGGCCACAGTTGTCCCTCCTGAGCAGCTGGCACTGGGGAACTGGTGAAAGATTTTCATGCTGGACAAAATCCTCCACCCAGATTGAAGCCGGACTTGAGCAGTGGCGTGGGCCTGAAGGCCATCAGGTTTGGCAGGACTCAAGCAGGGGATGTGGAGGGCCGAGGAAGTCTGCAGTCCTGGAAAGGGCCACAGACTCAGCGTGCTGGGCATGGGCTTCAGAGGTTAGTGGTCCCATCAATAAAGGAGAGTCACACAGAAGACTGCTGCCAGTCAGGGCAGATCTGAGGAAGGCGCAGCTGGGGACCAGACAGCAAGGCTCAGGGAAAGATCTGTCTCAGAATCGGGGCCTCCCTAGGTGTGCAGAACCTCGGCAGAGGCCTGGCTCATGGCAAGGGAAGCTAACCAGGGGGTTGCAGGGTAATAAGAGTGTCACCAACAGTCCAGGTGGGACCATGGTGATCTGGGGCCCTAGAAGCTGGAAGCAGGTGAGATTCGGGAGGGACAGGAAAGGGCACTGCTGGTGAGAGTGGAGGGGGTGGGCCAGCACTGAGGAATGACACTCCAGGGCCAGGAAAGGTGGGGAAGTGTCTACCCAGAGCCCCCGGGGGAACAGCCTGGCTGAGACCCAAGTGGGACTCCAGCTTCCAGGTCCATAAGCCCCCACACTCCTGTGGTCTTCAGCCCCCAAGGATGAGGTGGTACAGGCGCTATGAGGTTGGTGCTCTGCACCGTCAGGGGACTGGCCAGTGTGGCCTGCTGGAAGGCTGGGAGCCAGCTCCTGAGTCCACCGACAGGAGAGCTTGGTGTGGTCTGTGCGGGGTGATTAGCACGGGTCACCTCAAGGCACAGCATGCTGTGTGATGACCTGAAGTCTGGGGTCCAGCTCAGAACAAGAGCATGAAGGGAGAGGCCAGAGAGAAGAGGAGACTAGGGAGAGGACACGGGGAGGGGGAAGGTACCAGGAGGCTTCCTCAGCAGGCCCGGGGCTCAGGACCGCTGGCAGCGACCACATCTCCAGAAGCATTGAGGACCTCTGGGCAGTTCCAGGGGCAGGGAGGGGACTGTCCTTCACCACCTTCAGCACTGCTCTATGGGTCCTCCCTCAAGCTGTTCCTCAGAAAAGACGTGTGAGGCCCAGTGTCTGGCCTGGACCCTCCCAATGCACACAGCTGATTAGCAGTTCTGGGGGTCCCCTATGACCAGCAATCTCGCTCCTTCTCATGCATGAAAAAGGAATTCTACTTTGCTCTTCAGAAGCTGTTGAATGAAGAAGGACATTCGGCTCTCTGTGGTGTTTTCTCTTAACCTTGGAAGCTGATCTCCGGCAGCAGCTTCTGAACTGGGCCTATGACATCAGCGGTCACAAATCCTGAAGTCTGAGGAACTGACTGGGGGCTTGAGGGGGAGGCTGAGGACCCCATGAAAGTCTCCAAGGTCCCTGGTTAATATCAGAGGAGTGGGGGTCAGCCCTCAACTTGCAGGATGTACTGCTAGAAGGAGCAGGCTTTGTCACGTCCATCAACCTGAACATTAGAGGATTTGGAAACACCCCAGAGTGGCCTGGAGAGTGGTCTATAATGCAAGATGTATGGCAAGTGGACAGTACCCATTTGCATGGGCTCCCAACTAAGGATGGATCCCAGGTGAGTCAAGTGACCTTACACATCCCCTTTTGACTCCTGGCCTCCTCTTGTGCTGGCCTGTATTTCTCTTGAAGTCTCTTCTCCAGGTCACTGTTGTCTCAAGATCAGCTTTTCCAAGTGACCAGAACATCCCAAGGTAAGTGTTGAAGTCAGCTT
This sequence comes from Callospermophilus lateralis, assembly GCF_048772815.1. Classification (NCBI taxonomy): domain Eukaryota; kingdom Metazoa; phylum Chordata; class Mammalia; order Rodentia; family Sciuridae; genus Callospermophilus; species Callospermophilus lateralis. The sequence continues at coordinate 1,619,656 of NW_027510486.1, read as the reverse complement.
TTTTTGTCACTGTGACCAAAAGACCTGACAAGAAGAGAAGAAGAGCACAGAAGAGGAAAGGGTTATTTTGATGCACAGTTTCAGAGGTCTGTGCGTAGATGGCCGACTCCTGTGCTCTGGCCCATGGTGAGGTGGAGCAGAAGGGCAGGATGTCAGGACATGGCAACCAGAAAGCAGAGAGCGTCACTCACCAGAGACGGAATACAAACCCAAGACAAACCCCCATTGACCCAGCCGCACCCTACCTGTTTACAGTTACCACCCAGTTGATTCCTGTTAGTGGATTCATGTGCTGATTAGGCTAAGGCTAGCGTAGCCCCATCAGGTCACCTCTAGACTGTCCCACATTGTCTCACATGCAAGATTTGGGGAGACCTCATGTCTAAACTGTACAGTAAGTACCTAGGTTATGGTGCCCCTCACCTCCATGTTGTGGGTACCCTGTGGGGTAGGGGTGTGCATGGCCGGTGGACAGTTCACAAACAGGCCTAGGCTGGATGCTGTGTGTGTGGCCTGGGTCCCCTTCAGCACTTCTCCCCTAAGACCCTTATGCACCAGCCCAGGAACAGCACCCACCAGGGGCCTTGGCTGGGCCCAGTGGTCTGGGGTTCGTCTCACAAGAGTTCACGGGAAGATGGACAAAGCAGATTTTTGCTTTTCTGAAGCTACTCCCCATGCAAAAGATGGGCATGCAAAAGTAGGCAACACCCCCAGCCCACCCGGTCCTCTGTCCAGCTCTTCCTGTCCATTGCCAGCGTTGGCACCGGGTTGGCCTCCCTGGACTCCTGCCCACTTCAGAGAGCCAGCTCCCCGGAGAGCTCATTTCACCAGCCGCCCGGGGCTACCTCCCAAGCCCACCCTTCCACTTTCCCTCTTTCCTCGCTCTGCCTCATCCTTCATTAGAACATTCCTTTTCAGGGTCTGACTTTGTACAGATATTCAACGTTTTGAGTTTTTCAGGCCCTTCCTTCTGCAGTGCAAATACCATGGTTGGTATTTCTAAGTGTGGTTCCTTTTCCTCCCACCCAGGAACTTTTTCAGTTATCCAGTGGCTTGGCTCTTGCCCCTTGTTATAGGTTGGGTTTTATGGCCCTATTGCCATGGACTGTGACTTATGCAATTTCTATCTCTGTTAATTTTTCTTCTCTTAGTTCCTTTGTCACTTCTCTGTTCCATTTTTTTTCCTTTGGGAACTCCTGTAGGCCCAGTCTCCTGAGCAGGGATCTGTGTTCTGTCCTTTCTCTTATCTTCCTTGTTATTCATAATTCTCACCTTGTTTTCTTCTGACAGCTCAGAGAATTTCTTGAGTGATTAGGTATCTGTACTATCCAACATGCTGTTCACTGGTTCTTTTGAGCTAAAAAAAAAGATAATAGTTTTTACTTCAAAACACAGCACTTTAAAATCTCAGATGGTTCTCAAGTTTCTTTGAGAATAAAGTTTTATTTTTGTTTCTTAGTTCGAATTCACTTCATAGCAAAATATTTGCTGTGATTTCTCAATGAAGCCCCTTATCTTGGGTTTAGAGATGTTTTTGTATGTCCAATTGTTTTTCTCTCTGATGTTTTGAATTTGAGATGGATTTGGCTGAAAACTATATTAAAGTATTTCGGTCTCCCACAAAGGAGTGGAGAAACTCTCATCCTCCGTATTTTAATTTTATTTCACTGAAGGTCCCAGGCACCCTGAGGTAGAAAGCGAGAGTCAAGGTAGAAGCTGCACAGCGACAAAACCCTCTGTGATGGCAGTGGCACTGGCACTGAGGGGGCTTCCTGAGGCTGTGCATAGAGCGTCATCTTTGGCTTCAGGGCTGTGCCTGCCATGCTCTTAGGGGGCACTTTTCCCAGGCAGTGGAAGGGGGCTCCGTGGAGATGGCCGAGCAGCACCTGGGGGCTTCTAGTGGACTCAGGACCCCAGTAGGGTGCTCAGTGAGAGGGCCTTAGTCAGGGGAGAAAGCGAGACCAGGGTGACTCTGACAGTGAGTGGGTCATCATCCTGAAGGAAGCTGGGGACAGCCAGTGCTGGAGGCCTGCGAGGGTGTTATTTTTGACAATATGAAGGAAAACATTTAGGCAGTCATTAGAGAGCATGGTCATGGGGCTTGTCACTTGCTCTTGGCGACAGCTTTACCTCTTCTAATTTCTCCTGCGCCTCCAATTACCCTTCAGGGCGACTTGGTCCGCGGTGGAGCCCTCCAGCCAGCAGCTCTGTGAGAAAACGAGGTCCACGCGTCTTGAACGTGCCTCTCGGAAAGAAGACTGAGAAAAGCAATTAGAAGTTTCCGGAATTGCCTGGAGAGGAGAAGGCCCGCTAGGGCCAGAGAGGAAGGAGGAGGCGGACACCCGTCAGGACCGGCTGTGCGTTGAGAGGGGCGCCGGGGCCCCAGCTGGGCTGTGTCCTGGCCTCCGCCAGGGCACAGAAAGGAAGGGCAACAATCTCCATGGCAAGGACTTGGGTCAGGCATGAGCCGCCCTTCGAGTCCTGACTTCCGGGAGATGGCCCATGGCTCAATGAGACGGGGAGCTGCAGCCGCTGGGGATGGCACGGGTGCAGATGGCCTGCCCTGGTCCCTTGGAACCATGTGGCCATTTAAGACCAAGGCTAGCATCCCCTCAGGTCCCATGAGCCCTTGGACGTAGGGGCCTAATTACAGCAGCTGAAAGGCCTTTCGTCCCTGGGCTCAGAGCGTCCTGGCAGGAGGGCTGCCGCCGGGGAGGGGTGGGGTGAGTGGTGAGCAGCTGAGAGGCCCAGCAGGCCTCTCAGTGGCTCCCTCAGTGGCACATGCTAAGAACTCTGCTATAGTCCTTAGAGCCAGGAGTGACCAGAACATCGGGGTCTGTGCAGGGCCAGGTGTCAGGACGCTGGCGATTCCTCCCTTTGAAGAACAGGCAGATGAAACCCAGTGTATGAAAGCAAAGCAAAGAGGAGCCCATTCAGAAGTGGGAAGAGAGAGCTCGACAGGCTGTGCCCTCAGCACTAGGGACATATGGCATTTGTCAGTCAAACACAGAGCAACCTTCACAAAGCCATCAGAAGGCGGGCCCATGCCTTCTCTGCCATTCATGCCGACTGATGGCTCCCCTGTCCTCCAGGCCCCACAGACGAGCCGTCCCTGGGACTAATTAGCCTTCCAGAGGGCAATCAAGGGCCCTCTCCTGGAACTTTCTTAGGAACAGAGCCGATGGCTGGCTTCAAATGGACACCACTAGAAGTGGAGAGACCCAATTAAGCAGTGTCTGCATCCCAGTGATGGCCAAGGGCGCTGCCGGGGCGCCAGCCTCTGCCTGATCCTGTTCCTGAGCCAGGGAGGAGCCGCCAGCATCTGCAGGTGTCCTTTCTGATGCTGTCCCTTATCTATGTCATGTCATACAGCCCTGGCATTGATACCATTAACCTTACGCAAAGCCCCGTGGGGGCAAACTGGGGTCTGCTCTCCACAGTTGGGTCTTCAGAGCCCAGATGGCCCCCACATAGGTGTTCACTTAATGTGGCCAAATGCTGGAGCGCTGTCCCCTCTGGATGCTTCCCAAGGCAGTTCCTTTGAGGAGTGTGCTTTCAACAGGCCTAGGGTATTGGTTTCCATCTGTCCTCAGGCAGTTGGGCCCTACTGTCAAACTCACCACGCCCACTGGCCCCATCACTGAGTCTCTTCAGGGTGTTCTCTGTGCACCTTCTAGGGATGAAATCCAATAGAGTCGAGAGGAACTTCTGGTGCCAGCCAAGGGTCAGGCTGGTGCTTGTGCCTCACCTTCACCCTCCCCTTCCCTTGCAGCCCCAGATAAAGGAGTATCTGCTCCACTGACCATTGTGCCCTACCCAAGAGGGCCTCCCAGTTACTACAACCCTTCCAGGACAGGACTGGCAAGCCCCCTTTCACCTGGAGTGCAAGTCAGTTTCCCACTACTGTAACAAAATGTCTTAGATACTCAACTTAAAAGAGGAAAGGTTCATTTTGACTCACTGCTCTGGAGGTTCCATTCCATGATCCATTGGCCCTGTTGCTTTGGTCTGTGGCAGGGTGGTGGGTCTTGGTAGGAGTAACTCACAGAGGATGATGCTTACCTCATGGCTGGTTGCAAAAAAGAAAAGGGTGGGTCCCCCTTCTGGGGTCCAGCCCTGGTGGCAACTCCCTTCCAGGAGGTCTCACCACTTAGGGGTTCCATTACCTTCCAACTGCCCCAACAACTCAGGACCAAGGCTCCAACACGTGGGCCTTGGGGATGCATTGCAGATCTGAACTATGTCCTGGTTTCTTTGCCCTCAGGACAAAAAACTGGGGTCAGGACAGACTGCAGGTAGGAGAAAGCAATGTCTACCAGGGTAAAGCCAGAGCTTCGACAGCTTGATGCTCTGGGACATCGGCAAAATAAAACTCCATAGACCCAGGAAGGGAGAAGTCTTGAGGCATGGCAGAAAAAGGCGTCAGAGACCATGAATCCACCCAAGTCTCCTGAGTCTGTCCCCTCAGGGCTTGAACCAAGTCCAGACTGTGGCCCACAGGTGGCCTCGGATGCACTGTGGTCTCGCCGTGCACCAGGAGGCTGAATTTCCAGCGCTGCTGTTCTTCACCTGGAGTCAGTGGTCCAAGTGTGTCCAGGGCGAGGGTGTGGCCCAATGGGGAGTGTGGCTCGCAGGGTGCGACTCGGCTTGTCCCAGGCCCTGGGTTCCAGCCCAGCCCAGCATAAAAGATAAGAAAGGAAAAGAGGAAGATGCAAAAAAGAAAGAAAGAGGAGTGACACATCCATTGTAGAAATTTTGAAAAGTATGGGTGCATAAAGATAAAAATCTAAAATAAAAATTACCTGTATTCTGGCATCTAGAAATATCTACTTCAATAAAATACTCAATTTTAGAAGCAGACTTTAAAATTTATTACAGCATGAACCTCTTCATGTCATTAATTTTTCTAAACTTTAAGCCGTAGTGGCTACCTAGGGTTCCATTTATTTCACCAATCCCTGCTCATTGGACATTTATGCCTTTTCCACATTTTCAACCATCATAAAAAATGCTGCAGTGAACACCCCAGAAGATAAATCTTTGTCACTATCTGTAATTAATTCATTAAGACAAATTCCAAGGAGTAAAAACAGTGTATCAAACAGCATGACTGGACACACAGCCTACTTACCCTCCCGAGAACTTCACATCTGTGAAAAGTTCAACCTAAGAATCTCGCTCCTGAACCCAGCCTGTGCTGGGAGCCTTCCCCCACATTACTGAGGAAAAAAGAAGGTACGTTTTCATTTCTTTACCAGCAGACTTGAACTTTTTCAAAGATGTTCTTAGCCCCTCAATATTTTGTCTTTTAGAAATTTTCTGCCTGTATCCTTTGTGGATCTTTTTCACCAGAATATAAATCTTTTATAAAAATTGATCCAGTTTGAGATATATTCATTTCTTTAAAAAAATCCTTTTCTTTAAAAAATCACTAGTTCCTTTGTTTTTTTGAACTCAGTTTTGTTTCAGACCTCAGTCTCTTTATCTGCAAAATAAAACTCTGGGCCAAATAACGTGCTGCCCCCACCCCCCGTCATTCAGAGAGCGCGCATCTGACCTGTCTGTTGCCAGCTGCGGCTATTACAGGGCTCCTCATCCACGGCTGCTTGTGGCAGAAAAAATGGAATTGCACATGTCCGCCTGAGTTGGGTTTCCCCCTTGAAGAATCAAGTTGGGTCTGCGAACCAGGCTCCCAGGTGTGCATAGGCACCAGTCCCTGCCAAGGAGATGTCCAGGCCCAGGGTCCCACTGGGAGGCTCCGGAGGCTGGAGGAGGCTCAGTGGAGGCAGTTCTGAGGGATGCAAAAGGACACAATGGACCCACCTTGCCCACTGACTGGTTGAGGACATGGTGACATCCTCGGGGTACATTTGTGACAACAAAGAATTTACCTGTACACAGGAAATGTAGATTCAGAGCTCTGAAACCCCCCTCCCCCCCTACACACACACAGCAGGTACCTACAGGGAGAATGTGACCCAGAAGCACTTCTTTCAAGAACCAAAGGTTTCCACCCCTAGGAGGTACCAAATTTATTTCTTTTTTAATTTGCATTTTCCTGTATAAATGTGACTGTAGTTGAGTGAGCGACACCATCTCTCTGTTCCTCTCCTTCTGAGGGGCTGCTTCCTCGTGGATGGCTTTTAGGCAGTCGCTCTGAGGCCACCTGCCATTGTCAGGTTAGCACTCTCGACCCCCCTGCCCCTGGAGTGCATGAGCTGGCAGACACAGGCCCCAGCCGTACTGGAATGGGAGTTTTCTCTCAGTGGCCGCCATGTGGATCTGTAGGACTGGGGCCAGAACCTCTTCAAATAGGGATTCTCAGGAGCATTGGGGCAGAAATCATGACACTGCCACTTCTCCAAGTCACCAGGCAAAAGCGCGGTCTAGGAACGGAACACTCCCCCCGCCCCCCCCCACCCCCGCACCCGCTGGCTTTCTGGTACCCTGGGGCCTGGAAGTCCCTTGCTGGCTCCCAGGCCAGGAAAACAGCTGTTTAGTGTGACAGGTGGGATCAAGGCTGAAGCCCAGGGTGGGCGGCTAGTGAGAGTGGACCCACACTCGGGCAGTGCTCTGAGGCTCCTGTCACTTCTGCTCAGGACATGGGACAGCACACCTCTGTCACCACGGCCATCCTGAGGATGGCTGGCCCTGGTGCCCTGAAGCCCAGCCCTGGCTGCTCGAGGATCCCAGACAAGTCGCCCTGAAACAGAGCCCTAAGCTAGGATCCTTCTGGCCATGCCAGGGTCGGGGCAGACAAAAGCCCCCTTGCACATATCCCAGCCTCAGAGTAAGTGACCTCAGAGTGAGTGGAGGGGCAGTCTCCACCCTGAGAGCTCAGGGGCTGCACGCAGGCACCGCCCAGGAGGGCGAGAGGTGCTGGGCCTGGGAGGGCCTGCATCCTGGCTGGGCTGGGGTCCTTCCAAAGTGAGACACACATCATCAGGATTCAGAATGGCCACCGCCTGGGGCTCATGATGTCCCATCCATGTTTCCATTCCTTAATTCTTTAAAGGTAAGAAAATGCAGTTTTCATCTATTACTTGGGGATAAAGTGGGAGTGGGGACAATTGGAGTCAGAAAGGCCTCAGGCAAACCACATCACCTTCCCTTTACAGCGTCCTCACTTGTAAACAGGAATCGTGTCCAGATCTCCCAGGAAATGGGGGTTCTTGTGGCATTCCCTGGCAGAATTTTAGGAGCCCTGTGGGCAGGTAGGAAATCCTGCCTCCTTCTCCAGGTGCCCATGAACCAGGAGGAAAACATTCAGGTCAACAGGAAGAGGCTGAGCACCTGCCCTGGGTAGAGGGCACAGAGAGAGGAAAGGTAGAGACCAGAAGAGTCACACACACATGCATACATGCTTGCTCTCCTGGTCTCTGGTCATGTGATGCCCTGTACCAACTTGGGACTCTGCAATAAAGCCATCACCAGAAGCAGATCTTTGACCCAGACCTCCAAAACCGTGGGCCAAAATAAGCCTCTCTTTATAAACTAACCTGCTTCAGGTATTTTGTCATAGTAACAACAAACTAATATGCTAGCCCTGAAGGATTCATGTTCAGTAAGAAATAGAGAAATTGGTTAAATCATTATAATCATGGCAAAATATGTTTATAGACTCACTGACAAAGTGACATAGGGAGTCCAAGGAAGGGGAGATTGAACAGTTTCATATTTGTGTATTTATGATATATACATTAGGTAATTTTGTGTACATAATATGAAAGAGAGGAGTCCATTCCATACCAGGAGCTATATATATAGTGTGAGTCAATCAACTTGGACGCTGCACTCCAGAGACATGGAGGGACAGACAAGAAATAAGACAGACAGATGAACAGTTGGAGGTGGAAATTCAGTGTTATTATTTTACACATCAGAAAAAAAAACCCTCCCAAAAACATAGTGGGATATTTCCACCACCCTAAAAATCCATCTGGGCTCTTTTGCAATTAGAATCACACTCCCACCCCTAGAAAACCCACTCTTCTTCCTTATATTAAAATAGATTTCTTTTCTCAAATTTCATAAAATGTTATCAACTTAAACTTTTGAAAATCCACATCATATCTCTCATTAACTTCAGCATTGAAATGGTTTTCTAGTTCAAATTCCTTATCATGACTGACAGGTCCCATATGATCTGGCCTCTGTCTACTTCTCCCTGATCTCTAACCTCTGGTTCAGAGGGGTGGGTTCTTTTCACACCATGAATAGATATAATGTATTCATTTATGTCTTGGAGTGTTTGAATTTCTTATTATTTCTTTTAAAATGTCCTTCCATTAGTCACGCTTTTTCTTGGTATTCAGGTTCCTACTTCTCAAACTGCTTTCTTGAGAACCCAGTAAAGTTATATTCATCCTAATTCTTTTTTTTCCCATGACCTCTACTCTATCTGAAATCAGCACATATATCCATTGACTTTCTCGTCCACCTTCCCCTGTTAACTGCTTCACCAACATGGGACTGTGCCTGTCTTTCTGGCCATTCAAAGATCAGCTCCAAGAATCATATCTGCCACAGGGCAGGTGCTCAACATCTGTACCATGTTTGGGAGTTATGCTTGGAGTATACTTGAGAGTGTTGTTTGAGTTTCACATTTGGACTCCAGTGGAAGCCATGTGTTCCCTTGGATGATGACAAAGAAGGATTTGTTGTAACATCCATCTCCTGAAGCTCTTGGGCTCAAGTTGGCTTCAAAGTCAACAAAATCACAATCCTCATTAAGATTGAGGAGAGATGAATTACTGTGATGGAGATGTGTGGTACCCAGGAGTCCTTTATCCTTCCTCCTTCATTAACCCTGTTGCTTACTGCATTTTCAACAAGGATACTTAAAAAACAGATAGCTGACTGACGAAGGTAAAATGGCAAAGGGGTGGGGAGGAGAGACCAAAATCACTTTTTAAAAATCTGCCAAAGGCCACAAAATAGCAAGGAAATTCTTTTAGCTACAGGAGACCCAGACTGTTGAAAACCTTCTTTAGGCTCAGGAGCTGGTTGGCAGAGAGGAGATAAAAAGTGATTTTAGATTGTGAGGACTTGGAAAGTGACACTATCACCGAAAGCACAGCCTAGTGATTAGAAAAGAGATTTTTTTCCAGGAGGGCTGTTACAAATGTGGAATGAGTTCAGAACTACAACCCCGAATGGAATGTTCCTGGGAAAATGTATTCTATAGAAATAAGACATCCAGGGTAATTTAGGGCTGTATTTTTAGGACTTTCAGATTGATTGTTTGAAGGACTCAGCTGGGATTTCTTTCCTCAGAAGACTGCATTGTACAATTAGATAGGGTATTACAGGTCATGGTCCACTGGCCTCAAAGCCCCGGGATCGGGCTCCCAAGAGGCAAGATGTGAGCTGAACTGGGCCTGTGACAAATCCTTGATCCCCTGGGGAAGGTGCAGTGTTTCATGCAGAGGGGCCCTGACTTCTTTATAGATTCCTTTGGCAGTATTTTACTGGAACTGAGCAGGCAGTTGCCCCAAGAGATTCATGACTCTGCTTTCCACCTCACTGCGCTGTGTGTGACACTACATGTTGTGCTGGTTTGGAATAGAACCGAACACCCCACACCCAGCCCATTGTCTGAGGGCCTCCCTTGTCTTTGCTATTAAATCTTTACTGAAGAGCTAATGAGTCCTAGCTCCAATTCAGAAACAGAAATGACACATAAATGTGTGTATGGGGGTGAGGTGGTTATAGGTATTTGGGAATTTGCTTGCTGCCTTGTTATTTATGAAATTCTGATCAGTCCTTTCAGTAGAATATTCAGATCAGTAGTTTTTTGGGGAAAGGTACTGTGAAGATAGTATCTAAAGGCTGTTATAGAGGTTGGAAGGAAAAAGAATTTTAAGCTGGTTGACTCTCAAATATTCTCTAACCATTTGTTACGTTCATTTATATCATAGTGTAGAAAGGTCTTCTATCATTTGGTAATTCCCCACTGGTCGTGAGAGTGCCTCAAACAGGGTAGATAATTAATGATTCACCTGGAAAACATTATGCTAAGTGAAATAATCCAGGTACAGAAAGACAATTACCACATGTTCTCATTTATATGTGGAAACCTGAAACACTCAGACTCTGAGGAGCAGAGGACAGATGGTGGGTGAATGGGGAGATGTCCATCAAAGGGCACAATGCTTCCATTAGACAGGAGAAGTAAATGATAAGTATTTAAAGTGAAAAACTAGTAGTGGTTCAATTAAATCTAGCAGACATTTATGAAATACTTGCCATGGCCAAACTATCTTGTCAGTTAAAATAAAACATAAAAGAAGAAAGGTCGTTAGAACCTAGAATTCCACCGATGGTCTTTCAGGGTTTGTGAGCTCCCTGAAATTGAACAGAAGCTGTGTGCTTGTCCTTGTGCTTTTATGTGATCCTTAATTTGTATCAGATTTTCAAACATTATTCCTGACCCTGAAATGATTAAAGACTGAGGATCCAATTGTTCCTAGAATTGACCAATTGATGATGTGCCATGGCTCATGCATATGTGCAAGTCAGGCTTGTGACTGGTCCCGCCACCCTCTGTAAATCAGCTGCCAGGTCATTGGTGATTTCAGTATGCATTCCTGTATTTTTTTTCAAAGATTTTGCATATTTTTCTTTTTTCACACTTTTTATTGGTGTATTATAGTTGTACATATTGGTGGGATTTGTCGTGCGCAAGATATAACAACATAATTTGGACAATATTATTTCCCATTATTTCTGGAATTTCCTCCTCTATACCCCCTCTCTCATCCCTTTTCTCTGCTCTATTGATCTCTCTTTCATTTTATTTTTTAAAATGTGGAAATAGAAGAGATACAGAGAACTGCTATTGGAGCAAGCTGTGCTTTGACTCTGTTGCATTTGAGACAACCCTGGAAATATAGAAGCAACATTTGTGACCATTAGCATAGGGTAGGTAGGTGTACAGGGCCTGCTTGCTAACTTGATAAAAGAAGGCAGGAAAGAGCAGGACATGGTGGCCTGCACATGTAATCCCATCTACCCTGCAGTGTGTGGCAGGATGATTGCAAGTTCAAGACCATCCTGGGCAATTTAGTGAGACTATTGTCTCAAAATAAAATTTAAAAATAGCTGGGGATGTAGCTCAGTGGCAGAGACCTTGTCTATCTTCTGTGAAAGCCCAGGTTTAATCCTTAAGACTGGGGGCGGGGGTAGGGGGTGGGGGGTTGCTGTTGGGGAAAGTGTCTCTGCATGGTAAACTGTTCATAGGAGTCCCAGAGCCTGGTCTTGTGTCCTGCAGGAACTTGGAGTCACTTGATCGTCATTATAATAAAATCTCTCAATTAGTTTTAACTTTGGTGACTTTCAACTTTTTGACAGATGTCCAAAGCAGGTACAGAAGTTTAAATTAAAAAGTGACAATTAATCACTTAACATTGTTATTCTTCACATATTTTCTTCACAGACTATGTAAGTGCTTTGAAAAATAATATGAAAGAAAGGGGGAAAAAGAAAACCACAGAATATTCTCTATGTACCAGCTGGGGGCAATCCAGTACTACAATTGTGAGAGTGGAGAAAATATGTACCAAAAAGATCATTTCTAATGTTGCTGCTACTGTGCAAACTGGTGTCTTTTTCTCTCCAATAAATATGTCTTGGTCCGCTGAACACCATAGCAAGAGAGCAGTGAACATCCAGCCAATTGAAAACGTCCTGTTTCCTTTGTAATGGCAAGTTTCCCACACCAAGTAATCCTTGGCTCAAGTGGCAACTGAGCTTCAGTCTTCCAGCTGTTGCAGCAGCTGGCTCAGGATTGCAAGCTGGGTATTCCCCAGTGCAGGAATTTTCTACACTCTTTAGAAGGTGCAGCAGGCTTTGCATTAAGCCTAGATGTCTAGTTATGGTGCCCAACCAGTATGCTTCTTGGGATGCCATGGAAATGGTCACATTACTCAGATTGTATGATTTGTGATCAATTCCATGTACCTCTGGCATTGTTCTGAGTAGAATAGTTAATCAATGTCTTTCATGCCCCAATTAAAAAAATACAGTACTTGATATTGTATCCTTTTATTGATTCATCTTTTGTATTGGGATTCTATGCACAATTCCACAGAAGATGCAAAGAAGCAGTTGACGTGCTCTCTTCATTTGTAGAGTGTCTCTTTAGGAGATAAAACTGTACCATACCTGAAATAGATCACTCAGGATTGTGCACCATAAAATAAATTGTAGTTTATCAGAGAAGGGGAGGCTCTTTCTGATAAGCTGCAGTTGTCAGGAAAATGTTCACAGAGAATATGATTAATGTCCCCACTCTATCCTGTCTTAATGTTGGCTGAGCATTGGGCAATACTGACCTGGGACATCTACAGCATTTAGCAGTATCTATTCTAGTTTTCCTCTTGGACAAAAGGATGCCAGATACATGACTCTGGTGTTTCTTTTTAGAGGGGCTATCTTTCTTACTTTTACAGAGCATTATAAAGTGAAATGTTGTTTGAAAGTTTTACATGCAATTTTCATACAATACCAATTGATTGTTTCTTGGGAGTTTTACTTTCTGTGTTGACAGGAAAACACTCTCGTACTATCTGAAGTTTTATTTTGCCAGTATTTTGGTTACTTTTATTCCTGAGTTTCATTTTTAGCTCATCATTTACTCCATCCTATATAAATTTAATCATTGTATCTCTGTAGTCCTCTGAATATCTGTTGACTGAGACTTACAGAGCAGAATAAAAGTAATAACAGAGATACATTAGTGATTCCAAAGACTCAAGTTGATAAGATTAGAAAGTAATCTTCCTGGGAGATGAAAAAAAAATATGGGTTCAAACACAAACTTGTATTTTTTGACAAGTCAGTACAAGGACTATTTTAAACAAAATTTGTAGAAGATTTATTGTCCTCTTTTTTCTTTTTTTGGGAAGCTGTTGATATCTTAATCACGGAACTTGTTCAAGGTTTTCAGACATAGATAAACAAACCCCTCATATTTTCATTTAAATTTTTGTTACTAGTGCATTTTGTTTACAAGTATGACTACTGTATTGAACAGATTCTAGAAGGTAAGGAGGTGCAGGCCAACTTTGGAATTTTAATAGAGACACTGTGTCTGTTGTTTGGAGAATGTTAGGACAGGGGTACATGTCACACAGCCTTTTCCCAACTAAGACTGGGATTTCAACTGAAGAATGATTAAAAGATGCCAGCTGGCTTTTTCAAAGTTCTCTTGGCCTGACTCAACCTTTTCTGGCTTCAGATTCCATTTCTCCTCTTAATCGTACCTGGCGATACCCTGCAACTCTTCTTCTCTGTTATTGATGTTCCCCATGTCTGAACATCTTGCCCACAGTTCAAAGCCTACTCATCCACCATTTTCTCCTAGGAACTCCCCTTGCCCAATCCAAAGTTGGACTGTGCCTCCTCACTTTCTAGAATCTCATATAATGTGTTGTCTGTATTTATCTTATGGCTGTTAAAATACTCTCTTTATAGTAATAAATAGAAAGATCTCATGTCTTCTACTTGAATTGTAAACTCTCAAATGACCAAATTTGAGGCTTTGCAACCCTGTCATAAACTTCCTCTAGAGTTTTATGTATGTGGTACTTAAATACTCATCAAATTACCAAATTGGCACTTATATCAGGAAATTACACCTACAGTGAAGGAGTTTTCTATTCTTACAAACTTGGCAATTGTCTTACACTTAGAAGACACTAGATATTTGTGGAATGCAAGGTGGTAGTTGGGTGGACGAATGGGTTGTAAGAGGACACAGGAATGGGGAAAGTTAGATGGTCTGATGGGATGGACAGATATATGGATGCATGAATGCTCTGAATTGGGGCTTTAGGTGACCATTAGCTTTTGTGCTGTTATGACTCTCATTTCTTCCCTGTGTAGCCCTATTGCTAACTACACCTTCACCTGAAAGTCTCTGAGAATCCCTACACATCAGGAATCATTGCCAGCAGAGATACAGCTCCAAGCATCATAGTTGCTTCAGGTAAGAAGCTTGTCTCCTTTGCTTGCTGCTGTAGATGGTGCTGATTTTAAAAAGCTAGATATCCATGGTTGGAATTTAATGAGCAGGCTAGAAATATTTTCAAAGGCACCTAAACCATTAACCCTGAAGCAAGTATGTTGAAAACCCCTGCTTGGACAAAATGCTTGCCGTCAAAATCCTTCTCAGGCCATGAAGACTGCTGATCTAGGCCATTGTTAGTTTTTGTGGAAAGTTCTTTTCACTAAGGGTGATGTGCTCTTTCTAGGTAATATAGGTTCTGAACTGTCAGACAGCGACATCAGTATGTTTGTCTCTTCAGATGCAGGGAACACTTGGAGGCAGGTAAGAAAAGACCCTTGGTTGTATTGCCAAAGTTTAAATAGCATAAAAATTGTTCAATTTGGTTCAAGTTTAGGAACTTATTTAGCAGTGGTACATGCTACATATGAATCCAAAAACATATTAAGTGTTTTTTTTTTTTTAATAAAAGTCTCAGGCTGGGGTTGTGGCTCAATGGTAGAGTGCTCACCTCACATGTGTGAGACCCTGGGTTTGATCCTCAGTACCACATAAAAAATAAATAAGTAAAATAAAGGTGTTTTGTTCAACTACAACTAAAAAATAAATTTAAAAAAGTCTCAAACAAATCTTTTGAGTTTAGCAAATTTTTGTGCAATTTCATTTCGTTTGTTATTTAATAAAGATAATTCTTAATTAGGGCCTGGATGTAAAAACATTTATAAGTGAACATTTTTTTTAAATTAGATCTGATGGAATTTTTCCCATAAAAGAAAAAACAGAATCCCTGTGGATTTATCAAATAGGAACTTGGAACTTGAAGGGTTGATTATATATCTAATTCCAAGTTGCCACCATAAATTCCCTTTGCCTTGAAGCCAGAACAGAGAAGAATGAAATGATATAGAAATGGCCATTACCCAGATGGTATTTTGAGATGCTTAAATCTCATGTGCAAAAGACAGAGTAATAACCATCAGGATGCATATGTTAGATAAAGTAGAAATGGAATCACTTTAAACCAATGTGTTTAGCTTAAATGCTTCCTGCCTTTCTTCTGAATGAAAATTAGATATCCATGGCTTATAAACCAGGCAGTTAATGAGGTTTAGCAATCATAACAAGATAGGAGCCTAATGCATGGTTGTTACACTTCAATAAATATGTTTTAATAAGCCACTGATGTTTAATTATCATACAAAAACTAGCACTGTAAATTAAAATCTAATGCACAGGTAATCACACTTGGCAATGAGAGCACTCTACTTTGAATTTTAGAAAAAAAAAACATCTACATGATAGTCCAGTTGCCACTTATTACCTTCAAACGTTTGAAGAAAATCTGTGGGATTCTCAAATTTTAGGAAAAGCATGGCAGGGAAGAAGAATTGCATAAGAAACCTCAGAGTAACAAATCTTAGAGCTACGCAGAAATTCTTTAATGAAGAAGCTTCCTCTGGAAAAGAGAGACCCACTATTTCATTTTCTTCCTCCCAACACCCTAAACAAGCCATGGAAATCTCTACTTCTATGGTCCTGGTGTGTGTCTTGGGTATAAGAAAGAAACAAGGGGAATAAAAGTATCTGTGTATAACATCCAACAAGGCTCTTGTAGCAATCTGACTATAAGTATGGCACACATCTGGTAGAGAGGATTTAGAGATGTTGCCTCATGTTTCCATTTAACTTCAAATTATTTGCTTCATATTTTGAGAAAGGCCCACTAACACATGTGTCCAAGGTGACAATTTCATTTTGATCAGAACTACTTGCAAGTTGGTGGAACTTTTGTGAATTAAACAAGAGTACCTTTCTTTGGTAACACTTGGAAAGTTGGAATAATTAGATAGAACAGGGTACCATAACACAGCAAGTCCCAGTTCCCATCAGGGACTGTTTGCATGGTCTTTGGCAAGTCGCTACATCTGTCTAAACCTTAATCTTTTAATCTGTAAAAATGAAACTATTGAAGAAACCAATCTTTAAGACTCCATCCATCTAGAGATACATATGCAGTTTTCTGATATTTTGAAAACATCAAAAATGAAAATACATGGATATTACCCTAATGATAAGAGAATATTAACACAAACACATACTAGATGTTTTTAAATTCATTTTCTTTATACCTAAATATTATTTTTACATAACGCCAATGGTACATGTAGCCTATGTTGGGAAACATTGTTTAGCTCTATTCCCCGCCAAATTTAGGGAGATCTATTTTTCTCCTGGGAGGAATTTTTGCTCTCATATGAAAACTAATTCTCTGTACAGTAGGTGTGTGTGGATGTGTGTCCATGTGTGTTCGTTTTCCTCATCTAGATCTTTGAAGAAGAGCACAGTGTTTTGTACCTAGATTAAGGTGGAGTCCCGGTGGCCATGAAACACAGTTCTCTTCCAATTCAACATCTTTGGTAAGGACACCTGCTGCCTGGGGACATGCACCTGCTGGTTCTGCACTACAGGACTGCCCTGGGAATCAGGCTATCACACTGTGACTGTGCTTAGTAAAGTGTCAAGATGAGCTTGAGTTTTATCTACACCTTTGCTCCACTAAAAGAAGATTGTTGCCTGCAGTTTTTGGCAGGGGGAAGGTAGAAGTATAAAAGCGGGGGGAGGTGGTGATTTTTGTTCTGAAAAGAAGAATTGTGTTATGGTTTTCAAATGTGACAGTCACAACCTACCACCAGTACCTTTTTCTCTCATTGCAATCACGGGTAGAAGGATGTTCACTACTACTCAGTCTCTGAGTAGTTAAACTACTTGGTGTTATGTCCCAAATAACATCTCCTCAAATACAGAATGTGTTATGTACATTCTGCACAGAGATTAGCAGTTTATGATGGTCATACTCCTGTATCTCCCGTGAAGCTTCCTGAGCTTCCTTTTTGAGGTGACATTCTGCCACTTTGCCTGTATGTCGTCCCCTGGTGGATGTGCAAGGTCTACCTTCCAGAGGGGTTTCCAGTCAGCTTTTTCCTCTGTGTTTGTAAGTGACTGTCTCACATGTGAGCTTGTTCGAAATCAAAAGCCTGGTTTTCCCTCTAAGTTGTCAATTTGATGACTAAAGAGAAGGCTACAGAAGAAAAAAAACAAGGCTTAGTTAGCCTGGGGAACAGAAATCCACAGAGAAGGACAGCAAAAGAAAATCTCCTGTAACAAAATGCCAGAAGCTGGTTCACTCATTAAGAACAGAAATTTATAGCTCTCAGTTCTGGAATCTGAAAGTCCAAGATCAAGAACGCACTGACCAGATTCAGTGCCTGGTGAGGACTCTGCTTTCTGGTTCCCAAATGGTGCCTTCTTGCTGTGGTATCACCTGGTGAAATGAGCAAAACAATTATTGAGGCCCTTATAAGTCTTTAACCCCGTTCATGAGAGCTCTGCCCTTATGACCTGATCATCTCCCAAAGCATCCACCTCCTAATACTACCAACACATGTGAGGGCACAAACATTCAGACCATAATGGTAACCCTCAGAGTGGCACACTTCTCCACTCTCATTCTCAAGGGCCCATCCTTCAGTTCTCATCCATTAATTCAATGAGGGGAGCTATGATTTATAACAATGTAAAACCTGCCACATTTTGGAATTTGCCATTTAGAGATAGGTCTGTTGAAATCTATCTTCAGGATCACATGCTGCTAGATACCAGTGAGGATTTGGAGAGGGTCACACTGAGGTCTAAAGACTAATAAAATAAGTTAAAAAAAAAATCAGCCAGACACTCTTATTATTCCCATTTTGCACAATTCTCCCTTATTGGGATTTTAATGCTTGAGTCCCACTGGTTTGGCTACCTGTATTTGTGCCCTTTGATATAATGAAGAAGGCCTAATCAGATGGAAGGAGGGCTTATTTTGACAATGCCCGAACTGCCTTTAAAAATGCAGCCTTTCTTGGTTGATAGCATATTTTCTTAGAAAGGACTTTTTATATTTTCTCTTGAGATCCTTGACTGTTGTTTTCCTCTATCACTAGGTTGAGTTTTGATGAAGGGAGATCTTGGAGCAAATACAGTTTCACTTCTATTCCACTTTTTGTGGATGGGGTTCTGGGTGAACCTGGAGAAGAAACACTGATCATGACGTAAGTGGAAAGCTATGGTATGGTTCAGCCTTAATATAGGAGAGTAAATCCAAAAAGGTATTTTATAGCTGAGACTGCTTTGATTTGATGCTGTTAGGTTTGAAGTTGTTATCACAGTCAGTGCCCCCTGCTACAGGAGTCCCTAGCAAAAAGGAGGAAAAAAATGTGGGCAGTCATTTTCTTGGCTCTGATAAGTTTGAGGAGACTCAGACTGGGGGTGGTAGCAGAAGAGAAAAGCTCTTTTCTTTTTATATTCAATGAGTTAGGGAAATTAGAAGGAATTATTTCAAGAACAAATAAAACTATGCATTTAAAATTTTAATATAAGCAGAGTGTATATGCAGAAAATCTCAGGCATCTAAGTATATTTCTATTTCAGTCAGAAGACAGCATTTGATCAAAACCCCACAAGGGACTTTATTTTTCTCTGGCTCTTTGCCTAACCCAATTGTGAGGCATATTAGGAAAACCATGAGAACAATTTGTTCTTGTGAAATTGCATTTACACTCATTCTTGTCTGAAAAGTACACATAAGTTGGGGTATTGCTGTTCCTTAGGGTCTCAAAGGAGAGATGTTTGCAAAGAGTTTTGCTCCGCCTTGACCAGCAAAGGGAGATACCTGGCTGATTACTGAGGGTTTCAGCTCAATGAATATCCTAGGGCTTAGAGTCCTGAAATAGTCTTCAGTTTGGAATTTTACCCTCCTAGCCTGCTTGATTGAGGCTCTAATGTTCCACATCATTAACAGGGTGGCAACCACCCTCCAGTAAGGGCTTCACCACACCTGCCAATCCTTGACTGTGGATAACTTCCTCTAGCTCAGGCTTTGCAGTTTACCATTCATTATTCTATGCCTTAGTTTCAGGAGCTCAGTGTTCAACCTAATCCATAACTGATGTGCAATGGAAAATTTCTACCATGTCACAGCAGCACTTGAGTAAGTGCTGCATGTTCACCAGAGTTGAGATGATCCCATCAGCCCAAAGATGTATTAGGATACGTGTGTGTGAGTGTTCAATACCACCAATGATAAGAATAATGGAATTATAAAAGTCACTGCCTATCTGAACTAGAAATAGCAATAAGGATCCTTGGGTCTGCCCATCTTTAATTTAGAGGCAAAGAAATTGAGATCCACATGTTTAAAGTATTTCAAAGGACATGCAACTATCTGTTCTAGCTGACCTCTGCAAGGCACCTCTTCCACATATAGCACCCTGCTGGATCTCTGTAAACTCATTTTGATTCCACAACAGCCTACTAATTTGGAAAGGGGATGAAGCAACTTTAAGGGTAAGAAATGGTGCATCCATTTCATAGAAGGGGTTGTGTCACTTGGTGAAGTCCACCAAGTGATGACAGGCATAAAAACTGAAAGGTATGTGAAAATGTCTACAGCAAAATCTTCAAATAGCGATTCCACAGCTGTTATGGTAGTCTTGGTTATGTGTATGTGTTCAGGAATTCTCCTTGATTAAAATGATAGTCACTAATCTGTTGACAATCTGCTTTCTAGGTGGCAAAATTGTGTGCAATTTTAATTTTTTTTCAGCATTTTTTGACATTTCCCCAATGAATACACCATGACTTCTCTCTCTGTTTCTTTTCATAAAGCTTACATATTTCTATTACATCTTTTACTACTAGGAAAATCTGGTTGCCCAGGTAGATTCCTAAAGGAATCTTCCTACTACTCATTTAAAAAATGTAATTCTGTTCTTATTACATAGTTGAATGTTTTACTTTATGAGTGATTTTAAAAGTCACTCAGAAACATTTATAAGATTTATGTCCCTTGGTAACTCCATTGTTTTCCTGCCAAAGTCTACTGAGATAATTCCTTAAGCCACCATGTAGTGGTAATATAGAGAAAATTCTTAGTCATTTAAAAATATCTACATGGAGTAGAGAGGCCCCAATTTATAGTTATCTCTCTACTTACACAAGCCAAGTGTGCCTCTTCTATGTGCGCTGTTCTACCCTAAGCCAGGCACCAAGTACAGAAGACATAAAAACAAAATTTGAAAGTCTGTAGTTTCTTCAAATATATGGTGTTATACCCATTTGAAAGTGAAGGAGCAAATCATTTTTGAGGTTCCTATTGGAAGTTCTTGATCTGAATGTTACATATAGAAATACCTGGAAGTTTAGTTGGCAAATCCCAAGGATCAAAGTCCTCAGAGAAAGGCTTACAAACCGAGCTAGTTGCCATCTGATTAATAAAAGGTGAAATTATCATAAGTCAAGTCCAATGATGCGTTGGTCAATACTGTGGTCTCTCTGGTATCCCTGGCCTTGTCAGGCCTGACTTATGCCTCGAAACATTACTTAC
Source organism: Callospermophilus lateralis (assembly GCF_048772815.1). Taxonomy (NCBI): domain Eukaryota; kingdom Metazoa; phylum Chordata; class Mammalia; order Rodentia; family Sciuridae; genus Callospermophilus; species Callospermophilus lateralis. The sequence goes on along the minus strand of NW_027510486.1, from coordinate 1,599,221 downwards.
CACTCTCTTCAGTGTGATGGCCATTCCTCCTCCAGGTCAGACCATACAAGTTCATGTTGCCTTTGCTTGCCAAGAGGCCCAGGAGACCTGTGTACCTGGGGAGACACCTGTGCTTTAGAAAACCATCTCTGAACAGGCAAGGGGAGGTGGCTGCCTCTGTTCTGCACCTCTTCATGTGGTTCAGAGCTCAGGTTTGAAACTAAAGAAAAGCCCATAGGGCATGATTCAAACCAGAGGTGCTGGGGAGACTCTCTTCCAGCTGTTCTGGTGTGGCAGCCTCAGCTTTCAGCATTGGCAGCACCTCTTGAAAGGAAGACAAGAGGCCCAGGAACTTGCTTGGAGACAAAAGATAGTACAGTTGTAACTGCCTTTTGTCATAGAGTGGTTTGTTCTGCATAGGAAGTTCCCAGATAGATCACCATTATAAAATCTCCCCTGGGAAGGCCCAAATGGCAGTTATAACAGTTACTTCCCAATTACAGTTTCTCATTCATTGTTCAAACACTCACACCACCAGGGGTCCTCATAATCAGAATTTTGTAGCTTCCATGGTATTTTATAGAGCCTGGCACATTTCACTGGGAACCTCTTACATCAGTATTTTCAGAAGAATTTTTTACATGTTTGCATGCCCCTAAAGAAATTTAATTAGTGTCTTACTCTGTTTTGTACTGGTCTAACAGACTGAGATGAGTAATTTATAAAGAACAGAGATTTATTTGTTACAGGTCTGGAAGCCGGGAAGTTCATAGTCAAGGTACTTACATCTGGCAAGGGTCGTCTCATGCATCATCCCATGGTGGTAGGTAGGTTGGCAAGAGAACATGTGTACTAATGAGAGAGAAGGGGCCCACATTCATATTTTTATCAGGAAGGCCACACCTCTCAGCACTCTTAAAATGGACATGAAGTTTCCAGCTCTTGACCTTTGGAGGGCAATTTCAAACCAGAACAGTCAGCCCTCTGATTTCATGTATGAATGAATGCTCACTCTAGCACCCAACTAGACATGAGCACAGCAGAGCAGGATGAGTGTCCTGTGAATTAGTAGGAGTGTGAGACTTAGAGTTAAAAAGGACCAGTCTAATGATTCTAGGAAAATTCAAACAGGCCTGAGTCTTTCAGGGTTGAAGATTAAATAAGATAATACACAGAAAGCAATTTCTATTATTTCTTGCACAATAAACTTTCAAGAAAGCTTTCTCTGCTTCTTAGTGACCACCAAGGTATGTTCTAGAGTAATCCAGTTTGCACCCCAACTTTGTGTGTGAGTCACATGAGTTCAATCCTATTGAATAAGTGCAGTGTAGATAAAACTTCTATCCAGTGCTCCTTCCACTGGCTGATTACACATCTTATTTGAAGTCCAGGGTAAAAGGAAAGCGAGGAATGGGGAGACAGGAAAACGAGAAATGAAAGACGGAGACCAGGCAGAGATACACATGGGATTTTATTTGTCAGAGCCAACAAATAAAGGCACATCTCTCCATAGATGGAGAGAGGCAAAACAGGCTTGGGGATTTGGACTTTTATGGGGTGGTCTCAGGGATTAGAGAGCCAGGTGGGTCCTGATGCTGTGTGTGTGTGTGTGTGTGTGTGTGTGTGTGTGTGTGTGTGTAAGTGTGTGAAGTTTCAGGATTGTTACAAGGGAGTGATGAGCCTTTCTCAGAAACACCCTTGGGTTGGAAAGTGAAATGTTTCTTAAAATGGTGGCTGTCACTTAAGATGGCCAGCCAGATGCTAAGCAAGGACCTTACACAGGACACTTTGCTCCATAGTTTTCTCCTTTCCCACTTATCAAGATCTTGCTAACCTGGGTCTGCCTACCTGGAGTAGTATGCTAGGTAATGCTGAGTGACTTGCTCCCTGCCTAAAGATTGCCATAGGATAAAGGGCTGAGGTCTATGATTTCTGTTTAGGATGCTCAGTGTAGCATAAGGATTTTTTATTTTGGTCTCTTTTTCTTTTCTTTTTTAAAAATTTTTTATTTGTTCTAATTAGTTATCCATGACAGCAGAATGCTCTTCAATTCATTGTACACAATGGAGCCCAATTGTTGACTTGTCTGGTGGTACACTAAGTAGAGTCACATCATTCATGCAGTCATACACATACCTAGGGTAATAATGGCTGTCTCATTCGACCATCTTATTTTGGTCCTAATTTGTGGTCACAAGAGTACTTAAATAACAACAGACACCCAAACTAAAGTTGACTATGTTTCATCATCATCAAATATAATATCGGTGTCACATTCTGCTTAGGTCCCATATATTTAATCAATATTTCAATACTTATGGTAATAGTGGAGATAAAATATTGTGATTTGCAATGCTTCTATCCCCCTTTTAAATCTAATGGGATCACCATTTCCCCACTTTTCTCCCCTGTCTTTCAGAGCTCCTGTTGTCTTCGGGCCCCTTCCTTTACACCACCCAGGCCAGAGTAATCAGCATGGTTACATTGGTTAACACCCTTCTTTGTTCTCATACCCACCCACTTAGACTTATGGTATATACACTGTGACATTTTTTGTTTATTTTTAAAGAAATGGGATGTACTAACTCGGTCTCTACAATGCAGTTTTTGTCGGATGATCTTTAAGCTCCTTCGGAGACAAAATGTTACCGAAACCTGAGTCAAGCCTACTGTCATACTCTGACAATGAGCTTGGTTTCATGCAGCGTGTCTCTGACACTTCTGTGTATCTCTGTGTCTTGCTTCTGGACTGAGGCCTCGATGTGGAGTTATTATGGCATTTATTTTCTTCTCTGAGTCTATGTCACAGAATCTGATAGACTCACACACCTTTCACTGCTTCGGTTAATCTGGGCTTCATTGTGGCTGATTGATACATTTGTTTTTCTATTGCAGAAGTCAGTGATGCCCTTGGAGAATCCCCATCTGGATTTCTTGTGGCTTTTCTGCTTTTGCCAGGCACTTATTTGAGCCAGTCTTCTCAGTTCTGCGTCTATATTAGGGCAGGTGACTAAAGGGCTTTGGATGTAAAGAATTTTCTGTGATAGTCCAGGGGTTTGCTGGCCTGGGTTCAGGTGCAGAAACAATGGCTTTCATTCATTAAATTCAAGTAACTCTCAATTATACATAAAGTTTCCCCAACCATGGATTATGGAAACTGAGTCTTTCTCATATTCTCTATCTTCTCTATGGCTTGAGCATGATACTGCTTCACTGGGGCCAACCCTTCTTGAGTTAGAAGTGTCTAAGTCAAAATGTTGACCAAGCAGAAAATGTTCAAAGCTGCGAATAGAGTCAAACAAGAGAAGAAAGTGAAGCCTCATCTTATCATCTTTCTCTCACCCTGAAAGGTATTATTAGGAACTCTCACCTGAAGAAACTCAGAGAAAACTGTGCTAAATGGACAGTCTAAAACACCTCTATAAAACTCTTAATAGCTGTGTGACTCTAGGAATCTTATTTAACATGTCTCTGCCCCAGTTTCCTACTATATCAAAGAGAAATTGCGTCTGTTCTTTCAATCTCCCAGGTATCTTAACGACTAAATGAGATAATATGTTAAAAATTACCATTTTGATAAACACATTTTAAATGCACAACAATCAAACTGCATTAAAAATAATTATCTGAATCCAGACATTAACAGAATACATTCCAGCCTTTAGGAGTTTGCAAATGAGTGTGGTATCAGACAGCGACTCATTTTCCTAGAGAAGGCAGCTAATCTTGACTGCACATATCCCAGAACTTCTGTGAGTGATTGTGCTGTGTTCCAACAACAGGGAGTTTAGTCCTTTCGTTCCCGGCTTTATTAATGCACCTTTAGCACTTCAAATCCTAGAGCATCCTGAAGAAACTTTATCATCACATTAAAATCTAATAAGAATAGCATCATTTTGTGCTATACTATATTCATCTTTGGATGAATTCAATCACAAGAAGGCCTGCCATTCAACAGTCTGAACCAGAGAGCCTCAACCCTGAGTACAGCCCCATGTAGTGGGGGACCTTCGAGATCTGCAACAAGACTGAGCATCCTCCCCAGAAATCATGAAACATGGTTCTTGGGAGTAGTTGGGCATCAACATTCAAAAAAATATCTATAAGAGATACTGCTGTTAAATGCTCTGAATAATTGATTATGACACCAATAAACTATTTGTGAGTTAGTTTTCAGAGAGATGCATGTAACTTCATGAGGCAGCTTTTGTTTTCAGTCTGCCATTATCTACCCCAAATTGCCTGCTCATTAGCTTCCCAGCATACATGACCCCCTTCATTTCATCCTCCACATGGTAGCTGGAGAGATCATATATCACCATGCATCTTACCCCAAACTTCTGCTTGGCACACTTTAATGGCTTTCCATTGCTCTTAGAAGAAAGGTCAAATTCAGAAACTGGACCCTCAAGTCCCAGAAGGCCTGTGTCTCCTCGCCAGCCTCATTTTACAAGATGCTCTTGTCAACTCTTTCTTCTTCAGTCTCCTTTACCTGTTTCCACTGTACCATCTCCCCTTGCCACAGAGCCTTCCACTCTTCTTCCTTCTCTCTTTCTCATCGCCTCCCTCACCTCCCACTCTCTCACTCAGTTTTTTCATTTGGTTAATTTATTTTCTTCCTTCAGGTTTTCTCAGCTCAGTTATCATTTTCTCTGGGAAGACTTCCCTGAAGTTCCCAGTTCATGAGCTTTGCAGCTCTCCTTACTGTATGAACTCACCATGCCCCAGGACACTCCTTTGCTGGGAGCCATCAGCCAAGTAGGTATGACAAATTCCTTGCCAGCTTACTCCCATGCTGTCTAGTGGAAGGACTTCTGAAAGGTGACCTTGCTCAAGGACCAGGGCAGGATCCGTGTTTAGGGTGTTCCCCCTTTAGAATAGGGCAGTTTAGCATAATAGGAGAGTAGGGTGTTTCCCCTTTAGAATAGGGCAGTTTAGCATAATAGGAGAGTAGGGTGTTTCCCCTTTAGAATAGGGCGGTTTAGTATAATAGGAGATTAGGGTGTTCCTCTTTTGGAATAGGGCGTATCCTGCTGCTGAGTTCCTCTTGAGTGCTTAGGGTCAAACAGTATATTTTGGGAGACAGAAGCCCATGCGGAGTGGATTTGGGAGAGAGTGGATTTAGGCAGGAGGGGATTTGGGCGGATTGGATTTGGGCAGAGAACCTGGATTCCCCCAGAACGTGTTTGTAGACGGCCGGTGTGAGTTTGGGAATAAAGAATTGCTGTTTGAATCTACAAGCTGTGTGGAGACTCGTGATTTGTGCCCAGCCAGAGACTGCGGCACTCCTTCATGCCTTTTTCTTTCTGGTGTGATTATTTAAAATGCATTTATCTCACTAATGATGTGGGAGCTCATGAAATCTCAGGCCATGTTTGTATTGTCGATTTGGTTAATATTTACCTCCCTGCAGAATGTGTGTGTGTGTGTTTAGGAGATATATATGTATATTAAGGTTAGATATATGTCTATCTAGATATATGTACATACATCTAGATAGGTAAATGGATATTCTAAGAACCTGATTCTGCTGTGGTCTTAGATAGTGTTTGGGCCTCAACATTTTAAAATATTTAAAACATTTTCCATTAGAGATGCTTATCGCTGCATTCATGTAAACATTGAGTAACTCCCTTCTTTCACCAACTGTATGCATAGAGAACTTTATCATAAATCAAGATGTCAGAATATTATCAAGCCAGAGGACCACATGAAATCCAGACAGATAGAACTTGGAGGGGTTTATGTAATTGACAAGAGGTATAAGTCAAGGCCAACTAAGGGAAAATAGTGAATACCTAACAGGAAATTCACACCAATGTAGACTGAAATGATGTTGGCTGACATTTTAGTCTTGCCGGTTCTGTGGGTGGCTTCTGTCTCCTTCACTCTCTGTCTCTCTCTCAAGGGAGAATGAAGCAGAGTTAGCTGTAGGTGGAAATCTCCCCTCCGTCCTCTTGTAAGCGATGACCCCTGTCTGACACCTTCTTTGTCCCCACAAAGCCTGTCTCTCTCCCTCTCCCAGTCCACTGCTTGTTGAATGCCCTGGAGAACCCCCATCTACCCCTGATATTTACCCCAGACCCTCATTTCAAAAAGTGATCTTTTCCCCTCAGCACACACCTAGGGTTGGCTTCCCAACTACTCTGTCAAAAACCCAGAAGACCTGGAAATGGAAACTCACCAGAAACAGAAAGATGGATTCATCAGTCCACTCTGGTTGCCCAAGCAAAGGACAAGTTAGCAAGAATAGTTGACATTTATATTTATTAGTGAAGGGAATTCAAGTAATTGCACAATACTTGAGCTTGTGGATGTTTGCTTCATACTTTTGAGTCTAGTTTCTTTTTCCACCCCAGGGGAGGACTTTGGCCTGTGTGTTTCCTGAGAGCTGTACTAGGTTCTCAATGAGCGTTAGCTGCTGTGTGCCCCTCAACAGTGCTCGGCTAGGCATAGATCAGAGGAGTAGGTCACACAGATTCATAGGATTTGAACTGCTTTTCCTTTGGTATGAAATAATCCTTTAACCATCAGCTTTTAAATTTGGCCTTTTCAAAAAATGTGATACCATATAAACCTTACTTAATCAAAAAGGCATTTCTAGTTCAAAGGTATTTTTTCTTTTTCTTTTTATCTGAAAATGGGAAAGACTATCAAAAAGAATGAAACATGGTTTGATAAAGATGGACTGTGTGAAAGAAGTTTTTAGTTCTTGTTTTTTTGCCAATTTGCTCTAAGCCACTTTGCTTCTTGAGAAACTAAAGAGGTCTGAGGTTTTGGATTAGAGACTTTACCTTCTGTCTGCTCATGGGAGATTTAGAGTCATATAATCCCAGTCCATCTTTGCAGAAGTATTGTAGGTCTTTTACAGCTGTGTTGTTTTTATAGTCATTGATTTTTGTGTAACACTTTATGGATTACTAATTATCTACATATTTTTAAGAATCTTTTGAGTTAAGATGGTGTGGTAGTATTGTGTCCATTTCATAGATTTGGTAACTGAGACCAAAGCAGGCTGAATGATAGACCCCATGTATGAAGTCATCTAGCTTGTTAATAACACACTGGGATTCAAGCTTCAGGGGCTTCAACTTTACTCACAGTGGTATGTTGAAATGGATGAACCAAAATCCAGAGGACCAGGTCAGAATCCCGGTCCACCAGTTACTAGCTGTGTTAACCTGAGTGAACGATGAAACCTTTGTAGACTTCATAGTCTTCATCTGTCAAGGCATTTGAACTGTCCCTGTTCTTTTATCCAGACTCAGATTCTGTGAAGACTAAAATAAGACCATTTTCTTAATACAAAATACTGAATTTTAAGAGAATTCATTGTCCTATCTGATGTCAGGCTAGGTGTCCTCTACCCTTCCTCCAACATGGTTAGGGAACCAGAAACAAAGAGAATGATTCTGGAGAAGCAGGAGGTACCTGGTGACCACAACAGGTAGGCTGAATTTTTGAAGCCACCTGGGTGCAACTTTTATTGATGTGGATGATAAGACTGTTAACAAAGCCTTCTTGAGTAATTGAATATCAAATTGAACCTGATAATCAAACACTGTTAATCTCCCAAGCCTTGAAATTTCTGGTTGTTGGTGCCCTACATGTTTGGAGAGTATCCATCTTAGCAAATTCCTGTCTGCCAGGGAGTGTCAGGAGGGATTCTATCAAAACAGACAGATGTTCCCAGCTGTTGGAGGAGTCAGGACCAAAACAAAGCCCCAGGCCCCTAGAAAGTGCAGCCAAGCTCTGACTCCATTTCTGCTGACTCTGGGCTCTTTTGCAGGGTGATGTCCAGCGGACACTCATCCAAGTGGACTTTGGTCATGGCATTGCAGTGTCTTACGTCAATCTCAGCTCCATGGAAGATGGGATCAAACACGTCTATCAGAACATGCGCATTTTCCGAGTGACCATGCAGGTGGACAACAGTCTGGGGTCTGACAGCGCCGTCCTGTACTTACATGTAACTTGTATGTTATTACTGTTGTTGGCTTATGACATAGCTTAAATTTGTGTCCTTTTAAAATGTGATCCCACATTTCTTATCCAGAAGAAATACAGGAGTTACATTTTAGCAGATGGGGGAAAGGAAATGAGTCAGAGGGCAAAGTAGAGATAAAGTAAGAAGAAAATCCACGAGGGGAATCTGAGCCATCTTGGAATCTGAATTGCTTGAAATTGTAAATGCAGTGAGATTATTTCTTCCAGATACCCCAGAGATATAGCACCTGCGTGTGGGTCTGAATCTGGGCAATTTTCAGAACTTCTCAGTTGAAACATGGCATGAGTTGCCCCCCACCACCAGCTCTTTGGTTACAAATGGTCAGAAACAAAGAAATGCACAGTTCAATCAAACTAGCTCAGGCAAAGGAATTGCTCCCCTAGCCACTTATTTCTGTTTTCCAAGTTATGTCTTGCTAAAAATCATCCTTTTAACATTTTCACTCCTTTTTTTTTCTTTTTAATATGATTTCTGGGCTACTGTCTAATGATGGTTTGGTATTCCAGAGAAGGTGATATGGAGGGAAAGAGTGTTATGAGTGTTAAGAAAGCTACCCTAGGAAAGAGTTCCAAGACACGCTGTAGCTTTTCCCCATTGAGGAATCAGAAGGCACGGCTGGCTGTAATGAGATAACAACTAAATTATGTTGGGTATATTGTGTGTCATAAATATCGTATGCATGAAGTTGTCCCCCACAGTCCTCAGACTCATTTTTGGTTCTTAGAAAAATAGTTTACATTAAAGTAATTTCTTTACATTAAGGCTTAGCACAAATTTCAAGTCCCCAGATAAAGAGTATTAAGGCCTGGCAATACTCTATATCTCTCCCCTGCACCTTGTCCAGGGAACAAAATAAGAATAATGAAAGTGACATCTAGGTCTCTGTCTTTAAATAATAAGAATAATATAAAAACTGTGTGAAAGGACAGGACTATTTAGGGATGCCCAAGAGACAGTGTGGTTGCTGAAGACTCCAAATGTATTACTTCTTCTCCATCTTTGCCTATTGTACACTCATGGTTGGGGTTCTCTGAGGAAGCACACACTCCCTAATTTGGGTCTAAACAGAGTTAGACAGGGTTCCCACTTTGCTAACTGTCTCTCCCACTTTGGCTACACTTTATTAAGCTCTTCCTCTGTATGCCAGGTAGGCTTTGCACTATAAGCTCTTTATGTGTATTACCACACTTCTCAAAACAATCCTATGAAGTAGAAGCAGTGAGAAACCCTGCTTTGCAAAGGACCACAGAGCTAAAAGTGAATTGTTTGAGGTAGCTGATGTACTACCTAACAGAGCCAGGCCCCAGACTCAGGCCTGCCAGTCTCAGGAATTTCAGTTCTTGATCACTAAAGTTAGGGTCAGTGTGAAGGGTGGCTTGGGGCTGCAGGAACTATCTCCATCAGCAGGTATTCTCTCCCTCCATACCTTGGCAGACATCCTGAAGACACATGAGTGTTTAGGTTAGAAGTAGCTTCCTTGCTACACAACTATGCAGGTTTAAGATGCATTGCACAAGTTCCCCTCCATCTCATATAGCCCAAGACACAATACCCCCTGTCCATCAGTGTTGAGGGCAATAAAGGGATGATTATGAGAATAATCTAAAAATCTCTGAAGGTACACCACAAACAAACGTTAATTATTGGTAACAAAAAAATGACTTGTGACACAAATGACAGTCCATTTGCTGAGAATGGTGGCCTTTCTAGTAGCTTATCATTTCCTACAACTTGTTCTGTGAGGGTGGATTTCTACTAGACAGCGACCCTCCTTGGGAAATGGAGCTGCAGTCCACTTCTCATGTATTTATTATGCATGCACCTCACTCCAGTCATGTACAACTCTGGACCTAGAATTCAGGAGTGGCTCTGATCTGTGCTTCTCAGGGCCTCCCATTGAGTCCTCCCTGGCTCAATCTCCCTGTGCCCCTGGGCACTTTTTCTCATTTCTGTACATAATCAGATCCCTTGAGGGATCTACTGCTTCCCCTAAGGATTGTCCCAGATTTTCTAAATCCAGGGAAGGAAAATAATAGATAGTTGACCTCTGTCAAGATTAAGGCCTGCCAAAGCCCAAGGCTTCTAAAAGAAATGAGTTTCTTTGTTTCTCTGCATTTTTTTTTTCATTCCATCAACCTGGTTGATCAGGTAAAATAGCAGGAGATGATTTGTGATTGAATGTTTGTGTTCTGACTTTAATCTCTCAGACTCTTCTTGGGTGAAGTTGTTGGGTAAGCCCACCTCCTCATATTAATGGAACCCCTTTCTGAGCTTGGCCTTGGGGATGAGAATTCACTCTTATATACAGATTGTGTTAAAAGCAGGATCACATTTAAAGCTGTTTGTAGCTCACATTAACCTAATACCCACACCTCAGCAGGGTCCACAGGTTCTGACACATTAGCTCAGCACCTCTTCTAAAGTCTCTGGGGTGCTTTACTATGCCCTTAAACTCATTTTGTCTGTTTTCACATCTGTACGATAATAAATGACTTAGGCCCTTCCTTTCAGGTAGAAAAAACAAAGATTGGAGAAGCTCTCTGATTTTGGCCCTGTTTTACAATAAAAGGAAGTCACAATAAGAGTAGCACTGAGTCACACTCCCAAACTTCTAATGCCTGGGAGGTGTCGTAAGTAATTTTTAGTGCCTAAGTGCAGGTGGGGGACAGAGTTGGCTTTGTGAGAGAAAAGTTTTTAAAAGTACTGGTCAGAGTTTCTGATGTGCTGTTTAAGTCCAAATGCTAGTCATATTACTCTGTCTCACTGAACCTAGATTTTCTTCTCTATCAAATGGAAGCACATATTATTCTCAAAAGATCTATCAAGCAGTACCCTGTCAACTAACAACATTTGGTTTTCCATCATCTTTAAGTAGCATTTGGACTTCGTGGATTCTGAGGTATAGAACTAGCCACAAAGCTTGCTAACCTCCTCTCTGCCTCTGTCCCACTGACTCCCCCATCGGTAAACTCCAGAAAACCCATTTCTTGTATTACATACACATTCTCTCCACTCTCCAGTGCAGAAAGGTGATTTTATTCCAAATCAGAGGTTTTTCAATATGGGTTTGCAAAGGTCATCAGAAACAAATGGAGCCCATGTTCCTGCTTTAATGCATGCAGGAATGGGCCAGCTGCTCTGCTCTCACAGAGCACCTGGGTAATTTCTTGAAGGCTGACAGTTGGAAATTCCTTGGGGATGGTATTCACTGTGCTCTGCTGTTTTGCAAACTAATGAGACACATGCTGCGGCCAGCATTGCCTTCAGCTGGATGGGGCAGAGATTTTAGAGAGCATGCAGATTTTTGCTCAGAAAGCTGCCCTATCACAACCATCTTGCAGAAAAAAAAAATTGAAGACTCTGCAAACTTGCAGGATGGGAGGTGAAAGAAGATGAGGTAGATGTTCTAGTTCTTCCTCAAACATTTTCCTTAACTGCTCCCTTACATAGGAGCAATTTGAAGATATCTCTCTGGCCCCACCTTAGGGTAAAGTCATCCATATGGCTTGAAAAAAAACATGTGGCTTTGCAACTATCATGCCATCATTATATTGACTGGCAAATCATAACAGATTTTTTTAAGTGTGGTTGAATGAGCCACCTGCTCAAAATTAAATAGTAATTTTCTATTTCTGGGTTCTATCCCTAACCTACTAAATTAAGATAATAGGAAATGTAGTATCATAGTGTGCTTTGAACACAGTAGTATGCTTCTTATATATGCTGAAGTTTGAGAAAGTCTGATTTTGGTATATCTTCCTTATAGTTCAAATCCCCTTTACTTCTTCTAGTGTCTTTTTGAAAATCACTTCAGATAAATAAGAATATTACATATTTGCAATATTTAATTAAATATTCAGGACATAAATGCTAGAGGGAGATCACAGCAGTCAGCGTGCGTGTATACACACACACACACACACACACACACACAATGTTCAGTCTCACAGACATCAGCTGTTTCCTGCAGCATGGGAAGGCAATACAAAAAAAGGATAGGGAAACCCAATTCACCCAAGTAATTCCTAATTCTCTCAACCATCTTGCCAGGAATATTCATATGGAGTGATGCAGCGCCACCTGCTGTCCCTTTTGTGTATCACAGGCACCTATATGTAGAGCAGCATCTACCAATTTGTTTAGCTCTTTGAGCAGAACCATCAACTGGGGACTTCCATAGGGTGGAATTTTACTCTGTGGCTCCTTTAGGGAAGACTTCACCCTCTGTGCAGAACAGAGATGCTTAATGGTTAGGGTTCTGGACAACAAAACCCCACGTATTTTATACCCATGAAAAGTAGGTAAAGACAAGAGGTCAGGCAAATCTGAAAAATGTCACACTTTTATGGAGGTATAATGTATATACATGCAAGGATAAACTTATACAAGCCCATATATATGTACTTCAGAGCCTACAAGGCCAATGTGCTGTGTGTCCTTGAACCCTGATGGACTTGCTCGGCTACATGTTTTCCTCCATTTTTCCACTTAGCTGTTCTTGCATCCTTGCTGGTCGACTGATATGGAAAGGGCATCTTCTCCTCAAGGTCTTACACTGGAGCATCACAAACAGACACTTGGTATAATCTTTCACTCTATCTAGGCCACTGTCCAAACATCATTTCTTCTGAGAAGGCTTCTTTAACCACTCCATCAAAATTAGCCCTGCTTTATGTTTTCAATAACTTTTTCCCTTAAAATTACCTAAGCTTATTAAGTGCTAAATATCTCTGGGACCTAAGATTATACTCAATACCTAACAGTACTGATTAGTTAGCTTTTTCATCACTGTGACCAAAGGACCTAGCAAAAAACAATGTTTAAGAGAGGAAGTTTATTTGGGGCTCATAGTTTCAGAGGTCTCAGTCCATAGATGGCTGACTCTATAGCTCTGGCCCAAGATGAGGCAGAACATCATGACAGAGGAAAGTAGTTCAGGATCTGGCAACAAGGATGCAGAGAAATCTTGACTCCCCAGGGACAAAATATAAACCCTAATGGCTCACCCCAGTGACCGACCTCCTTCAAGCATACCCTACCTGCTCAGAGTTACTGTCCAGTTAATCCATATCAGTGGATTAATTCACTGATCAGATTGTATCTCCCAATTCTACCATTCTGCATCTGAACAATTCTTGCATTGTCTCAGACATCAGCTTTTGGGGGATGCCCCATATCTAAACCATGACAAGTGCTTAAGAATTATTGATTGAATGAATGACCATGACTCACTAACAAGGTGTCCTATTTGTCATTGACACAATGACAGGGAGAGCATCACAGAGGAGGTGATGCTGGAACCGAAACCTCAAGGCTGACAGGGCCGTGAGAAAGGTGTATAAGCACAGGACCTGCAGAAGGCAAAGGTGTGCCTGCTGGGGGAAAAGTGTTAGTGGCATTGGCAAGATCTGCACAATCAATGATGGCAAGACCAAGGGGCATGTTCCAAAGCCCGGAGCACACTGGCACAGAGCCCTTCCTGTGTGCCTCTTTCCTGGGCAAGCCTAACTCAGCCCCAAATATAGTGTGTTCCATGCTTACCAGGCAGATTCTCATTCACATGCTCATACACACAGGCACACCTATACACACCTTTGAAATGCAAAAATAATAAAAAAAAAATTACTTGTGAAATGATTTGGGGATTTGCATACTTCTAACCCCAATATGATTCTCAGCAGGTCCCCATGATTCTGGTTTATCACCAAGGCTATAATCTCTTGGAAAGACCTTGCATCTTCCTGGGAAATCTTGTCTGTTCATATAAGGACTTCATAAACTACTTGTAAATTTTTTTTAACTTTCACACATCTATAACTCAGGTTATAGACCTGGAAGTAAGATCTGTAAATACAAAATGACAAAATGACTTTGTTTGCAATATATTTCTGTTCTCCAAAGTGGTGAGAGAACCGGGCACTTCCCTTAGGGAAGGTGGCTGTGATGTTTGCGAGGCTTCTGAGTAAATATGTGTTCTCTCAGAGCAGGGAAGGCAGAATAGCTGAAGCTCTTTCCTCTCCATGGCCCCTCTTTTTCTTGTGTTTTAGGTCCCTTGGAGCATGTGCACCTATCTCTTCCCTTTGTCACCACAAAGAACAAGGAGGTCAATGCAAGTGCAGTGCTGTGGCCCAGCCAAGTGGGCACCCTCACTTATGTGTGGTGGTATGGAAACAACACGGAGGTGAGTCTGCCTTCTGTACAGGGCTAGTGACTGAGGCTCAGCTTATGCTGGCTGAAGCCAAATGGAAGGGAATATGGCTTATGAATGCAAGAGTTCAGGGGGAGCCCTAGCTTCAGGGCCAGCAGGCGGTCTACGTTAAGTATCTCATTACAAAGAGGCAACCCATATCCATTACAAACCCCTCCCCACTGCCACATAAATGCATGTACACACACACACACACACACACACACACACACACACAAAATGACCTCACATCCTAAATCAAACATGGTCCTTTCTTTAGGTCAGCTTCATTTTTTATGTTTTCCGTAAATATCCTGGTACTCAAAAGTCAGCAATAATTTTAAAACCAGTAGAGACCTGTGGCTTTGCTCTTCCAATGCTATACACCTCATTTTAGTAAAAACGTGATTTTGATAACTGAATTTTGGCTTTAAATAGCTGTGCACATGCAGGGAGGAGAGCTCTCTTGCACCTAGACCTGCTGCAAGCCTGATAGGGAAGGAAGCTCTTGCCCCCACTGCTGACACAACAGAGTACAAAAGAAGCTCCTTGATTTCTTCTGAAGCCATGCATGCAAATGTAGCCCATTGGGCCCACTGTCCAGAGTGGGAAAGGAGAAATCAATGCTATTTGCCCGAAAGCTGGTATAGACTGTGAAAGCACTAAACAACTTTCTTCTCTGCCTCCTATTATTTTTTTTCATAATTTTAATATAAAACAAAATTCTCAGCCGACCCTATTAAAAATAATTCTTATGCTGGACTTTAGTCTGCCCTTCACCATACAGGGAATTAAATGAATTTTGATTTTAGAACTAATTAAGATGGGAAAAAATATTTGTGAGGAGTGAGTCATGGGAGGTCAGCAGCTTAATAATTTTTTCTTCTAGAAACTTGGCATCTGCTTATTTTACAGCACTCCTCCAATACTTGTTTTTTTTTTTTTTCTTTCTTGAGTCCTGAAACCACAATCCAATAACTACTTATTTTCACGGAAGCTACTTCCAGGAAACTGTTGATGGTGCTTCTCACAGGGAGCCGCCACACCTCCCATTTCTATCTATTGTCCAATTTAAGTGTCCACGGTTGCTGTGTTCCATTGGAATTTCATATAATGGTAGAGCCTAGAGATGAATGTTTGGCAATGTATAGATTTTCTGTGCCTGCTATTAAGTTTAGATAAATAAGAGATCCCCTTTCTTGTTTGATTTGAAAGTGTGCTTGGATTAAAACATGTTCTTGATCAAAATAGATTGTGAAAAAAGAGAGACATGTAACCCATCAACAAGAAAGACCTGTTGATTTTCCAGTCCAGAGTCAGGATGATACCAGGAGAGAGGTGTCCAATCCCCCCAAAATGGATAGAATTACATGGGGCCATTGTTGCAATAGACAGCCTCCCCTCTGGCCTGCATTTCAGGTGATGGGGATGCATAGAAAGTTCCATGCTAGTGTACCAAGAAGAGCCCCTGCAGAGTTACTGACCAGCTGGTTCACGGCTATTTCAACTTTAACTAAGAAGCTTTCTGCTTGCTCTGTTTCCTATTTATTATAGCCCTTGATCACCTTGGAGGGAAGCATATCATTCAAATTTACTTCAGAAGGAATGAACAGCATCACAGTGCAGGTCTCCGCCAGAAATGCCATTCTGCAGGACACAAAGACCATTGCAGTATACGGTGAGTGCCTGTCTTTGCTGATCTGTCCCTGCCCCCATGCTCAGATGAGGATGTCTGGTACCATAGCACTGGGAGTCCTTCTGGCTTAGACTTTCACCTGGACAATTGAGAAAGAGCTGAGATGATTCTGGTCTCCTCCTTTAGGGAAATTTGATTCACCAACAAAACTGTGGCCACAGGACCAAGAAGGAGTTTGTTCTGTGTTTGTTTCTTTTCTTTCTTTCTTTCTTTTTTTTTTTTAAAAAGAGAGAGAGAGGAGAGAGAGAGAGAGGGAGAGTTTATTTTCCAGTTTTCAGTGGACACAACATCTTTATTTTATTTTTATATGGTGCTGAGGACAGAACCCAGTGCCCTGTGCATGCCAGGCGAGCACGTTACTGCTTGAACCACATCTCCATCCCTGTTCTATGTTCTTGAAGTTGGTCTGAAGCACTTAGACTGTTGGCTCACTCACCTTAAGTGGAACAGGCTGGGTTTCATTATGAGTAAAGCTGGTTCATTTCACTTGAGATGCTGGTAGCATTTGAATAGCTAAAACCAGTTCTAAAAGAAAAGAGCTAATGCTGCGGCATTTTTTGAAAGTTCAACTTTAAGAGAAATCTTCCATTATCAAATTACTTTTAAAAAACTCTTTCAAAAGTCAGCATTTAAAAAAAACACAAAAAAAAACCCCGAACAAACAAAAAACCCTCTATTCGACTAAAAGCAAAGCAAAGGAAGGGTCATAAGAGGATATCACTTGTAGCAGTAGACTGGCTATTGAACAATCTGATGTACGGAACAATTTTGTGATCAAGCTGGGAAATTGAATGTGGTCAAAGCATCAGATGGAATGAAAATGTGCTGAAATGGAAAAGTGTGATCATTGCTTGGAAATGGGATATAAAAACAATATATCCAGATTGATACCATTTTGGTAAGTTTTTTTTTTCTGCATAGAAAGCTGTTCAGGTGGATATGAACAAGGTGTTATCAGG
This sequence comes from Callospermophilus lateralis, assembly GCF_048772815.1. NCBI lineage: Eukaryota > Metazoa > Chordata > Mammalia > Rodentia > Sciuridae > Callospermophilus > Callospermophilus lateralis. The sequence continues at coordinate 1,582,392 of NW_027510486.1, read as the reverse complement.
AGAGGGTTAAAAAGGCAAACATTTAATATTAATATGGAAGGGGTACATATGTATCACAGAATAGTTGGAAAAGAGGATTTAAATTTAGGTGAGGAAAATATATGCTGTGCCGAAAGAGAGAACCAGAAGGTGGGAAGGAGAAAGACAGGCTGAGAAAGGGCAGCAAGGACCCCAGTTCTGTAAATTAATTGATGCTGGTGAGATAATTTGGGACTTCTTCTTTCTGTGGAGAGTCAGATTTTGTTTTTCATTTCTCCTCTTGCCAGTTTGATGTTCAAAACCTGAAAATCATTTGTAGGCCACTTCAAGCATGTCGAGGAACCAAGGGCCAAGGACACTATTCCATGCATGGCCGGCCAGGAATTAGATTTCATGATTTTTCTTCTCTCCCTTCCTCCTGAAGAGACTTGATCAGTCCAGATAGTAGCAGGAAGTAAACAAGGGCTGAGAATTTTCTAACTAGGCCCCATCAGTGAGTACAGCTTCTCCTCCAGGTGGCCATTGAGTGGCTGTGTGCTTCTCTTTCCTCCCCCACCTCTTTTCTTGGTCCGGGTAATGCATTTAATGCATTTAATCTTCTTCGTATCAAGCCTACTACCAGGCAGGTGATATTATTAGTCATTTTCTCCTGGAGGTAAATAAGTTGCCCCAGTTAGCAAGAGGTAGAGTTGGACCTCCAACCCAGACCACCTAGTCCCAGGGCCCATGGTCTGAAATCACCCTGATTGACTGACTTCAGTTTCTTTTCCATTGGATGCTCTATTTCCTCTCTCTGCCCCTTCTGGATGTCACAGGCTGCACTAATGGCACTCAGCCATTAGCCTGACAGATGTCCTCTTGGTTAAGTGTATGGACAGCTTCCTCATTAGAATCACAAAGAAAACCTTAAATCTGGAAAGATTTTGGCCTTTTCTTAACAGGTGTCATTTTACAGATAGGAACTTGAGACCCAAATTTGGATGAGTACTGGTTTAAAGTCATTTCAACAGCAATGGTCATGGTGAAGGTGATAATAACTAACACTGATGAAGCACTTACCACCTGTATCTGTTCTAAGCACTTGATGTATATGGTCTGTTTTATTGAATCCTTTGAACCGACAAAAAAATATCTGTAATTATCTCTGTTTTACAGATAAGCAA